>NC_084604.1:6021989-6358239 GCF_033807715.1 Cololabis saira | reverse complement strand
ACACCCCCCACCCCTTCCCCAGAGCCCCCACCCCCTTCCTGCAGCTCCCTCTGCACACTCAGCTCTCTACCAAGCTCATCAAAAGTAATTCTGCCTATACCACTAGCAAATACATTTGAATGTGCTATTGCTCGTGGAGATGGCCTGGTGCTAACACCGACTTCCCTCGAGACGGGTCAGAAGTTCACGGTCTGCATCAGCCAGCACATGACATCACAGTCTGAAAGCCATTTGATGGTACTTCTTATGAAACGCCCATCAATGTATAATTTATTAGAGAAGCATTTCACATTCCAGCCAGAGAAATGGAAAAGCCAAGGAGCATTCAGGGCGAGACGCTTTTGAAACTGTCTTTCACCCGAAAGAAAAGAGCCTGTCTCAGCAAACCTGACACACACATGGGACTTTCTAAATAAGCAAAGCTATTCTTCGTTGATGGATTTTCTTTTCTTTTCCCTGAGAGAAAATTCAGCTTATTTGTAATACTATCAATCTTTACAGAATAAGAGTGTCTTTGATTGATCCCCACCGGCAGCCTGGAAGACTTCTGCTCAGGCGGATGACAAGACTTTACCCACTTACACCTTTACCTACTTGCACTACCCACAGCACATTACTAATGGAATAGATTGGCTGTGATAATACTGTGACATTGGACTTGTAGACTGTCCTGGTCTCTGAATTAGCAATATAAAAGTTAGGGGTTAGATAAATATCAGTGTTTTGAGTTAGACAGTTTGGGATATTAATACTAGCAGAGAGACACGGACAATGGAGTATGACCTCACGGTAATATGTCTTCTACTATCATCTAATTACAAGAGTAGGCGCAACGTGCTTAAGCTGACGAGATATGAATGACTCACGTTTGTTAAGTGTTCACAGTGCTGGAGGAAAAAGGCAAGCCAACCCTTGGAGGTAAGAACCTTTTGCGGGACTGATTTTAAGCAAATGCTTTCTCACGCACTGGATCACACCTGCATAACGGTCAGGAGGAACTTCTGTCTGTTCCTCTCCAGAGAACTGCTTCAGCTGGAGTTATTCTGCAGCGTCTCTGTGGGGTTTAAGGTCTGGGCTCTGACTACGCCTCTTCTTTTTCTGAAGCCATTGTGTAATAGATTTACTTCAATTGTTAGGGTCACTATCCTCCTGATCCCCCGAAGCTTCAGCTGGTGGAAAGCACCTTCACATTATCCTGTAGAATATTTTGGTAAACTTGAGACTTCATTTTTGAGAATACTAAGTTACCCATGGCTCTTAATCATCCAAGCAGGCCTTTATCGTGATGCCCCCTTCTGCACATCTCCCCGGTGGGATGATGTGTTCATGGCAACCTGGGCCAGTTTTGCGTCACACGTAATGTTTTTTACCACACTATTCTGCTTTGTTTCGTTTGTCCATGAGACAGTTCCCCAGGAGCAGGGTAGAGTAGTGCCCTGTAGCGGAGCCAGAGGGGGGCAAGGGGGCGGTCGCCACGGGGCCCACAAGTTCATAGGGCCCAATGATAGGGCCCCGTTTTGTGTGATACGTTCATATATAATCGTAAATTGTAGGCTATAATAACGATAAAATGTGCATTGTGCGGCCAGTGTAGGCTAATTCTTACTTTACAACTGTCCTGAACGCATCAGGGCTGTGAGCCAACGCTGATTGGCTGTAAAGCCTGAATTATGGTTCCGCGTTAAATTGACGCAGAGCCTACGGCGTAGGGTACGCGGCGACACGCATTGTACATGCGCATCGCCGCGTACCCTACGTCGTAGGCTCTGCGTTGGTGTAACGCGGAACCATAAATCAGCCTTAACAGTTACAGCCAATTTGCCGACTCGGCAAATTTGCTGCCATGAAGGAGATGAGCACTAAACTTTAAAAGAGGACTAAGCATATACAAAGTTTTGAATGTTACCCTGTTTTCCACGTTACCTGGATTATTTTGTTCGGGCCAAGGGTTATGGAAGAGTCAACTTCCTAACACAACACACAACTGCTATTGGTGAGTCAGTGTAACCTTCATAAATAATGTCTTTATCAGAATGTTGTGTAGCATTGACCACCTGCCTATTCTAATGAGCTTTGTTGTCAACTAGACCGCTGAGTCTATTCTCTGTTATAGAGCTCAGAAATTATGTTATAGACCGCTGTGTCTATATCTATCTAAATAGATTGTGTAATTTTAGTCCAGTTGTTTTTTTTTGTATTTAAGCTGTATCAAAGATGGAACTGAGTCAGTCCGTGACTATCTGAGTTTTCAGCGCCATGTGATTGACAGCTGTCAGGCCGATGTGTGTGTGTGTGTGTGTGTGTGTGTGTGTGTGTGTGTGTGTTCTGAACAAGTTTGTGACTTTACTCTGCTTTCTGCAGCATAGGCCTATAGGCTTGGCTCAATAAAAGTGAGAATAAATGTTGTTTGATGGGTAGGATGAGGTGTTGTTGAACGTTAAAATGACTATCATAAGGGCCCATGGAGAATGCTCCGCCCCCTCTGTACTGAGACCCACGCTCCGCCACTGCTAGTGCCAGTTTGCTCCCTGGTAAACTTCCTTCCTCTGTGACGTTCTGCACGGATGCCGCGTCTATTCAACGTCTCACGTAAGGTAAACACATGAACGGAGATGTTTGCATCAGCATCAGCGATGGCTTCGAGCTTTTAGCTTGTGGGTTCTTATGGATTCTTCGTCACCTCCCTGTGATGCGTCTTTTAAGTTCATTTGTCTGGGCTCCTGCCTCTAGGACTAAACTAGCCACTTAGATGGAAGGGTTGTATACTGGACCAATGGATGCCCAAACACTTTCAGATCTCTTTGTATACTCTTCCAACCTTCAGTTCAGTATTAATGTATTCATTCCCTAAGGGAAATTATATTCTGCAGTCTCAGTAAGGTCTCTTTAAAGAGTCACTGTAGACCCCTGTGGGATCTCCTGTAGCGGTCTGCATTACAAAGGACCTGAGGAAATCTCTCACTGCTCTGTTGCTGAATCACTGTATTGTGAGGAGGATACTTGGCCTTGGCGCTTATGTTTTTCATTTTATGAAACATCGTTGTTTAAATTGATGCTGTTATGAGGATCAGCTACTCCTAACTGACTTCAGAGATTTCCTATGAACACTGAACAGAAAACTGAACAGACTACTTCAAACTCATTTCTATTTGCACAATTCACTGACACCAAATAGTTTTTGTTGAAACAATTCGCTTTTAGGTGAACCTACTTTTTTTTCTTCTCCAACACTGTGAATATTTAATGGTAATGCTTTGTAATTGATTGTGTTTTATCAGCTTTAGCAGATTGTAGTCTATTATTGTGACTTAGATGAAGCGCAAAATATATTTAATGGCAAAAAAAAGTCATGCAGAAAACCCACTAATTCCAACAGATTAACATACTAATTAGGGATGTCCCCATCAGGTTTTTTTGGCCCCGATCCGAGTCATTTGATTTTGAGTATCTGCCGATACCAAGTCCCGATCCGATACTTTTGTAACACATTTAAAATAATGAACAAATGCAAAATAAACAGATCAAGGTTGTCCCTCATTTTTATTTTATTCACCTTATTTGTTCATTTTGCAATTAAACAGTGAAGTTCTCTTTGAGGTTGCCTGAACAATCAAGTAATAATAGTGCAACTATTTACTAGTAAAAATAGTGCAAATTTAAATTTGAATTAAATAAAAACAGCCACTCAACTTAAAATACCCAGCCGGCATGGAAACAAATAAGCAAATAAAAGTGCAACAGTGTCATAAAGTAAGGCGGTAATGTGCTTTTTAGACTGTACTCTTACTTCTGACTGTTTTCTGGCTTAAAGAATAAAATGTTTGTGTTTGAAAGACCTACAATCTTCTTCGCGGTACCAGGGGGTCCATCACGCTCGTGCACACAAAGTCGGCAAGAATGCGCGAAAAACTGCCTGTGGCGTTTTTCTGAACGCTCAGCTGAGGAAGACAACACAGACGCCAGCTTCGTTCGGGTTTCTGTCACCGTTGTAACTTAACTTTTATTTATTAGCCTCCGCTGTAACAGCGCTGTGTGCAGATCAACAAAAACAACCAACTTTGTTGAACTCACTTTACGTGACAGCCCACACTCTGCACCCCCACCTCACCCACAGTTTTCTTCATATTAGCAGCGTTGTCACATAGTTTGTTTGATGTGCTGATCAAAATTTTGAGAATAAAATACATATCCCATCCCTGATCGGGATGCAACATCCGATTTCGATCAAGTCTGAAACAACGTGATCGGGCCAATTTCCGATCACGTGATCGGGACATCCCTAATGCTAACCATTCATGACTTCAAGAGCACCTGCCATACCGCCACCAGTGCTTTGCCTTGTCAGGTTATGGATTAAAAAATCTTGTGGGTGTTCTAATCTGGAGTATCTGTTGCTGGGATAACTGGAATCATATTTTTGTCTTGGAGGCTTGGGACTTTGTAGTTTGGGCCTCTTTCCCACACAAGCCATCAGATCCCACCAGACTATTATCTAGGGAGTTTGGGACCATGTGAACCTCCGACTCTGTGTGTGTTCTCCCAGCCCTTCCTGAGGGGTTTTCGGGGCACCCAGTGCCGTCCTGCTCGGGGAGACTGCTGCTGTACGGTAGTGCTGTTGGTTAGGGATGGGCGGTATGGACTAAAAAATGTATCACGATCATTTCTGGCATTTATCCTGATAACGATAAAAATGACAATAAAAAAAATACCAATTCAACTCCACCTTTGTAACTATAAATCTATCACCACATTCAGTCTTTGGAGCCCCCAAAACACTGCTCTAAAAGATACTAAATACTACTAAACTACACCAATTAAATTACATTCTTTCTTTCTTTCTTTCTTTCTTTCTTTCTTTCTTTCTTTCTTTCTTTCTTTCTTTCTTTCTTTCTTTCTTTCTTTCTTTCTTTCTTTCTTTCTTTCTTTCTTTCTTTCTTTCTTGCTCATTTCTTTCTTTCCTTCCTTCCTTCCTTCCTTCCTTCCTTCCTTCCTTCCTTCCTTCCTTCCTTCCTTCCTTCCTTCCTTCCTTCCTTCCTTCCTTCCTTCCTTCCTTCCTTCCTTCATGTACGTTGTGCGCGGATTTAACAAAGAACCATAAATCAGCTTTACACAAAAACGTCAACGGGAATTTATCGTTTTTACCACGATATGACAAATTCTTACCGTGGGGAATTTTTTTGACGGTATATCGTGAATGGTAAAATATCACCCATTCCTACTGTTGGTACATGGTACATGAAAAGGGCTCTGATGGAAAGTGTCTCCCACAATAACCATAACCAGTGGCACTAGGCAACAAGACAACCACTCTTAAAATGTGACTTATAATCAAGTACTTGTAATTAGATTGGTAGACAAGTTCATCTTCTTCTGAAATGTTCTTTCTAAACAGGGTCAAATAAATGCATTTATATATCCTGGGTCACCTGCATGGTTCTCTCACCGTCTCCTGTATTTACACTGGCCTAGAGTATTTGAACTTTAATATCCAGACTCATTACACTGATATCCAGTCACACAGATTAATAATATTAAAGCACATCTGTGCCCTGTGTACTGCTGTAGATCTTTAAGTGAATACTCCCACTTCAGTTACATGAGGATTTACTGACTGCTAATGCAGAGCTGCAGACAGGGCCACGGCCATGTGATTAGCCAGTGAGGAATCAAGTAGGTTGCTTACATTGTGTGTTGCATGTGAGAGACAGTGTTTTACACTCACCTCTGGCCCCCGCTCCTGCACGTTGCAGGACTCGCTGTCCCCCTCAGAAAAGGAGCCTGATTCGTCACTGGAGTTGGTGCCATAGGACTGCTCACACTTGATCTTGGGTCGCACCTGGCTGAAAAGGGCGTCCCCTCCTACGCTCGGCTCCTGCTGGTCCACATTGAGGCAGCGTGCCACGGTGGAGCACGGCGAGGAGGAGAACTCGAACTGGGGGAGGCTACAAGGGGAACCTCCGCTTCCGTCCTCCGCATAAGAGTAAGAGGAGCAGGAGCTGGAGGTCCTGGTGCGCGTCTCGCAAGGTGGTGAGCGGGGGCACACTTTGATTGGCACTGGGCAGCTGGTGTTGGGCCGTGGACGGCACAGGACTGGGGGCTCAGAGGAAGTGGTGCTGGGGGAATAGTTCTGGGAGTTGGGCAGGGACTGGCTCGCTCCAGCCCACAGGCCCTTTGTCATATGCTCAGAGAGCTCCATTTCCAAAGAGTTCCCACAAGGGTAGGAATGCGCTGGTGTTCCCAGACGATTGCAGGCTCCTGAGGAAAATATGACACTACGGCGGTCTAGCTCAACTTCCTGTTTGCACATCACATCGCAGGAAGAAGACTTGAGGGACAACCCTGCAGGGAAACCATCTACCTCTTTTGGGGATGTAACAGACAGATCCAGCTCCCCCGTAAAAGGCTTTAAGTCTTTGTTATGATCTCCCTGAGAGTTTCCTTTGTCCTGGGGGCAGACGAGTCTGTTGGTGAATAGCTGCTGTGATGTGTTGGACAGACTGGGGAGGTCCACCCCTTTCTTGAAGAAGGCTCGGAGGCAGGACGGGGATTTCGTTCTCTTGGTTCTTTCCAGAGATACAGGGTTATCCATTTCCATGGCTGTCACACTGTCCATATCCCTGACGTCTTGCTCATCCCCTGACAGGCACAATGAAATGGCCTCTTCGTCCGCTTGTGGTTCAACTTTTATCTGTGCTACAGGCAGTCTGTCCTGAGCTGGAGCTGCCCCACTAACACTGCTCTCCTTTAATGTGCTTGGAAAACCTGAGGTACTGGTGTGTGAGGAGGTGTCATTATTGTGCTTGTTGCAAGCCCACTGGTATTTCCTGTACTTAGGGCATCGTGGCAGGTCTGATGCTCCATGTCGATCAAAGTCCAGCCGGCCATCTGTGAAATTACCAGGCATGGTTATTTCCAGCCTGTCATCGTCAGGGTGTCGGAAGGAGGTGAGGGCCTCTGCACAATTTCTTGCCCTGGGGGAGCTGGGCCGTTCTGCCTCGGGTTGCATGCTCTCATCCTCTGAGTTATTTGCCTCTGCCGCCTCCTTGTGGCAAAGCAATAAGCTGTCCTCCTCTCTTCGTAGCTGAGCTTCCAGGAAGCGAAAGCACGAATCCTCGAGGTTGTGCATCCGCAGGAATTCGGCACAGCGGATGACCTCCTGGATGTTTTCTCTGCTGAGTAACAGCTTCGCAGTGTAGGCAAACTGCAACAATGGGGCGAATCCCCTGGCAGTGACCTGCAAAAAAACAGGGAAATTGCCAGCATTACCATCAGCACAGCCATTGTTCAGAGCACTTGGAGTGTGGTAAGACAAACCGACAGCTTCAGCGACCATAAACAAACACTGTAAAGTACCGGTTAATCTTTTTTATCAGGTCAGCACAGCAAATTCTTTACTACAGCAAGTATGATCTGGTGCCCTGGGTTTGCAGTCAGGTTGTGAGTCCGGCCTCCTGTTCATAATAACAGCCTGTGGACATTCCAGCTGTCCACCACTGTCTGCCCTGTGGTTATATCATTGGTTTTGTGTACACTCACTCCTTTCATTGCTCCCTCTCTCTCTCTCTTTTTCAACTTACTTGAGGTATGTCGTCTAAATATAAGTGATGATTTATTTTCATTCACGTACACGTATTCACTCTTGACCGTACAAGTCTAAATCCTTTTGCCTTTTTTAAATCTGTTAAACTTTTGTATAAACAAGGAACTATTTGCTCAAATCACAAAGATTAGGAATTTGACTACACGCCATATTTTTTTGGTTTTTAGAAAAGTAGGATTTAGAAATACAATTTTGAAGTTTGATATCTGTTTATATTTGAGGTGGGATCCCCAGACCAGAACTACTCTGTGTACCCGTTAAAATGGTTTGAACAGCAAGCGCTCGCGAGTCTTCACCCCAGAACCTCACTTTCTGTGTCAGTGCCCTGTGTCCTTAGGTCAAGTGCTGCAAAGCCTAAGGGTTTGTAAGACCACGGCTTATCCCCGTAGTGGCCATGTGGTGTGGGATGATAGAGGGAAGCCTTCCATTTAGACTTAATGCCAGATAATTAGGTAAACTCCTGAGCCTGCAGAGTTCCAGGCCGCCCTCTGCTTCTGTTGTCGGCCAGCACACGGACATGAGAAAGGAGTCCGTAGAGCTGGCCTGTCTCGTGTTTAAACATTGGCAGGACATTCACATTAGGTTGCGTTCACTACTTCGCTGAGGTTGTAGCAGCCAACCCCTAGAGCTTTTTCCCAGTGACAAACATGTTGCCATTGGTGGTAAAGGAGCATGATCTAATGCCTAATGTGAAATAAAATGTTGCGAAAAATGCAATAGCAGCAGGGGGCATGTGGGGGCACTGACTGGCAATAACGACTTAAAAGATGCATTCCGATAAGAACAGTGGTGCACAAAGTAGTTCCTGTTCCTGCAGCCTTTGTTGGTGAAAGCCAAAAAAAAAATTTGTAAAAGTATCTTACTGCTAAGAGTGATCATTGCAGCAGCTTCCACAGATAAAACAGATAAAACACCACTGGCAGAGGAGGAATTTTTAGATGTAATGTGAACACAAGGGCAAAAACGAACAAAAAAAGGAACTGACAAAGGAAAACGCTGAATGTCTGTGTCAATTCACTTTTGATTAATAGCTCTGAAATATGGTTGATGTGACTGAATTTGGAAACAGAATGATCCCAAAATATGCCCCTTCAGTAGATGTGTAAATGTCCCTGTATGAAGTTTACCACTCCATTTCACACTTCTCTCCTTCATGAAGGACTGTCTCTCATGTCAAGTCAATAGCTCCCGTACGTGAAACATGCTCTTAAAGCGGTAAGCAAATATTTTTCACTCCACATTCACTCCTTAGTGAAATGAGTTGTTTCCTCTCGAGGGCAAAAGCCGTCAGATCTACCAATATCCTTTCAGGTGGGGCATGACAAAGTGGAATATTTTCCCACTGCATTTATAACTCTGTGCTTGCTTTTCAGTTTCAATTCTAGACCACAAGCTGTATAATTAGAGTTGCATAGTAAACATAGTACAGTATACATCTATTTACATACAATTTATTTCTATGTGATTTAAGATTAGATATGTTGTTAGACATATACTGTAAGATGTACACTAGTTTGGTCTGAAGCGGGAATGCCGTACATACACCAAGCGACCTGTACTCGAGTTGAGGGGTATGAGGGGGGATGGCATCCCTCCTGAAATAAAAACGGTCCAAATCATCCCCCCCTGTAAAACTGCCATTGCCCCTGTCCATCCCTTATGTCATTTCATCAATGAATGTGGTTTTACTGCTATTTCAACATTTAGAGTCATCACCAGAAAAATAACACCAGAAAAATAACTTATTTGACAATTTTCACCTGTTTCAAGTACATTTTCACTTGAAATAGGTAGGAAAATCTGCCAGTGGGACAAGATTTATCTTCTTATTACAAGCAAAAAAATCTTGTTCCACTGGCAGATTTTTCTACTTATTTCAAGTGAAAATCTACTTGAAACAGGTGAAAATTGTTGTTTTTTCCAGTGATGAGTCTTGTTGTAATGAGATTTTTTTACTAAAATGAGACATTTTAACTAGAAATAAGACAAATATTCTTGTTAAGATTTTGAGTTTTTGCAGTGATCCATGTTACTTATCCTGTGAAGGACAGAGTCATATTGATAAGTTCAGAAAAGTGTTTTTTATTGTTGTGTTTTGATGTATTTGATGTAAACCCAGTGGATATTTAAAGCTTACAGAAGGCTGCATTTAACTGCTGCTATGTCATTCCTGCAGTATTTCTGCAGGTGTTTTGGTCAGTGCTATTATTTGTAATATATTATATTATTTGTAATCAGCACAAATTATCTGTCCCCATATGATAAAATCCACCATCCCCCCTGATTGTTTTTTACAACTCGAGTACTGCCAGCGACATATACCAATGTGTGTGCTATAAAGCACCTTGCAGTGTGCTCTGGCTAACAGACAGCCTAGCAACATTGCAGACATCAGTCACTGTTAAAAGGAAGCTGCTGACTCCATATCTGTGAGGGGGGATGGTGTGGGTGGGCTTGTGTGTGTGTCTGAGTGTGACGGATTGGGGGGAGGATTGAGGCTTTGACTGGACTATCCCCTCTACTGATGAGCGCAGCATATCCACATCAGCACTGCCACTGGACCAGCCAGGAACACGACATGTACATGCACACATGCTCACACCATGACGCACACACACGCCTCTACAGCGGCAATAATGATTCTGATGCCCTTTTTTCACAATAAACTGTGAGGCGACATCTTGTGTGTGTCCTTTTTGCTGCTGAAAGAGCTTTTATCTTCATAACCATCATGCTAGCTTGATGATACCCTTTTTGTATTTGTTTTTTTCTTCACCCTAGTGGCTCGTTGTCATTTACGTAGAATCCAAAAAGAGTTCCGAGTGACACATTTGGAAAAAAAAATTAAAATAAAAAAATAAATAAAACTATGAAGCGGAGGTGTTGGTACCTTAAATTTAACCCCCAGATGGATAAAAAAAGAAAAATGTAAGCCCTTGCCCCATTTGGTTTCTCTGTAAACCTTTTAAAAAGAATCTGACGTCATTGAAAGACAACCATAACTGTGAACTTGACTCCAACGCTTTTTACTTTTTGCATTTCCATTGTTGGATCAGGTGAACAGAGCACCAAAAAACTAATCTGGACTGCTCCACTTTTTAGTACCCTTTAGTCCACGGAGATCTGTCACTTCCATGTGACACGATGAACAACACCGCATGTAACAAAATAAGGAAATGGCTTAAGACTTTGTTTAATGCAGTTACAGCAGTGGCAGTGAGCTCTGGATAGCTGGGAAGGTGCACACCTTTATCATAGCTGCTGAGTGTGTCACAGTTTCACAGTGTAGGATAGGTTTTTTTTTTTACCGTTTAACTCACTCCCCTGTTTTTCCAGATCCTGCCACCCTAATCAGCCAGAGATCCCCTCATTCCCTTCACCTGTGCTTCCCCACCCAGCTCCACACCTGGTTTCCCTCATCAGCAGTTCCCCTCATATACCGGCCCTTTTCCACCTTCTAGTTTGCCAGATTGTCGTGTGTTTTTGCCTCGCTTTCCAGCCTGCATATCCTGTTTTGTTTCTGCCTGCCTGCCTGTCTTTGAGCCTGCCTGATTCTTGGGGTATGGATTTTTGCCTGTCCGTTTTTGGTTTTGTTTCCTGATCTGCCTGACTACCCGGTTTGACCCCTGCCTGCCTTTTGACAAAGATTAAAGCCTCTTGGACTCTGATCCTGCCTGGTGTTGTGCTTTTGGGTTCTCTGTCCTGTCTGAGCCGTGACAGTACAATCTGGCCAAGACTGAACCCAGCCAACATGGACCTACCACGTAAGGAAGAGGATTTGTGGGATTTTTTTTATGGGGACCGAGTGGCGTTCTACCACCGTACGGTGAAGGGGACAGAGACATGCCCCCAGTTCCAGCCTGTTGCTGTTCCCGAGGTGGCCCCGGACACACCCCAGTCTCTTCCCCCTTTCTGGGGAACACGCCTGGCTCTGGGTGGGCCCAGAGGCCTGCAGGCTCAGGGGAGACAACGACGGCGTCGGCCCCAGCCCCAGCTTGTTCCTGCTCCCCGAGAATCGGCTGATAACATGCGCTGGGCCAAGGAGGAGTATTGGGACCCCTTTTGGGGAACACGCCTGGCTCTGGGTGGGCCCAGGAGCCTTCAGGGCAGGCAACGACGACGGCGTCAGCGCCAGCCCCAGCTTGCTCCGGCTCCTGCTCCTGCTCCGGCTCCTGTTCCAGCTGCTGCTCCAGCTCCAGCTCCTGCTCCGGCTCCTGTTCCGGCCCCCCGCATCCTGTCTGCTCCAGTTCCGGCCCCCCGCATCCTGTCTGCTCCTGTTCCGGCCCCCCGCATCCTGTCTGCTCCTGTTCCGGCCCCCCGCATCCTGTCTGCTCCTGTTCCGGCCCCCCGCATCCTGTCTGCTCCTGTTCCGGCCCCCTGCATCCTGTCTGCTCCTGTTCCGGCCCCCCGCATCCTGTCTGCTCCTGTTCCGGCCCCCCGCATCCTGTCTGCTCCTGTTCCGGCCCCCCGCATCCTGTCTGCCCCGGTTCCGGCCCCCCGCATCCTGTCTGCCCCGGTTCCGGCCCCCCGCATCCTGTCTGCCCCGGTTCCGGCCCCCCGCATCCTGTCTGCCCCGGTTCCGGCCCCCCGCATCCTGTCTGCCCCGACTCCGGCTCCCCGCATCCTGTCTGCCCCGACTCCGGCTCCCCGCCTCCTGTCTGCCCCGCCTCCGGCTCCCCGCCTCTTGTCTGCCCCGACTCCGGCTCCCCGCCTCCTGTCTGCCCCGACTCTTGTTCCTGAGGCGGTCCCGCAGCCCTCGGTTCCTGAGGCGGTCCCGCCGGTCTCTGTTCTGGAGGTGGTTTCTGTTCCCCTTCCTGAGGCGATCCTGGATGGATCTGCCGCAGTCCCAGACCGACCCCCTGACCAGCCTGCCGCAGTCCCAAACCGACCCCCTGACCAGCCTGCCGCAGTCCCAGACCGACCCCCTGACCAGCCTGCCGCAGTCCCAGACCGACCCCCTGACCAGCCTGCCGCAGTCCCAGACCGACCCCCTGACCAGCCTGCCAAGCCCCCAGACCGACCCCCTGACCAGCCTGCCGCAATCCCAGACCGACCCCCTGACCAGCCTGCCGCAATCCCAGACCGACCCCCTGACCAGCCTGCCGCAGTCCCAGACCGACCCCCTGACCAGCCTGCCGCAGTCCCAGACCGACCCCCTGACCAGCCTGCCAAGCTCCCAGACCGACCCCCTGACCAGCCTGCCAAGCTCCCAGACCGACCCTCTGACCAGCCTGCTGCAGTCCCAGACCGACCCTCTGACCAGCCTGCTGCAGTCCCAGACCGACCCTCTGACCAGCCTGCTGCGCCCCCAGACCGACCCCCTGACCAGCCTGCCGCAGCCCCAGACCGACCCTCTGACCAGCCTGCTGCAGTCCCAGACCGACCCTCTGACCAGCCTGCTGCAGTCCCAGACCGACCCTCTGACCAGCCTGCTGCGCCCCCAGACCGACCCCCTGACCAGCCTGCCAAGCCCCCAGACCGACCCCCTGACCAGCCTGCCAAGCCCCCAGACCGACTCCCTGACCCGCCTGCCAAGCCCCCAGACCGACTCCCTGACCCGCCTGCCAAGCCCCCAGACCGACCCCCTGACCCGCCTGCCAAGCCCCCAGACCGACCCCCGGATCCGCCTGTTACGCCCCAAGGGCGACCCCCCCGAACTGCCTCGTCGGTCTGCCCGGCACCGAGGACGGCCCCCGGAGCTTGGCCATGTGTTGGCCGGGGCCCTCCTCCGGGACCCCTCCTCCTGCCCGGGGTGGGGGGTTTTGGGCCATCTGGAATCTGTCCCTTGAGGGGGGGGTTCTGTCACAGTTTCACAGTGTAGGATAGGTTTTTTTTTTTACCGTTTAACTCACTCCCCTGTTTTTCCAGATCCTGCCACCCTAATCAGCCAGAGATCCCCTCATTCCCTTCACCTGTGCTTCCCCACCCAGCTCCACACCTGGTTTCCCTCATCAGCAGTTCCCCTCATATACCGGCCCTTTTCCACCTTCTAGTTTGCCAGATTGTCGTGTGTTTTTGCCTCGCTTTCCAGCCTGCATATCCTGTTTTGTTTCTGCCTGCCTGCCTGTCTTTGAGCCTGCCTGATTCTTGGGGTATGGATTTTTGCCTGTCCGTTTTTGGTTTTGTTTCCTGATCTGCCTGACTACCCGGTTTGACCCCTGCCTGCCTTTTGACAAAGATTAAAGCCTCTTGGACTCTGATCCTGCCTGGTGTTGTGCTTTTGGGTTCTCTGTCCTGTCTGAGCCGTGACAGAGTGTCACTTTTCTCAGATCATCTCAATGCTTTTCACATGAGAAAAGTGGTAGATTTCACTCAGTGCGGTTACATGGAGTAACAGAAAGTGGAATTGTTGCCTTAATCCGACGGATTTTGAATTTTTAAAAGCCATGTATACACCTATACCCCCCCCCCCCCCCTTTTTTTTCCTATTTTTGTGTATAGGCTGGATTATGGAATAATATTCTGTGTTACACCAACGCAGAGCACACGCCGCTGCCGTGACGCCGTCATGAGCCCCTCGGACTTCTCCATCACTTCATTTTGCCGCGGTGCAATACCCCCCCGCAACCGCTAGGGGGGTGCGATCTTTTCCTGAATGGTTTATCCGACTTTTCCAGTCACAGTGAATCAAAGAGATAAGGACAACTATTGTGCAAAAAAACAAAACAAAATAAATCACACACTCACACGAAGAAAAGAGCGCTGAAAGTTCACGACTGCTTCATGAACTGGAAACCGGAAATGAGTTGCTACCAAGCGAACCAATCACAGCCCTCTCGGTCTGCGTTGGGTCTGCGACCTCTTGACGCGTAGTTACAATTTGTGGGAGGTGCGTATCAGGCACAGCGTGGCGTGCGGCGTGGGGTGCACGACGCAGCCTGCGGCGTAGGCTTGGCGTCCATTTGTTGCAGAACCATAATCCAGCCTTTAGTTTGCAGGCCGGAGCTTCAGGAGCTGCATGCTGACCTGCAGTCCCTCTGATCATCCCACTCCTGCTTCCACCTGTCTGGGTGGATGTCTGCTATATGCCTGCTGACATCCTGGCCTATTTTTTCACATGTTGTCCTCCTCCGCGCTTGTTTACTAACTTGTTTACTTGTACCGGAAGAACGCCAACACAAAAGTGTGTGTGGTGCCGCAGAGTCGAACACACCTCACTCAATAATCGATTGTCTTCTCGCACACTATGTATATTTGCTTTCTCTGAACCTTCAGTTTAATCCTTAGCTAGATTGTTGCCTATAGCTTGATTTAGATGTGCATGGAACCGCACTGACTGATAAGTTAACAACTATATCTGACTCATTACAGCAGTCGTGCACTTTCAGGAGATATTCTCTCTGGCCACTCCACAAACGCAATCAATGAAAAAAACCTTCTTTTAGGTCTGCTTAGCGATTTGGTATCGATCTACCGCCTCCAGAAGTTGAACCAGAAACCTTCCCCCTGCGAGGCAACAATGCAGACCACTCGGCCACCTTGATCCTCAACATAACTGAGCAAATACCGCCCGTCTTCAGGAAGAAGCGCTTTGTAATCCTCACTCTTTGTCATTTGGAAGTGATGACAGGGTTTTGGAGTTATGTGCAGTTATGTGCAGTTATGTGGTCTTGCTCAAACATGTTATAAATGGAAGTAGGTCATTTTGAGTGTTCATGTCAGCTTGTCTGGACATTTGAAAAAAATCGTGAAAACAGCATTGCAACAAAAAACTGTCCAAGATGATCTCAAGTGCTTGTCTGAAAACGTATGGACTTAAACTGCTGCAATATTCTTTCCCAGGATGGTCTTTGGGTTACTTTACTATGGAGTACTACGTAGTGTTTCTCTTGACCAATTTGGAGCAGATAGAAGAAGCTTCAAGGCTTCCAAACTGTAAAAGATCCTTCTTTAGGGATTTTACTTCCTCTAGGTAGAGCGTTGTTACCACACATGCCTCATGCAAGAGAACTCTGGCACTGTGAGAACACCTGGGACCGAGCATCCAACCGTCATTCTAGCCAGATTTCAAGCCTAAATACATAAAATATAAGGTATAATAGAATGAACCGATCTAACCGTGATGGTGTGGCAGCAGCAGCTAAAGAGTGACTGGTCTGCTGAATCCAGCGCTGCTGATAAACAGCAAAGCTGCAGAAAGAAAATTGCTGAGCGTACCGGGGATCTATTTTCAGTAAGCATCAGCAGCTGCTGCCTGCAGGAGCACATCTTTATGTGCGCCCTGCACCATATGTGATTACTCCACTGTTATAACCAGTAGAGCCGCCTCATCAACGAAGCCCTAAAGTCAACCTCATAAATGGAGAGAGAGAGCGGACGATGAACAGAGCAAGACACAAGGAAGGGAGACATGCAGGCCTGGAAATTAACTGTTGAAGGAAAAAAGAGGCGGGGGGGGGGGGGGGGGGGGGGGGTGACTGAACTGTTTCAGGTGTTATAAGAGTTTTCAAGTATAAGTCAAGACAATGAGACAATTCATCAGCCTAATATACTGAGGCCAGTTTGGGCTAAAGGCCCTGCTCCATGTCTGGAGCAGACAGACGACACCATTAGAAAGCAGGTAATTATTACCATTGGCCAATCACACACAGACAAGGTGCATGACATTTATCGCAAGCTTGCCAAATAAACAAGCTGTGCAATGCTACACCCCTCCCTCCCTTAATCATGCTTACCAAGTACTCTTCTTTTACTACAGTTGACTTCACAGACGAGAGGGCTAATTTATGTAAATGTGCTCTTGGGAATTCCTTTTCGTGTCATGCATGTTAATGACACGACACGGCGTGACAAAGGAGTACTTCCCTGCTCAAGAGAAGACACTTCATCTTCACTGGAGACAGCAGCCGTTGCTTTAACATCCGATCTGCTGAGTAAACTCGCATTAATCTCTGCACCCACACCAACAATAGGGAGCAAAGGAATAGCACCAATGGAAATGAAAGAGTTGCTGTGTTGTGGTGTCATGATGGATGGTGGATTGAGAAGGAAATCTGTTGAGAACATAACGTGCTATAAAAACTACTGCGGCTTATGTTAAAGCAGCAACATACTTCCTAATGCACTGCAGGCCTGGAGCTCATCTGTCTTACTATGAAATTAAACTAGAATTCAAGTTTATGTGAGGAGAAACATCTCTTTACCGAGACGCACCGGAGATTTTGCACCTGTACCTCACCTAAAACATTTTCAGCTGTAAGAGTGCACAGTCCTTAACCTGGTGAGTCTGTCTACGTGTCTATATTTGCCCTCAAGACAAAATACGGCCTTGAAGTTACTTTAGCAAGAGCTACCACAACAGGTGGTCTGGACTGGCAGGTGTTTTTATATCCGTCTCTCAACAGATTTTGTCAACCTGATTGTATCAGAGCTGTGTGAAAAGGCATTTCCAAAAACTTAGAGATGAGCATTTAAGATTAAGGTGGATTGAAAATGCATGTACATGTTTAACAAAGATAACACGGAGGGCTAAGATTTGGGATTTCACGAAACCTTTGGGTCACCAGATATGGAGATGTCAGGTAATATGAATGAAAGTCCCGTTATTCTCGTGTGTAACGGTTCAGACTATTGTGACTCTCCACCGCATCTAATGTGACTTAAATTTTATGCTTTTTTTTCTATTTTTTTAGGATTAGAAAAGTAAATATTTTAGAATCAATTTCCCCTTCACATCTTTATTCTTTGACAGATTACTGTGATTGCCGCTACCGCTGTTGAGAAATTAGCCAGATGATGTTGCAGATGATCATTCATGATTATTCAGAGGCAAAGCCCTTATGTAATAAATAATGATGAAGTGGTGTTAAAGCACAACTACGTTGTATTAATGAGGCCAAGAGCAGCTGGAAACTAGATTCTCAAATAGCGTTTACATTACACTTTTGTAATTAAGTGGATAATTGAATCACCGAAAAACCACCTCCTGGAAGCGTAAAAAGGTTTATTCAATATTTTGGGAGTTTTTCGAGTTAGTGTCATTTCCATTACATTGATTTTTGTTTTTTGGGCAAATCTAGGGGTTGTGGAAACGCACTTAGTGAGATGCCCAGGTCCTGCACTCATCACCTGCCGCTGTGCTCAACTGTGTGTGTGAGGTGTTTATGCTCTTATCCTGTGATTGGGTTTCAGCAAACGTGTTGCTGTTTATTTTGGCCAAACGTGTCCACTTTGGTCTCATCTGTGCCCAGGACACTGTTTCACAAGTCCTCTGGTTTGTTCGGACGCAACTTTGCAAATCCAGGCCGTCATGTTCTATCTAGAGGCTTTCTCCTGGAGATTCTTCTAAACAAGTCATAGCCTATTTGTGTAATGAATAGGGTTCACATAGGGGCTCACAAGTCCCTTTGGTCATTTTTCCACCAATTCCTGTCTGGTTTAGACATCAACAAGCCTTGAATTACTATTATCAAATATTTATGTAGCTGAAAAATGTAATGCATTACCTCAAAACATGTGTTCAAAACACATGAACCCAAAAATGATGTTAAATGTTGCAAAAATAAATGATGGCTTTGGAAACATTTCAGTCTCTGTGAAAACATTTTGACTGAAATGTTAACCATGGGGAACGTGAGGAAAGTGTCATCTTCAGTGACAGCAGAGGCTCAGACATTCCTGGTGCTGAGCTGGGGGCCAGTAAACCTCCCCCCGACAGTGGATTAAATCAGATAGTGTATGTCTAATCCCCAGCCAGTGCAGCTTACAGTGCCGGCCAGACACTGGGGAGGAAATGACTCCATTTCTACACTGTTCCAGACCCAAAAATGTTAGATATTCTTTCAAATGGGGAGAGTACATTCATGTGTATTAACATGCCAGGAGCTAGAAATGAAGAGACGCTGAGACAGGTCTCTTAGGCAACACTGATCATCAAATCCCCCTTCATTAAGGGGGAGGTTTGCCGGTCAATAGTGCAGGATTTGGGAGGTTAAATAAAAGAGCGTAAACATGGGGATCACACCACCGGCTGTCACTTGGCAATCTGGTCCTCTACCCTACGAACACTCAGACAAAGACCCTGCATCATCTTTGTCAGCTTGCTGGATGAGAGGTGCCCTCATGCTGGCTGAGAGAGTGACAGAGAGAGAGAGACCCCTGCTGAATGAAGTAAGGGGGTTGGGTAGAAGTGCAAGCACTACTCCTGCTAGAGCTCATCGTTCCTCTCCATAAAGCTTCTTCATCTCCTATCAACCAACCCCCATCTTTCCCTGGCTCCTTACTACCGCCATCTGTCTCGCAAGCTGCATGTGTGTGATTGTTTGGGCCAAGCACTTAGTGTGGGGCAAGTCTGCGTGAAGCGCCTTCAGATTAGCAGGCATCGTGCGGGTCAAGATCAAGTGATCAAGCAGGTTGTGGATGGATGTCACTTGTCAACATTTCCCCAAAGCTCTCACACCCTGTCGTGCGCTGCTCTGCTGACCCAAGAAGAAACCCTGCTCTTCACGCTTGGAAGGTTTTGTGTCACTACATTGGTTTTATTTTGCTACATATTTATTATATCGCTTTCAAGCAAGGACACTCAGTTATTCACATCATTGCAAGTGATTTCTACAGTCAAACGGTTTAGTTAATAGCACGAATGCATAACTTTTAAAACCAACAGAGAGATCTTGCAGCATCTCACCAAGTGTCTCAAGGTCAAGAGGTACTGTACGCCAAGCTTTGTCTCAGGCTTGTCTTTCTGCTTGTCTCAGCTCAGCTCCCATGAACAAGTGCATGCAGCATTGTCAGTGTCTCTGAGGAGAGATTGTTCACAAATGTGTCCCTATTGTAAACAAGAGCAAAGACAACATAATATGCTCTAACTGAAAGGTTGGTTGGTTATTGAATCATTTACAATTGCTAACTATTTGCAATTAAAAGTAACAACCAATTTCATGATAATGTTGAGTTGATTTAAAAGAAAGCTCCAGACAGACCAGAGCAGACACATGAGTACATGTATTATTCCAGCTGCCCTCGGAGGTGAGGGCTGTGGTACGTGCTGGTAGGTTGATTACATGTACATTTAAGGATTAAACTCCTATTCTCTACTGAGTATTGATAAAGTAATGCCCTGGGGCCTCTTTTATAAAGCTTGCTTGCGCACAAAACAGGGCTTGAAAGATGCGCAAGCCACCTTCTACGCAAAGGTTGGGATTTAAAAAGAAAAAACTAACCGAAAAATCTGCGTATCCCTACGCCAACCCTGACCCTCCCGTAGGAACATGCTTAAGATATGGCTCATTCATATGCAAATAATACTTTGCATTGCCCATTTATGGTAAAAAGTGGCCGTTTAGAGGGCGGGGTATGAGCCGAATTCAGCTGCGCAACCTTCCAGCTGGACTGTGATTTATAAAGCGAACATTGCGTGGAAGTGTGCGTGCACAGGGTTTTATAAATCCAGATTTTTTTTTGCGCCCGCCTTTTTCGGATTTTGGCTATACGTGCACTTTTAGTATGAATCCTGCGCACTCTTTTATAAATGAGGCCCCTGTTGTCTAACCCCTCCTCCCCACTGTTGCCTGGATTCTTCAGTTTCACCCCTCTACCCCACCCCTCCACTCTGTGGCTTGGGTCTTCTTCCTGGGTGGATGTGGGTCCAGAAGATGCGTTATCCCCTTTACATTGGTAGATACATTTATCGCCTGGATCTAGCGTGTCGCCTGTCCTTTTTACATTGACAGGCGCGGGTGGCGTGTCGAGGTGCCCCGCCAATAACTCGCCTCCAATGGTGTACTTCACCGTGGCTCAGGTCTAATGTAAACAGAACTAATGTGGGGTGGCGGGTCGTGGGAGGGACTTGTTAATCATGTACCTGAGTACAGTAATCCCTGGCTGTAACACGGTTCACCTTTCACCGTCTCGCTGCTTCACAGATTTTCATTGTGCATCGTGTTCTGCATTCTGATTGGCTAAACAGTCTCCCCGCTTCTTCACTTCCTGTGTCAATAAAGTTGGTTGCTTAGCAACAATGCTGAGAACGACCAATGAGCTTCAGCAGCAGCTCAAGAACGGGACACTTTGATGAATCGTTCATTACAGTCTCAGATATAATCCATGGTGGCATGTCGGTTTAAAAGAATCTTTTTGCTCAAAAGAAAAAAGAGAGACAACAACGACCCATAACTATGTTCTTCTCTGGAAAAAACACACCTGCACCGCGGCTTTAGAAGAAAAAGATGCTACAGAGTCGGGATGCAGCAGCATCAGAAGAGCAGGGAAATACACACCAGTCACAATTTGTCCTACTGTACTTATTGTATTTCTTTTCATTATCATTTTTCATTTTCTCCAACCAATTAATCGGGTCACGGTGGGGCAATTTGAAGCCTTGTATAATAATTGTGAAAAAAAAAGGTTGCTACATCGCGGATTTCACCTATCACGGGTTCTTTTTGGAACGTAACCCCGAGAAAAACCAGGGATTACTGTACAGCCCACCAGGGGAAGGTTTTTTTAAAATATTTATTATAATAATTTCATAAAATGAGGAAACGGTGGATGAGAGTAACAACAGCAGCAGGAAGTCACAGGTACGATCTATATTTGCAAGTTGAGTAACTGGGGACAGAAGGAGATTCGCGAGCCACTCAGAAACCTGCGTATGTCCGGAACCACAAAGGATGATGGTCCATTGTTTGAAGGACTGAACACAAAAATGACAAACCAGGGCTTTGCAAGAAGCAAAACCCGGCCAAAAAACCCTACTCCCGATGTTCATCCATCCTCATTTTGGACTCCTACACCTGTCTGACGGTGATAAATCTTGCTGATGTGGGGACAATACCTCATTCTACACCACACAGGATACGTTTTGCCTCCCGACTGGCCTTCCCTCCTCTCAACTCGCCTTCAGGCCCGAGGTGACAAATAACACGCCTTGCGTCAAAACATTATCCAACGAGCCTTAAAAACGTGTTCACCATCCAGCGGGATCCAAGAGTTCGGCACATGAGGGGATTATTTCTTTTCATATGTGTATTTTTGTGTTTTGATCTTTGAAAGTTGTGAACTTTAGCAAAATAAGTGTACGGTTTTTTGCATCCCTCTGTTGGGGTACCAAAATAAGTGGTAAACTGAAGTGCGGTTGGTTGACAAAGGATCATCTATTTTGTGAGAAGGAGATGGACACAAGATGCACCATTTAGAAGACTGTTCTGACCCGAAATGAGCTGTAGCACCTGGGAGAAACACTGCTTCAGATGGTGCCAGTCCTTTCCTTTGAATTCTTTCGGCAGCCTTCGTGGCTGAAGGGTTAAATTGGCTAACCCTAACCCTAACCCTAACCCCTCTAACCATGGCCTCCACCGCTTCCAGGGAAAAAGTCTTTCAATATCCTACAACTGCCTCTGAGAACAGTATGGAGAATAATGAAGCCTTTAGAGGCCACAGGCCCCAAATAAACCACAATTAATCCTTTGTCACGCTGCAAGTGAACACACTCTCTTTGTCACAACAAGGTGCATACTTGGGCTTTTTTGTCTTTACAAATATTAAAAAATGCCTAATTTTCTTGGCTCATTAAAAGCATTAATGCACTACAGCTGCACCGTCGTTATTTTCTGTGCCCAGTGTAGTGATGGCCACCATCATTTCATTGTTCCTACGATGATTTGAAGCAATCTTTCCACCCACTCACAATATTCCCACGTTGGTGGATGGCAGAGTGTTTAATAATTACAATGGCTTTGTGATTTAGCAAGGAAAAATATTCACCCATCTGATTACTGAACTGTTAAAATGAAATAAACTCTGGACATGAACAACAACAAATTAACATTGTGAAGAACCTTGGAGTGATTTGCGGCTGTCTCCACATCAAACAGAAACTCTTTAGTCATGACAATTTTCCCCAAGTAAGGCTTTCTTGGGAAGGTAAAGATCCCCGTCCCTCCACAACATGAGAAGACGTTTCATGCTTTCATCGCTTAAAGGAGCTTGAGGCCGGATTGTGGCAAGATTTATGAAAAAAATCCGTATACATTTTAAGTTTTCTAGTAATAATGTCAGATGAAGCGTTCCAAACCCAAAAGAATGAGCCCTCTAGTGTATCTCTCCTTTGCCTTGAACACGCTGTGTGCTGCAAAATGTGCTGCAATTCGGTCCCGAATTTCCCGCGCTGGGCTGCGGATGTGACGTCACATGACGCTGCATGTGCGTTCTCCCCGTTCTCCCGTGCCGGCTTCACTGTTGGCTGCAGTACCCCCAACGGCCGTCGTGGTGAAGGGTGGCGCTAGAGAGTCTCATTTCTTAAAAGGAGCCTCAAGCTCCTTTAATGTTTGATTTACAGTAATTCATGGTTTATTGTAAAATCTATATTTGTCTTCATTAGGCATGAAAAAACAAAAAAACTAACAAGAAATCTGTGGGATCACATCAAATCCGTTTTGACCCCAAGGATCCAAATTAACATTTTATTACTTGTCTTTTAAAACCTCAAAAGCTGGTAACGTCGTACCTGCTCAACCTTTTCCGTCCCCACACCACCCAGAATCCTCAGATCCATTAACCACTATCTACTGGTTCTTTCCAGTCACAGGCCCTGAAATCAGACGTGACAGAGCCTTTTCAGAGGTGAGCCCTTATAGTGGAATTGGCTGAAAGCTTCTCTCCGACTTTTAGTCCTTGTTAAGCAGGATATCTTGGCTTTTATCGCACAAACACGGTTTATTCTTCCCATCCGTGGATTTATTTCCTGTACCTGCTTCAATCCCGTTCAA
Organism: Cololabis saira; assembly: GCF_033807715.1. NCBI lineage: Eukaryota > Metazoa > Chordata > Actinopteri > Beloniformes > Belonidae > Cololabis > Cololabis saira. The sequence continues at coordinate 6,334,932 of NC_084604.1, read as the reverse complement.
GGTCCATGAGGTTTTGCTGGAGCCTGTCCCAGCCGTCATCGGGTGAAAGATGGGCTCTACCCTGGAGAGGTTACCAGTGGCTTTGTTGGTCTCTTTGCTTGTTTTAGTTCTATTTGTCGATGATTGCGTGATTGTTGAGTATTTATTTGTATTGCCTGTGATGCACTTTGCTCGGTGAAGTTGTTTCAGTTGTGCTATGGAAATACAACCGGACTTGACTACTGAGTAAATAGGAAACAGCATTCCAGTGTAAGTATCATCAGGGTTTTATGCAGAAGAACAAAGATGAACATGGGGATCTTTGTCACAATGTCACAAACATGACTCCTTTTCAGTGGAGGGCTGTTTGTCAGTACGTTTACATGCAGCAAAGAAATGGGATTTCTGATCGTATCAGATAAACATCCAGAAGATCCAATCACTTGTCTGAGTTTACATGCTGTTCAGAGAATGGGATAAATGTCCAGAGCATGGCTGACTCCGTGACGCTCTGTGGCGCTGTAACCATGGTAACCATGGTAACCATGGTAACCATTTCAACAAAGAGCCACTTCCGGTTGACGGTTGTTTTGTTTGGCGCCAATGTTACGCCTTCCGTATATTTTTCCACTTTATTTTGATCTGCTCCGGTGTCCTGATGAAGCTTCTGACATCTCTTTCGCAATCTTTTTAAAGGTGTTTAAACAACTATTTAACACGAGCCGTCTCCTTTCACTTCCGGGTGAAGCCCCAGAGGAAATTCTCCAGCATGTGCAGACTGCAATATCCGATGTCTCCGTATACATGGCGTTAAAATTCCGACTGTGAACGAGGTGTTGCTATCCGATCATTAAATGTCCGATATAAGTCCGAAATAGGTCAGAAGTAGATGGGATTGAGGTGTTTACATGCAGTTTAAAAGTCCGAACGATGTCTTATACGATCAGAAATCCGATTGAACTGCTGCATGTAAACGTACTGAGTAAGACCCCCCCTCCCTGGTCAATGGGATGCTGCCCAGTGATGTAAATATGCTGTAGAAACATCACACGGGTTGTGATCTTTGCCCTGCTGTCAGCATTCCCGAGAGAAGGTGGGTTTGTTTTGCTCCCATGATGTGATAGTCAACAAAACCCCTTGAAAACTGGCTTCCACTGTCCAAGATGGCAATCACATTAGATATAGATGATGTCACTCAGCTGTGCCAGCTCCAGCAACTCGAGAGGCGGAGAAGCCATGGGAGAAGTATGATGTGGGTGGGGGGTGGTGGTGGTCTTCGCTTCATGTTTCATCTCCACCAACTTCTCCCTTTCTCTCACTGGCAGCCGAAGCAATTCTGATGTGCCCTTTGTTCCATGGGGATGGTTGCCCTCAGTGGCCGCAGCAGGAGTCCCCCAACACGACCAGACAGCCAACAGTCAGTCAAGCACTGCTTCAGTACATGTTTTCAAGCTAAAGGATGAGCTGACAGAACGGTGGCGACTGAGCGGACCATCCCCCCAACTTAAGAGAGAAGAGAGAGGTCAGACTGAAGCCAGGGATGCATCAGCAGACTCAAGTCAGTGACCGGAAAGCAAAGGGTGACAAGAGATGTTCAAAAAACATCAGCGCTATGACGGGCTTCAAGTATAAGCCACTGCCTTCACAGTGGCTGTCGAGACGGGACATAGAGGGAAGGTAATTCAAAGGTAAATATAGAATAGAAACATAACTATGCAGGGGGAAAAAAAGCTTAAATTGAGCCAAAAATAGTTGTACTTATGCTTAAACTTAAGCTGTACTCCTGAACCATTTTCACTGTATTCTTCTTGTTTTTTTGTGCCACTTTTGTACTCTACATTTAAGGGGAAAATATCAAAGAACTTGGTTTTTCTTTTACACATTATGTTATCTACACATATTTGTGCATATACAGGGGCATGACAAAGTGTGTGAAAGCTTTGCATTACTTTGCCATAAAATGTCATCCAATTCACAATACCAAATGTGCTGAAGCTGAAAACATACAATTATAATGTCCATCCATCCATCCATCCATCCATCCATCCATCCATCCATCCATCCATCCATCCATCCATCCATCCATGCATCCATCCATGCATCCATCCATCCATCCATCCCTCCCTCCCTCCCTCCCTCCCTCCCTCCCTCCATCCATCCATCCATCCTCCATCCATCCATCCATCCATCCATCCATGCATCCATCCATCATCCATCCATCCATCCATCCATCCACCCTCCATCCATCCATCCATCCATCCATCCATCCATCCATCCATCCATCCATCCATCCATCCATCCATCCATCCATCCATGCATCCATCCATCATCCATCCATCCATCCATCCATCCACCCTCCATCCATCCATCCATCCATCCATCCATCCATCCATCCATCCATCCATCCATCCATCCATCCATCATGTCTTTATTAAACACACACATTACTTATTAACAGTGATGGAGGAAAAAATAAATGAGCCCACAGACTAATTATCTCAATGAAAGTTATTCATAGTCAGTGGTTCGCACACCTACTATGGAGGATTTTTTGTGCCAAAATTAAATAAATAAATACATCATTAATTAATTAAATTGGGAATGAAATATATCATTAATTAATTAAATGTGTCGTTAATTAATTAAAATTAGAATTAAATATGTCATTAATTAATTAAAATACAATTCATTTTAAGTAAAAATATATATTTATTGTTTCAGCATTTAATTAATTAATGACACATTTAATTAATGATTTCGTGTTGCGTGTGAATCATGAAATGTAAAACTGCATTTAATTAATTAACGACACATTTAATTAATGATTTCGTGTTGCTGAATCATGAAATGTAAATGTAAAACTGTCAGTTTCACTCGTCAAACTCAGTGGGCGGAGCTAACGCAAATCTAGTGGAATCCACTGCTTTGGTCTGTACGGAGCCCTGGAGGTGACATGGAAATTATTATTGTTATCTCGTGCGCACGACTTTTTATCTCATGCCATTCACTTCAACATATACAGCTATTGATGCCAAGCATTTATCTAGTCGTCGAAGTCCGATCTCGGGAAACTAGCTTCACAAACGACGTTTTAAAAGTGGAACTATTTCCAGAGGCGGAGTTGACACAAAGTGCTTCGACATTGTCACGTGAGCGTGCTGGACCAATCAGAGTGGCCGCTGGTCCAAGATAGCTGCCTACAGTGCTGATTTTATTTGTAGAAATAAGCTTTAAATTGAACTAAAATGACTACAAACAATGTTATATGTAAACGAAAATTAATCTGAATTTTTTATATATTTTTTTTTTAAATATTTTTTACTTAAAATTTTTTTAAATATTTTTACTTAAAATGAATTGTATTTTAATTAATTAATGACATATTTAATTCTAATTTTAATTAATTAACGACACATTTAATTAATTAATGATATATTTCATTCCCAATTTAATTAATTAATGATGTATTTATTTATTTAATTTTGGCACAAAAAATCCTCCATAACCTACAGCCCAAATAATGAAATAAGTTTGGAGGTGTGAATTAGAGCTCTCTTTATTGCTAAAAGAAATAATGTTTCAACTTGGTTGGTCATCTGATAAATGTGAACTATGTCTCACAAAAAGATCTCTGAACATGGCCTGAAAAGGATATGAAGTTATAGTATATAAAGTTAAGTGTTGAGGCAGTTGGATTCAGTCCACAGTTAGTCTATAAATGGATAACGGTTTAGTATATTGGCTACTGGCCAAGATAACCCCAAAGTCACCACGAAGAGTCTTTAATGAGGTAAAGAAGAACCCAGGAGCAACGGCTTGGAGACGTCAGCCTGTTCATAACAGAGAACATGAACCACCGCGCTTCCAGCTTCTAGCAATATTTTCAGGACCAGGAGTGAGAATAATTTGCTAATAACAGAACACAAGTCAGCATTCTGGGATGACACATTAAAGACAATAGAATAGACAACAGAAAACCACTAATCTTTTCTTTGTTTCTTTTCTTTTTAAACCACCCCTGCTGAGATATTTTTTGACGGAAGATTTGGTTACTGTGAAAAAGGACTGTTAATTTAGCCAAATATTTAGAATGCGGTCATAATATTTTGGAGCCTTTTGTGTTAATAACAGAAAACTCTCAGCAAATGCAAATATGTGTACAAAACATTAATTCTACATTAATTGTACTTGAGAAAAAAGACCAGATCAAATAAGTTAGAGTCTAATATTTCCACGACAAACATGTCACTGATATTCAATGTTCTGGGGCCTCATTTATAAAGGAGTGCGTAGAATTCATACTAAAAGTGCACGTACACCCAAAAGCCAAAAATGGCGGGCCCAATAAAAAATCTGGATTTATAAAACCGCATGCACGCACACTTGCACACAATGTTCGCTTTATAAATCACAGTCCAGCTGGAAGGTTGCGCAGCTGAATCCGCCTCATATCCCGCCCTCTACACACCCACTTCATACCTTAAAAGGGCAATGCAAAGTAGTATTTGCATATGAATGAGCCTGCTGAGCATGCGCAGCGGCTCCTGCAGCCTGTTTGGGCGTCAGGATGAATGAGACGTGTCGAGCCACCGTGCCACTGAATTTCACGGAGACTGAGATGGAGATGTTGTGGATGAGGTGGAGGACAGGAAAACCACATTATTTGGTGGTCACAGTAAAAGTAAAAAAGTATATAAATAGTATAAAATAAAGCGAGTGAAAATAAAACGCTGTGAGGCGCAAGGGCGCAATTTCCACTGGGAACAGGGGGGACATTTCCCCCCCACTTTTCAAACTCATGCTTTTGTCCCCCCCCCCCCCCCCCTTTTTTTACAGTTTAAGAACTAATGGTAGGCTCAGCCTGTAATTGCAAATCATCAAGACACTCTGTGCGAAGACGGGACGGGAGCCCCGCTACCCCTCCTCCCCTCCTACCCTCCCCTCTGTGCTGCTCAAGGCTGATTTATGGTTCCCCGTTAAATCGACGCAGAGCCTACGGCGTAGGTTACGTGGCCCGCGCTCCGTACAGGGCACGTCGCCGCGTAACCTACGGCGTAACCCTACGGCATAGGCTCTGTGTCGATTTAACGCGGAACCATTATTTAGGCATAATTAGGCTTAACTAGTGTGTGCGTGTGTGACAGACGTGCATGGGACGATTGTGAAATACGGAATAAAAGGTTTTTATATAAATTTTAATTCCCAATTACGTAACAATTCTGTATTTCAAGGGGCGTCCTGACTGACGCTGAGCTTCAAACACAGAGGGACTTGATCAGCGCTATTATATTATAAGTCTGATATGTGATGACATTATTAAGAGTATGACATGAATCTGGCTTCATTTCACCACCTCACCGCCTGCGTCGCCAGTTCCCCATGTCTTAAGTAAATTCCTACGGGAGGGTCAGGGTTGCCGTAGGGATACGCACATTTTTCGGTTCGTTTTTTCTTTTTAAATCCAAACCTTTGCGTAGAAGGTGGCATCCGCATCTTTCAAGCACTGTTTTGTGTGCAAGCAAGCTTTATAAATGAGGCCCCTGGGCCTCTGAAAAGCACCTAGGGAAAATCTGTATTGTAATAGAAACTATAACAATAAAATTGAATGGAGTTTTTTTTTTAAACTAGATATTTGCCATTGTTTGCTGTCCAATCAGTCAGCATCTCTATCTGTCAATAAAAAACTCAACATCAGTGAACCACTAATCCGAAGGATCCGTTATGACTAAATAGGTTCTTCATGTCATGTGTTGCCATTTAAATGAAATGTGAATTTGTCCAATTGTATGTACGTTAACAGAAGGTGGCTTAGTTAAAACCTCCAAAGTAGCATTTCTCTTTGGCACATTAGAGACGCAGCCATTGGAAGATGTTACTTCCTACACTTCATCTCACACCTGAAACACGCAGAAGCTCATGAATTATTCATACATGCATGACTGAAAAGGATGCTGCTTTCCGCACCCGTTACTTCCCGCCGAAATGGCTTGACTTAAAAAAGATGTTTAAAAAATGAAGTAAAATAAACAATAAAGGAATGAATAAATAAAAAATGCGCCGTCTTTCTTTTCAATAAGAGCAACAATAAAGTTGGTTGATAAGCGTTCATTTATGAATGTGTGCTGGCCCCAATGAGGCGCCACAGCTCCGAGGCACATGTGGGATGTGCCCCATTTTCCTCAGCAGCACATGTTTGTAGCATATATGTGACATCAATGTGTCGGGGAAGTGCTTTCCCCACGGAATCAAGGCCATTTCCCCTCGCTGTGGCCTCTGGTAAGCAGAGGTGGGTAGTAACGAGTTACATTTACTCCGTTACATTTACTTGAGTAAGTTTTGGGAAATACTTTTAGGAGTAGTTTTGAATCACTATACTTTTTACTTTTACTTGAGTAGATTTGTGAAGGAGAAACTGTTCCTCTTACTCCGCTACATTAGGCTACGTTGAGCTGTTACTTTTCTTTTATCCCTTTTATCCGCGTACGCGTCAATCTCATGACATCACAGTGATTCTTTGGGAAAAATGTTTGTTTTTGCATGTTTTGTCACATTTACACAGACTCAAACACACACAGAGTTTCTATGAGTTCATGTTTGTTCTAGTTCTGCCTGGTTAAAAAAGAAAAGTACAAAGGCTGGAAATTTTGTGCTACTTGTGATTAATTTATTTTTTTATTCTGCTATTTTTTAATTTATTTTATTATTTATTAAAGTACTTGACTTTACTTTAAGATTATTTTAATTTAAGCTATTTTTAATTTTTTATTAATTTTAATTTATTTTATTGATTTAATTTGCCTGAAGATGATTATTTTGTACTTTTGTCTGTTTGAATGGTTGTTTTAAAAAAATAAATCACATGTTACTCAACAGTTACTCAGTACTTGAGTAGTTTTTTCACCAAGTACTTTTTTACTTTTACTCAAGTCATTATTTGGATGACTACTTTTTACTTCTACTTGATTCATATGATTCTGAAGTAACAGTACTTTTACTTGAGTACAATGTTTGGCTACTCTACCACCTCTGCTGGTAAGGCCTGTAAAACCCAGGCACCCCTGCTTACACTTGTGGTGTACTGTAGGGTTCATCGTAAATGTTGTTTACTTCAGGCATTAAAACATAAAAATGAGATTAAAGGAGATCTGAATTGATTGAATGATTTCTCCTCTGAGCAGTTCTGAAGCCGATCATTGCAAAGGGATAGAAGTGAGGTGAGCAAGACGGAGGAGTATTCCTGAACCCGATGAGCGCTGAGCCAGAAGTAGCGTTAATCTTGTAACAAAGTGCTATGTGCCGCTGACACGTTCAGCAGACAGGTGCTAATTAACAATCACATACTACAGACTCAAGAATTCACTCTGTCACACCTTTCACTGAGTCATTATCCTTCAGACAAATCTACTCCCATCTGCTCTCTCTCTCTCTCTCTCTCTCTCTCTCTGTCTCTCTCTCTGTCTCTCTGTCTCTCTCTCTCTCTCTCTCTGTCTCTCTCTCTCTCTCTCTGTCTCTCTGTCTCTCTCTCTCTCTCTCTCTCTCTCTCTCTCTCTCTCTCTCTCTCTCTCTCTCTCTCATACATAAATACATTGTCTGATTTTTAAAGAATGTATTTGCAAATTATAGTGGAAAATAAGTATTTGGTCAATAACAAAAGTTCATCTCAATACTTTGTTATATTCCCTTTGTTGGCAATGACAGAGGTCAGATGTTTTCTGTAAATCTTCACCAGGTTTTCTACACTGTTGCTGGTATTTTGGTCCATTCCTCCATGATCTCCTCTAGATATATATATATATATATATATATATATATATATATATATATATATATATATATATATATATATATATATATATATATATACACATATATATATATATATATATATATATATATATATATATATATATATATATATATATATATATATACATATATATATATATACATATATATATATATATATATATACATATATATATATATACATATATATATATATATATATATATATATATATATATATATATATATATATATATATATATATATATATATATCAAACTGTATATAATTCAACATAGTACTAATTGTGATTATTTAATATTCTTTAAGAGAGGAATTTCATATTTTTCCTTCTACTTGAGCTGGAAAAAATAATAATTAAAAAGTAATAAGTAATAAATAAGTAATAAATAGATTTTTGAGGAATGTGTGAGGAACGTGTGCAGACAACTAAACAGGTGCAGGAACAAGGTTCGCTACGTTGGAATTAAGAAGTTTAAAGTTAATTAAAAAGGAAAACAGAATTAAGATGAGATTTCTGGGTATTTGCTCTTGCTGGACAAATCTCGCCCACTCAGTTCCAAGAGGGGTGAATGATGAGTCCAAATGAAGCCAAAAAGATGTTGTTTTTTTTCCTTCTAGTCATAGTTTTTAAATTATTATAATGTCTAAAACCAGCTTTCTGGTTTTCTTTGTATAGCATCAGCTAGAACAGCCTTATGATAAGATAGTTCCTCCTCTACCAGGCAGTCTTCATGACTGCTTTTGTGTGTTTCTACTTCTTAGAAATACTCTGCTACTGGCTAAATACAAATTGATTGTAATAATGTAAATATTCAATATGTTGAATCTTTATGATTTGAAAGAAGCACTCTCAAATCTATCTCCAAGCAGATTCTGGACTTCAAACCAGATAAAGTCAGATAAAACTATCTACAGGCTGATAAAAGTGATTGGGACTTTACTGTTGCGAAAGAGAATTAGCATCAAAATATCTTCTAGTGCGTGGCCAGTTTTTCTTTGTGTCCAGTAAATTAAGTTTAACATAGCTTGGCAGTCAATAAGTTGTATGTCTTCTAGCTGCGTTGCTTATAAATGTCCAGAGTTGCCAGAGCTGCTGCAGCAACATGTCACACTTGTCAATAGTAAAATCTAAGACATGCCTTTTCTCAGCAGTAAATACTGGTATGAACGGGGTGGAGCAAAGTGAAGTAAATCAGGGCGATAATCTTCCCCCGATTCTGTGGTCTGACAGGGAAAGTCCAATAAATACACTTGTAACAGAACCACACGCAGAGATGGATGTGTCCAGTCTACCACCGCACTCGTACCGGTATTTTTCAATGTCAGAGCAGAATTTGTGGCGATCGGGTGTATTGATTCATGAGAGCGAGCTTTCTAAGACAACTACTTTTTTTTGTTTCACCTGAACGCAAACAATTTAAAAGCAATTCTACGAAAAACAGGTAAAAAGTGTATGTAAACTTCTTATTTGACAGAAAGTAATGAAAAAAAACCTCTCTTATTATTCACCTTATAAATTAAAACAGAGGGAATCGTGAGGGACTGGGAAGAGAGAAAACTTTAGACAGACGCGAGGAACAAAAATGTGTTTACGGGAGTTTCTAAACGGAACGAGGTACACATATATGTACATATATATATACAGTATGTAGGTGTATATATGTATGGGGAAATGCATGTACCTATACATGTATGGACAGTAACAAGCAGTACTCGAGTTGTAAAAAAGAATCAGGGGGGATGGTGGATTTGATCATATGGGGACAGATAATTTGTGCTGATTACAAATAATATAATATATTACAAATAATAGCAGTGACCAAAACACCTGCAGAAATACTGCAGGAATGACATAGCAGCAGTTAAATGCAGCCTTCTGTAAGCTTTAAATATCCACTGGGCTTACATCAAATACATCAAAACACAACAATAAAAAACACTTTTCTGAACTTATCAATATGACTCTGTCCTTCACAGGATAAGTAACATGGATCACTGCAAAAACTCTAAATCTTAACAAGAATATTTGTCTTATTTCTAGTTAAAATGTCTCATTTTAGTAAAAAAATCTCATTACACTTAAAACAAGACTCATCACTGGAAAAAACAACAATTTTCACCTGTTTGAAGTAGATTTTCACTTGAAATAAGTAGAAAAATCTGAAAAATTTTCCAGTGGAACAAGATTTTTTTGCTCGTAATGAGAAGATAAATCTTGTCCCACTGGCAGATTTTCCTACTTATTTCAAGTGAAAATTTACTTTAAACAGATGAAAATTGTCAAATAAGTTATTTTTCTGGTGATGACTCTAAATGTTGAAATAGCAGTAAAACCACATTCATTGATGAAATGACATAAGGGATTGAAAGGAGGGATGTCAGTATATGTATATATATATATATATATATATATATATATATATATATATGCTTGTAGAAATATCTATGAGTAAGAATGCTAGTAATGAATAGGATATGAATTTTTTGTATAGATGAATACAGGGACTCAGGGTAAAAAGTGTTTATATACAGTAACATATAACTGCACATGGGGCAAAAATCACTCAGGTATCCGCTACTTTATACCCAGGTATACCACAATATATATTTATTTGGTGTAAAATTCTAATAATTTCTAATAATAAAACCCAGCTCATGTGTCCCTGGTGTAACTGTTCTTCTCTGATCATGAGGGCTGGATAGGAGTTCACGTGTACACCCATTTAGGCTTGTTTTGCTGCGTGTCAGAGGGGAGATTTAGTGCTGCATTGTCTAAAAGTCAGCATCCTTTCAGCCCCAGGGAAGGGAAACCTGCCAGTGTGTTTGATGGGCCTACCTCTTCAGGAAGGCTGACAACCAAACCATTCTCCGCTTGGCCCACCAGCGCCTGGAGGAAATACTCGCTGCAGGCGGCCAGCACGGCCCGATGCCCTCGGAACTCCTTCCCCTCCACCAGGACGGTCACATCGCACAGGATATCCTGCTTCCGCTGGTCGTTGAGGCAGATGAGGATATTGGTACAATGAACTGTCGACTCATACACATACATGGGGGCTTCAGGCTTCTCATCCACGGACATTCCGCTCACACCCTGGAAATAGAAGCACAGCAGAGGGGGTGGTCAGCTTACAGCCGAGCCCAGCCAGTGCATACCGCAGCGCTGACATCAGCCGGCAGTTTACCGCAGCCAACAGCATGATTCAACACATAACCCTGACAGAATACAGCTCCACATGCGCTTTTCCCTCTGTAACACTTACAAGGCAGCCAAACGTTGTGCAAAATACCCTCATCCACCATGATCACAGAGGTATTTCCCCACATAACCTTGGAAACAAAACTTCAAAACTTCATTTAGAAGCCAAAAACATTTTCATTGCAAGGTTGGTAATGCTGTCCCCCTCCAGCTTTCCACTTGTCTTTGCAGTATGCGACGGACTCAGGCGCACTTGAGCTTCTGCAAACCCAACTCTGAAAACGCTCCAAGAGTAGGATGTATATAGAAATAACGCAGTGACTGTGTTTCCATGCATCAATAACCCTTTTAAAACCCGAATATTGGCAATAACCCAAATTTGCACGGCCATGTAAACACCAATAACCCCTTAGAATAACCCGAATTTGCTCATATTCGGGTTTTTAAAAACCCGAATATGACCCCTGGGTTACTCCTTTTAAAACCCGAATATTGGGTCATGTAAACGCCAAACGGAATATCTCCATCAAACGGAACAGGAAATTGTTTTCTGCACATGTTCTGTTCACAAGGAATCCTGGTCTTTTGAGTCCAGGAAGTTCTTCTAAACACGGAGAAACCAAGACCAGGAGGAGACTAATCACTTCATAAATGTAATGAAGGATATGAACATTTCTGCATTTGTAGACGGTAGAAAGTACCGGGATAGAAGATTTAAAAGAAGGTGAGTGAAAAGTTGCGCAAACTAGCATTTGTTTTGAATTTGGATACAGGAAGAAGAAGTGGAAATGACGGGAATTGCGTCATCAAGTTCTCCGCGCGTCGCTGGTTTGATCGGGATATCCCGAATGATTAATTACCATGTAAACAGGGATAACCCTACATGCTCACGCATGTAAACGGAATATTCCGAATGTTTCAGTAACCGGAATATTAGTAATAACCCCAATTTTGGCTGCATGTAAAAGTAGTCAGTGATTTGCAAGATTTGCATATTTTATTACAGTACAGAATTAGAAAACATCCAAATGTTGAAAGTGATACACTTTACCATAAAAGGTAAATCTGAACTTTGAACACATCTCAGAAAAGCTAGGGAATAGACAAGAAAAGCCTGTAAACAGAAGTGAAGAAGGAAACAGTTGGAGGAACATCTGGAGACTAATTAGGTTCATTAGTAACTTGTCAGTGACGTGACTGGTTATCAAAGTAACGTCTTAGAGAAGCAAAAAAAGGGCAGAGGTTAACTGAAAATCTCTGCCTATAACTTGTATAATTATATTAAAACACTGCTCCTCAGTACAAACACGTGAAGACTTTGAATCGGCCACAGAAGATCATATCATTAAAAAATAAATAACTAGAAGAACTTGGATCCACATGGGACACCTGAGAGTCCTCCGACGACTGTGCACCAACAACACACGCTGGGAACAACTGCATACTCACCAACATGTCTGGAAGTCACCAAAAACGCAGTTGGCTGTGGTGAAAGTTTCATGTGAACACGATCCAGAACGCTGCTGTCTTTTCTGGGACAACGCTTAAAACGGAGGCAAAAGGAAAAACTGTCCTATGGTCAGAATCTGAAAGTCATTCTGGAAACCATGGATGCTGCTTCCCTGCGAATCATTGCATTCTGCTTTTATTTTTTTTCCAATGTTTTTGGAACTGAGGTTGTACTTTAATTACCAAGCATGTGCACTTTAGAGGCGTTGCCATTTTGAACCGGCCAGACTCACGTTCTTGATCCTTAGCTGGCCTCACCACATCCTAAACCTCCGTACTGACGAGAGATTGGAAAGGTGTGGACAGAAGGACACATGGCGCTTGGAAAAAATATCTCCACTCAAGTACACAAGGAACTAAGGCAAGATCCACTGTTTCAGTTTTCATTGATATCTGCACAACCACAAACAAACCCACACGGAGACAAGCGGGAGGTGAAGTGGACCACGGTTCTGGGGCGAAGGCAAGGCCCTGGCTGAATGTGCACTTCCCTTCTCAGGTGCAGAGAAGGAACCACTTTAAATGATGTGTTATGGCTTCCCTGCCGGGCTGGAGTCACGGCAGGTCAGGTCAGGCAAACCAGACTAAAACCTGGAAAAGCTCGGACGGAAACACAGATAGGCCCTCGGACCAGTAGTGGAACATATGAGAGCCGGGCTGGGGGGCGGGCCTATGGCAGGGGGCGGGGCATATGACCGGAGGGCGGGGCATATGCAGCTGCTGAGTCCCTATTATCATCCCTACAGCCGAGACACAGAGAAGGAAATAAGCTAGGGCTACTATATGAACTATAGCATGCTGCTATAGGCTTATGCTGCAGGGGGGCACCGACATGATCCGTTGGGCAGTGCTTCTCACTCTTCTTCTCCTCTCCCTTTCCCTTCCTCTCTTCTCCATTACCATTTTTATTTATTATAAATATCTCATAGCTATCACTTTTGTCCATCGTTCCTGTAGTTTCTTGTGCCGGCCCCCTTTTTTCTCTTTTGTGCATGTTTGCAGGCCGGAGCCTCGGGAGCTGCAGTTCATCTCCCACAGGAGGAGGATTAGGGCCAACAAAATATGCGTCTAGCTTAGACAATTTGTCTTTTTCTTGCTCCCTTTTTCTTTTTCTTTGCATTTAATTGCTCCACTTTTGTGTTTATAACTCCCACTCATGTTTATTAATCAATCAATTATTTTATTTGTCCCCAAGGGGGCGATTAGTTTCGCGACAGGAGAAGCACACAATGGTAAATATACATAAAATATACATAATAAATTACAATAAGTTACACATCATAGTACAGACCTAAGCTATAGTTAAGAGGGAAGGCTTTTTCATCCACTACCTTTCCTTTCCGGCATTTAAAGGAGCATGAGGCTCCTTTTAAGAAATGAGACTCTCTAGCGCCACCCTTCACCACGACGGCCGTCGGGGGTCCTGCAGCCAACAGTGAAGCCGGCACCGGAGAACGGGGAGAACGCGCATGCTATTACTAGAAAACTTAAAATGTATACACATTTTTTTCATAAATCTTGCCTCAATCCTGCCTTTAAAAGAACAATAGCGGAGGGACAAAGGAGTGTTTGTCTTTGCAAAAGGAGTGTAAGCAGTAACTGATGGTAGAAACTGAAACTGTTTATTAAGGGATGTGAGAGTTCTTTTTTTTTTTTGTTTGTTTTCTGTTCTTGATCAGCTGTTTGTTATAAAGTTCTTGTAAAGTTTGTTGAGCCGACCCAATGATTTTACTGCTTAGACTGACAACCTTATTGAGCAAGTTTCTGTCTTTGACCTTCAAAGATTGAAACCGACAAATAAAAGAAAAAGTGATAAAAGATTCGATAAAAGAACGATAAAACATACGTTTAGGCTGTAGGATTACTGTGCTCTGTTGACAAGTGATCGATGATGACGTTGATAAACGGCTGTTGATGACCAACAATTTTACCCAAAATACATTTGGAGATTCACTTGCAATTTTTGTTTTAATGTTAACTGTGAGTGTGAAAATCTCAGCACAACATATTATACAATGTTTTATACGTAATATGAAGCAAGAAAAAACACAAAAACAAAAAAAAATTTTAATAAAATCTGGCGGGCGGGGCCTGCTGCCTCAGGGGCCCATTGGGCCCCGGGCCGGGGGAGTACGGCCCCCCCCAGCCCCCCCCGACGCCCCGCCCCTGCCTCGGACCAAATTCCCCTGCCCAGCGCTGCATGCTGCTCACCTACCCATTGGGTGAACCATTTTTCCTCACATGCACGAGAGCACACACACTGCACGTGCACAGCCTGCTCAAAGGACCTGTATATGAAATGATACTCCGTGCACAGATGAACTACTCTGTCATCTGCTGTAACAACACCGTACCACGGTTCGCTCTCCTGTCACCTCGGCGTGTCACGCCTTTCATTGAGCACTCTGGTCATCCGTGTTGATGCTCACGATTACTCTGATCTGGATTGAATGGGAGATATTTTATTCCATCGAGTTAAATCAAAAGGAATGCTTTGACATAAGGTGACTTTGTCTTTTTGCCCTAGTTTTGCACGTCGTTCCAAATGAGATCTTCCCAGAAAAGTTCTTGTCTGGCTTTTTTTTAGATGGGGCAAGGGGACAAATGTAAAGTCAAACAAGATTACATGAAGGGATGTCCTCATTCTTGCTGAAATGTCTTCCTTTTTTCGACTAGAAACAAATGGCAGCCACATCTGTCACCATGTGGGACAGGGGCTTATATATAAAACTGCTTAGAGGAGGGAATTTTCACTTGTACATGTTTTTGCTTAAATAAAGAGAAAATACAAGTTTTAGTGATGACCAAATAACCAAGAAGACCAGTGACTCATTCATTATTGCAATATAAATGTTTTGCAGGAGGAGAAGTCTTACAGAAAATGAGGAAACATAACTAAGATCGTTTGGTGCAATAAAACTCGGGGAAGTGTTCCTGTGCAACGACCTTTTTCCATCGAGTCAGTATTTTAGTGACATCTAAAGTCCTCGGGATTTAAAGATCTTATAAATGGTGAGAAATGGTCTGAGTCCACCAATCTTTATAATACATTTTGAGAAAATTGAAAAAAAAAAAGATCAGGATCAAGATAAAAGAGTACATGAAAAGGTTCTCCTCACAGAAAACGGATGCGTGAGCTATGACAACAGACAAATACAGTGTTCAGGGGAACATCTCCTACTTAAATAGGTTTGGATACATGAAAATGTAAAAAAAAAAAAACAAATATAACAAAAAGTGCTAAAATGACTGCATTTATCACTAAAACAGCACTTTCTACTGGTAAACTGAGGCATCCCTTAACAGCTACCTTTTCACACAAAATAAACAATGCAACGCAAAGCGCTTTACATAAAGCATAAAACTACACACACACACAGACAGACAGGCGCAAGCACACAGCGATTCGCACAAGTATATAATCCTAATCGCTAAGAGTCATTGAGAACAGAAATAGTGAAGAGACAAACAGGCTGCTTGTGTGTGTTGTTTCTACTTTCACTCCATGTTGTTTCAGTTCTTCATGTTAGTCAAACACAGGTAGCTTATGAAAATAAACAATTTATAATGTCTTGTGTCTTTATTCTAACTGAACAATCGAAAATGTCTGTGAATCCGCTCCCGCTGACTTCGTTTGGCTTGGCAGTTTAATTTTATCCTCAGGTACCAGAAGCACCAAAACGCAGTAACACAATAACTTACTGATCAACACTGAAGCTAAAAATACTCTCTTCTCTTCTTCTTTTTACCAATACCAATTAGAGACCGAAAAATTAGATGCGGACTACTAAATATACGATTGTTAAGTTCCAAGTCTCTGTTAGTAAACGATCTAATTACCGAGACCAGGAGTGATATTTTCTGCTTAACAGAAACATGGCTACAGGAGGAAGAGTATGTTAGTTTGAATGAATCGACTCTGCCCGGCTACTTTAATCATCATATTCCTCGAAGCACGGGCCGAGGCGGAGGAGTAGCGGTGATGTATAACTCAAGTCTTCAAATAAAATCTAAACCTAAATACGATTATAATACGTTTGAAAGCCTCACGCTTAGTCTGAAACTCCCGAGCTGGAAATTAGAGAAGCCAGTTTTGTTAGGGGTAGTGTACCGGCCCCCTGCTGGTACCAGTTGTGTTAGTGGTAGTGTACCGGCCCCCTGCTGGTACCAGTTTTGTTAGTGGTAGTGTACCGGCCCCCTGCTGGTACCAGTTTTGTTAGTGGTAGTGTACCGGCCCCCTGCTGGTACCAGTTTTGTTAGTGGTAGTGTACCGGCCCCCTGCTGGTACCAGTTGTGTTAGTGGTAGTGTACCAGCCCCCTGCTGGTGCTTATCTAGAGTTTCTGTCTGAATTTTCAGATTTCCCATCTGGATTATTGATCAGTACAGATACATTCATCATAGTGGGTGACTTTAACATTCATATGGATGTTGAAAGCGATAATCTTAAATTAGATTTTAATTCTCTTCTAGAATCGATGGGTATCCTTGTATCCTTGTCACTGTTTGGCTTAAGGTTTTTCTCCCACTAGGGGAGTTTTTACCTGCCATTGTTTATGTAATAATTGCTCACATGTTCTGTTGTAATAGAAGCTATATGAATAAAATAGAATAGAATTGAATTGAATTCTTTTTAAATACCACACACTGTGTATGAAAGTTGAAGCTTCTGACGTGACCGGCTGCAGACACCCCGGCATGCTTTTCTCGCCAGTGGCTTTAAATAAAATACACCGTAACCCTTAATGCCAACAAAGCAGCTGCCTTGAACCACTTAAATGGCTTACAGTCATTAAATATTCAAGCACTTGGACGCTTTGGAATCCTCGGCCAGCCATCGTTTCTCCTTGGCTGATCATCTGATGAGACTGGTTTCTGTCTCTCTAAAGGTTAAAGTTTTTGCAGGAGGAATCTAGAAGACATCGGGAAAACATCAGCTGACACTGAGATAAGATGTGAGCCACAGCGACCTGCGAACCGAGGGGTAAACATGCACACACGAGACACAACAACTGCATGAACCATTTCCCACCTCAAGTTGAAAAAGTTCACACAATCACACCCTTTGGACCTGCTCTCTTGTCCGACAAGGAGCAACAACGGGCAACGTTACAATTCACCGGAGGAAAACACTATAAACTACAATAACCCTCAGTCTACTTGACAATGCACTAAAAGTGATGTCTGACATAAGCAAATGTACCCTGAGCGTAGACCACACTGAGGGAAGTGAAAACAGTGAGCTGGCACTGCAGGAAGTCTTTTCGTCAAGGTCCTTCGTGTACTCGCTTGTTTAGCTGTAACAAAGTTGTAGTAAGGTTTAGTAAGTAAGTCCAAACAGCTCGACTGCAGCAGCTCCCAGCGGGGTGAGGGAGCTGTTATGGAACAAGTATATCAGTCCAGACTGTGGTTCTGGCTGGTCACACTGTTGCACAGTTTGCTTATTCCCACTAAACATTTCTCAGTTGGTTTACCAGGATAATGACCTGTATTCCAAGAATAATGTTTCCAGATGCGGTTGCGAGGCTCAGAGCAAACTAAGGATGCTATTTCTACCCTGGAATGCACAATTCACTTCAACTTCATATGGCACAGACACACACACACAAGCACATTCTTAAATACGGTACATACGTACATGCATAATCAGCCCAACAGATGTACACTCCACAAAATACAAGGGGAGTGAACACTGATTAGAAGTGCTGATGCTTGCTGAGGAGTTTTTTCTCTTTTTTACTCATGGATTCAGTTGTTGAGTAGGCCTGTGTTGAAAAGATCGATTCTCCGATTCTCATATTAATTCCTAAAAATCGATTCATATGCCTAAAGATCGATTTAAAACATTTTTTTTTTTTCATCATTACATTACAACTTTTGGTACTTTTTTGTTTATGTCCAAAAAAGGAATATTTTGTTGGACACAAGAATAACTGGTGCCATGTTTTTGCCTTTAAATATGTTTAAAGGTATGAAAACATTAAAGTTTTTAGTTATAATTGCATGAATTTTCTATATTTCTTTACTTTATATACTGTATTGGGGTTACATTTGCATAAATGTTAAAAACCAAATTCTCATAAATGGGGAAAAAAAATAAAACCGATTTCATCCGTCTCTGTTTCCTCCCTGGATCTGTTTGATAATTCTGCCTCACGATGTTTCTGAAAGCAGTTCTATCTGCATTCTGGGAGCTGATTGGTCCTTACAGCATCATTAGCTGCAATACTTGCTGTTGAATCTCAACATAATACTAGTATTAATATGTTGCATAACTAGACAGTCATATAATTCATGCAACAGCTTGAAAAACAGTTTTAATAACACTAACCCAAATCAATATCGGATCGAATTGAATCGGATCGAATCAAATCTTGATAATCGGTTCTGAATCTTAAGAATCGGAATCAAATCGATTCTTGACATTTGAATCGATCCCCAGCCCTATTGTTGAGGACACAGAGACTGGTGCTGATGCTGTCAACCTTCGCGGGGAGTTTATATCATTCCTGTAAAAACTGCGAATGAGCAGCATTGTGTGATGGTGATGAGACGCTCCAGGTCTGACCAGAGATGTAGGCCGGGCCAGAGCCGGCTGCTCCTGGAGCCATGCAGATGTAGACTCACAGCTGGAGACTTGTTAGATCTGCCCCCTTATAGCTATAATGCCATAGCTATATCTTGTAGCTATGGCACATTAGTTAAAGCACGTATGCACAGCAGCCCACGCACCACTGTCTTGTACCTGAAGTGTAGACGAAGCTGCAGGTTACATCATACACGCAGAAGCTTTTTCTGTTTGATGAACCGACCACTCCACGCACCACCTCTTCACTTAAAACCAGTACATGTATAATTCTAAGTGGAGTTGCCTTATTATTGATCAAAAAAGTAGGTTCTTTTGTGGTTTTCTGCAGTGGCACAATCAAACACTTTCAGCTCCTGGAGCAAGTGTATGTTTGTACCTGTTTTTGCTTGATTAAATTCATTCAAAAAATGTACATGTATGACGTAAATGTCATTATTTGCACTGGGCCAAAGGTGTGTAACCACTTGGCCTGAGCGTGCACACCACATGGATGCTTGATTTGGTGATTTTGCAGTTCCCAAATGATCTGATCTAACATTTAAACTTTCTCTTGCAGAGTCCCCTGTTAGGCACATCTATTCAGCGTGTTGTTGACTAGTTCCAAAGTTTACAATTGAATGCGAGGTGTGACTGCTTCTTCTGCACTGGTTGTTTTCATGGACGAAAGTCAGAAGCTAAAAAAGAGCAGACCGGCGGGTGAGCAGTCCCGCTCCTCTGAGTCACCGGTCACACTGTAAATCTAGGCTTAGTGAGCAATAACAACCAGTAGCAACATAAACGCATGAAGGGAGTGGGGAAGCTAGGGGCGTAACGATACACTAATCTCACGATACGATACACGATATTGAGGTCACGATAACAATACGATACGATATTATAGCAGTATTTTTTAACAACCTTGAATGAGGAACATATGACTGGAAAAAATTGTCTTTTATTTGAAAGACACAAAAAACAAAACAATGCTGTGTGTTTGCCCTATTGTTCCAGTTTGTAATGCTTTATAACTGTTTAAGTTTTAAAGATAAAACCAGGCCAACCATTTTCCACAAACTGAAATAAAAGTAAATGTCAGGTTTGCAGTATGCATCTTCAGTTTCATATTTTGCCACAAACTGAATAGTTTCTCTCATGTATGACTTGACTTTTTTCTTTTCCAGAAATTTAACAACTAAAATTAAATAAATAAATAAAAGTAAATAAATACATACAATTTTACATGATAAAACAGATTGATTCATGCTCACCTTATAAGTGTAAGAGGAGATTTATTTTTGTTAAGAAGGTTATTTTGGTAATTCAGGGTTCATTATTTTATTTAATATTTATTTATTATTATTTATATTGATATACTACTACATCTCATCTTGTCAGTAGGTCGGCATGAAGCTGAATAAAGCCCAGAGATCCATTCATGAACATCTGCTGCAAACAGAAAAAAAGCTCAGCCAAAATCACAGACTCTGTTGGACAAATTGAGTCATCGAGTCATTATTATTATTCTTATTGTTTTGGAAAATCTACAAACCATGATTGTTGCAAAATATACACGTACCTTGAAGCTGTTTGTAATAAAGAAGATTAGTCTCAATTTGCTGCTGCTGCTGCTGCTGCATTCCAGCTACGTTATTCCTCGAAGCAGAGCAGTTAAAGGAAGGTTAACATGTGGTAGCAACACTGTGTCACTGTGCACAATATGGAGGGAGGACTACCATCCCATACGACTGTAATTGCACTACAGATGAACATTGTTTCAATTGGAATAACAAAATTATGCAACAGCAACGGATGCCCTTAAAGTTGTACAAAAGTCAATGAGTGATTAGTGATAATTATGAAGCTCGGCCATGGAAATTTACTACTTTTCTGCTAGTAAACTTTTAAGGAATATTTGTGATGGTAACTATTGTAGAGCTAGACCAGGGGTCGGCAACCCAAAACGTTTTAGAGCCATATTGGACCAAAAACACAATAAACAAATATGTCTGGAGCCGCAAAAAATGAAAAGTCTTGTATAAGAGTTAGAATGAAGACAAACACATGCTGCATGTATCTATATTAGTTATAACTGGGGGAAGATTTTTTTTTTCATTATGCATTTTGAAAAAAAAGTCGAAATGTTGAAAAAAAATTGAAATTTCGAGAAAAAAAGTTGAAATGTCAAGATTAATGTTGAAGTACAATCTTGAGAAAAAAGTCGAAATGTTGAGAAAAAAGTCGAAATGTTGAGAAAAAAGTCAAAATGTCGAGAAAAAAGTCAAGATTTCGAGAAAAAAGTCGAAATGTCGAGGAAATAGTCAAAATTTCATGAAAAAAGTCGAAATGTTGAGAAAAAAAGTCGAAATGTCGAGAAAAAAGTCAAAATTTCGAGAAAAAAGTCAAAATGTCGAGATTAAAAAGGAAAGAAAAAAGAGAAAAAAGGAAAAAAAAGAAGAAAAAAAGGAAAAACAGAGAAAAAAAAGAAAAAAAGAAGAAAAAAAAAGGTCAAACATTTTCGAAAAAGATCCAGGAGCCACTAGGGCGGCGCTAAAGAGCCGCATGCGGCTCTAGAGCCGTGGGTTGCCGACCGCTGAGCTAGACAAAGGTTTCCCACAGTAGGCCTTGGCCCATGTGCTTATATTGGTTACTGATAGATGATTTTCTTGGTCTAATGTTATCTAGGGGGTTAAACATCACAGGTCTTGCTTCGTCAAGGTTTTATACACCTGCATTCCTCCAGATTTCTTGAATGGTTTATTGACATTTGCACTCAAAAGGAAAGTTTTCGAATCCCTTCCAGTCTTTCTCTGAGGAGCATTGTTTTTAAACGTTTCAACAAGTAATCGTTGCTATTTTTGTTTCTGTTCTTTGTCAACTATTTCTTGACAAAGAAAACCCTGAGCTATATTTACTCCTGGAAGACTGCGCCTTTCATGGATACTGCTTTTACACCACATCATAATACCGTCACCATTTTACATCTTTTGTTTGTAATGACATATGTTTTTATTTCACGGTCTCCCTAGCACTGTTCCCATGTAGGGCTGCTTTACCACGGAAACAACATATCATAATAAAGATGATTAATGTCAACATTGAAGTGACAATTGGAGCATTGGAGCCCGCAGGAAGAAGAAGATTTAGGCTGGGCGATCTAACAGACCCAAGACCTTTTTTGAGTCGCATCCTCTGTTGTGGTGCTTGTGAATAGGGATGAAAATAGCATTATATGGACATTTTTAATTCTGGACTAAATAAAAGTCCAGAGATAAGATTGAAAATGATTCATGGCAACATAACAAATACTGATGGATCGACTCAAATTATCTCGGAAACATTTTTGGGCCGAAACACCAGAGTGATCTCAATATTACTACCTGAGACAAACCGAAAGGAGGAATGAGGCGCTCACATATGAACAATGCCTATAATTCTGCCCAGAATTATGGCAAAATTATGTATATTTTTTCTCTAAATTACATTATTTTTACAATTGCTGAGAGCAAAAACTGAAATCATGATTACAATTGTCAGGGTTTGACATTCCCCCAGTTTGTGTTTTCTGTTCTGTCCCGCCTGTTTTCCATCTGCCCTGATTGTTCGCACCTGTGTCTCGTTACCCCCTGTGTATATTGGGTCTTGTCTTTCCCTCCTCCCGGTCGGTCCATACTGTTTGCTCCTTCCATGTTCTCCTCGTCAGTTTTTTCCTTCATGATCCTGCTAAGCAGCGCTTTTGGTTTTGTTTTGTGTTAAATAAACCCTGTTTTTGGAACTCCTGCCTCCCGCTCTCCTGCGTTTGGGTCCTCAACAACCACATCCTGACAAAAATGTGCTTGACTGCGCAGCCTAGCTACCAAACAACCCATTTCTGAATGTTTTGCAGGCTAGAAAAATACAAAGATGCTTTTATCCAAAGCAACTTACTTCTGAGAGAACAACACAAGCAAGAAATCCCATAGGAGGGTCCATCATGGATAAGTGCTGGTCAGACAGCTGTGAGTCCAGTTGTACAGTTCCATTTATTTTTTTGTTCCCTTCTTGCCCAACCCAACATACAAGAAAGTTACGTCTGAAAAGACACCATCATGCGATCATCTGGTCATACGTGCATGCAGCTTCCTCAGTGCTGAGTCCTGTAAAGAGCTGGACAAATCTTCCAACTAATTCTGATGAGCAGAGAAGTTTAATAGATGCAGAACTTCTTCTTAAAGAGCTCAGTCTTTGGTGGGACATTCAACCATCGGGGAACAATGGAGGAGAAGAGTCTGATACTGATTTCACCAGCTCTGGATGAAGGAGTGAAGGTAGAGGGAGAGTAGCTCTGGATGAAGGAGTGAAGTTAGGCAGGAGCCGTTTGTCTAAGTGTTTGGTAGCCAAAAGCAGAGCTTTGAACTTGATGCTGCAACTGGAAGCCAGTGCAGGGAGATACTCATGGTTGCATAACCCCCTGAGCACTAATATATGCGATCTGTCATCCCAAAAGTCAACAAGATTATTTCCGTGAGTCCCAGAAAGCATCTGGATGTGTCTGCAGCTCCGTGCCCGACAGACTTTACTGCGAGCTGCTGGTTTGAGCCCGTGTCAGGCTGCCTAACTGCGACTCCGTAACTTACAATTAGTGATTAAAAACGTCAGGCCTGAAGATTCATCACAACAACCCAGAATTCACTTAAACAAACAACAATCCTCGGTCATTTTGTGCCACAGTTGAGGTTATAAACATAACCTCATCCTCCAAGCCATTTCCTCCCTGTAAGATGGTTTAATAAGATTAAAGAGTTTCTGGGGGACTTTCCACCCCGACCATGGCTGATGTTCCTCATTCTCCACACCGCTGAAAACACTGCTGACTCTGTGAAATCTATTTAACTCCTGAAAACCTAAACAGCTTTTCAGAGGGTCACTGGGTTGGTGACATTGATCCTGAGATAATATAGGCTGCATGGTCACATCTAAGACGCACCTCCTAAGCTCACCAGGCTCTGCTGAGTGTATAATGTATAATGTATAATTAGAGCACTTCTTTGCTAATTTTGCTGACTGACTCAGATGTGTGACACGATTGCTTGTAAAATCAATTTGAAAGCGTGTCCTCTCATGAAACAAACACTGTCTAAATTTCACGGTGTGAAAACAAATAAATGTGTCCAGGATGAGTCAGATTTATAATACGTACTTCACAGTAAGTACTTCAATATGTACTTATGGTGTCATTGGGCTGGCACCGGAACCAGGGAAAGAACTTTTGCTCCACTTCATGTCCAATATGTGTTGAAATGACAATAAAAACTCATTGAGTCCTTGAATCCTTGAAGGGAAAACACTGCAGACAGTCGAATAAAGGCAAGGCTGGAGTCATTACTCTCAAGTCCATCTAAAAATGTCTCAAGTTGTGTTTACTTCAGATAGAAATCAATACTGTCTCCTTGCACTTTCTTTTTTGGATTGATGCACAGAACAGAGCAAAACAGCCTCAGTCATGACGAAGAAAGCTTGACACAGACACGGTGCTCATCGCCCCAAATTCAGCTGCAGGAATGTTCTGATCTAATCTGTCTGACTCAGGGAGGAATCTACTCTGGAATTCCTCCGTGTCACATTCTCAGCAGCTCTCCAGCCCCGGCCGGCCAGGTGACTGCGAGGACCCGGGTTGGAGTGGTCTGCCAAGGACACCGTGACGATGGGGCCGCAGTCTCTGACATAGATGAATACAGCTCAGAGTGCTCCTTCAGATCCAACAATCCCCTCAGAGTGCTGCAGAAGCCTGTCTTACAGCCAGTTAACAACAGAGCTTCTCCATCTACCAGTGCTCGGGCCCTAATTAAAGCTGCAAGCGGGGTTGAACGGGCCCTCGCACCCTTGTGCACGTTCAGGCTGCAGTGGAAGCTTGTATGACTTGCATGTAGATTCTTCAGGCCTGGACATTTAGCGGATGAAACCACCCACGACTCCCTATACCAAACCATTCAAAAGTTATGGCAGAACGTAGGAACTATCAGATATCGACCAATCAGATGAAGGGGTTGGGCTAATTTGCAGCAATTATGTTCAAGGACTCAAAACTGAGTCCGATAACACCACCCACGAGTCTTTATGTCAAACCATTCAAAAGTTATTGCAGAAAATCGGAAATATCACATATCGCCCAATCAGAAGAAGGGGCGGGGCAAATTTGCACCAATTAAGGTGAAGGAGTCAAAACTGAGTCCGATGACACCACCCACGACTCTGTATGTCAAACCATTCAAAAGTTAAGGCAGAAAGTAGGAACTAGCAAATATGGACCAATCAGGAAAAGGGGCGGGGTTATTTCATGCCAATGAAGGTCAAATACTCAAAACTAAGTTCGATGACACCACCCACGAGTCTTTATGTCAAACCATTCAAAAGTTATGGCAGAAAGTAGGAACTATTAGATATCGACCAATCAGATGAAGGGGCGGGGCTAATTTGCAGCAATTATGTTCACGGTCTCAAAACTGAGTCCGATGACACCACCCACGAGTCTTTACGTCAAACCATTCAAAAGTTATTGCAGAAAATCGGAACTATCACATATCGCCCAATTAGAAAAAGGGGCGGGGCTAATTCATGCCAATGAAGGTCAAGTACTCAATACCGAGTCCGATGACACCACCCACGAGTCTTTATGTCAAACCATTCAAAAGTAGGAACTATCAAATATGGACCAACCAGATGAAGTTGGGGCGCACTTTTTGGCGTCTATCGTCGTAGTGACCATAACCTTACAAATCAACACTCAAGGCTATAACAAGATCTACTGTTAAAAGAAACAATTAGTTTAGAGCTTAATATACATTAAAGTAATATGGTTAGTTTGGTGGCGCTATCTATATCCAACTGGACGAGAAGACACCAGAGGAAAAGCTTGATTGGACAGATGGGAAGTGAAAAGAGACCCATCTTTCTGTTTCTCTGGTTCAGGTGGCAGCAGCATTCCCGCGTGTTCCAGGGCGCCGCAACGCCACGACAACCACACCATATTTCATTTTAATGGAAGCCAACATGCCAAGCATGAACACACCCTAAATATACCAATGACAGAGGAGGAAACACCTGGACAAGACATTCACTCAGGTACAGCTGTTTGGCAACAACTAACTGTTGTGACAAAGAGCATAGATGCAAATCTTTGCTGTAGTCCAACTGATAAGCTCAATTATCCCAAAATTAGCCAAGACTTATCAACAAAACATGTGGCCCTACAGTGTCCAATCACATGGCACTCGATTAATCGTGCAAATGTATGTACTGAAGGAACAAATAAGATCCACATAGTAGCATGGTCTAATTAGAAGCAAAGATGCAAAGATATGCAGACTGTCAAAGAGTTATCAGCATCACTAACACGCAAGGACTTTTATTGAACATTAAGGACCACAGTTCAGTTCAGTTAAAAAAAATCAGGTTTGCATTACAAACATTGTCAAATAAACAGAAAAACAGCTGGTGAAAGAGTTGTGGGTGAGCTGGCATTACCTCAGAAAGGCATGGACCCAGGCATCGACACCGGCCCAGTCATTCTGTTATCCCAGTCTTTGGTCTGACAACTTTTGAATGTCTCTCACTGTATGTTAGCAGCAGCATGTGAGCCTATCGCTGCCTGTGGGTGGTGAGTATGACTGAGCAAGTAAAGTATGTGTGATTGTGTGTGTGTGTGTGTTTGTGTGTAGGTGTGTGTGTGTCTGCGTCTGATACTCAAGTATGTTTATGTGTGTGGTAGCAAGCCAGAGTATTTTGGGCCCTGCCTGCTTAAATGCAGCCTGCATGAATCATGACTTCCCACATAGTATGTCAGTGAGCAGGGTGAGTCATATCGCTGTCTTATATGGTAACACGCTGCACATGTGATAGAAACACTGGGGTTTATCTATAGACCAGGCTTTACTGCCGTCAGCGTGCAGCAGAGTTGCTGTGTCTCAGCTCTTTCCTAGGTTCCACATGAACCCCCGTCTCCATTCACTCTCATTTAATTTAGCTTTGAACAGTTTACCCGGCATTTTGTTGTGTCTCAACAACTTTAGTACTAATCTAACACAAGGTTATTGTAAATGCAACACCAAATCACAGAGAATGACGAGCTCTTCTTGTGCAAATGGCTGAATCGAAAACTGCATGTAGCAATGTCTTTGAGAGGTTGGTTTAGGACATGTGCAAAGCTCTCCAGCAGCAGGTTGAGCAGAAGAAGATGTTATACTAATCAGCCTGATGCCTGGCAGGAAAAGTGCGCCCAGGACTGGTTTACATGCCATAGAAGCAAAAGTGAATAAAATGGAGAGTGCAGGGTCCTTGAGGAAAGCTTGTTTCAAAACAATAAATGTATCACCTGCAAGACGATCAAAATCCAACTATCGGGTTAAAAAAATGTGCATGCAGAGCCCTCATGGAAAAAAAAGGCAAGTGGAAAGTCTCCCCGCAGGAAAAAGTGACACGGTGCCATCGCCCACGACGCTACCTTCAAAAGCCACATCTGAATATATGTGAATGCGTGTGGGTGTAATCATGTGTGTGTCTGTGTGAGTGGGCTGGAGAGTGCAATTCTGTTGAGATGACAAAGAAAACCTGTTTTTCACACATTCCTCTCGCATCCGTGACATGCAAGTTTGTATGACATGCACGAATTAAGAAGACGTGTAAATGCTGTTGGTCGGGCAATGCTGCAAACATCCAGCTACAAAGCCGAGCAAGGGTTGATGTTACTTAAGGCTGAATTCTGGTTCTGCGTTGAACCTACTCCGTAGGATACGCGGCTACGCGGGAGTCTCTCCGTAGCTTGACTTGTACCTCCCAAAAAATGGAACTACGCGTCGAGGCAACGCAGACCGAGAGGGCTGTGATTGGTTTGCTTGGTAGCAACGCATTTCCAGTTCCGGTTCGTGAAGCAGTAGTGAACTTTCAGCGCTCTTTTCTTCGTGTGTGTTCAATTTTCAATTCAATTCAATTTTATTTATATAGCGTCTAATACAACAAAAGTTGTCTCTAGACGCTTTCCAGAGACCCAGAACATAAACCCCGAGCAGTTATTACATAAACAATGGCAGGTAAAAACTCCCCTAGTGGGAGAAAAACGTTAAACCAAACAGTGGCAAGAAAAACTCCCTTTTAGGAGGGAAGAAACCTTGAGCAGGACCAGGCTCATAAGGGGGGACCCTCCTGCCGAAGGCCAGACTGGGGGTCGGGGACGTCAACAGCACAGCAGGCAGGTGGAAGCAGCAACGGGATGACCAGGGGTGGGGACCGCAGGTCAGCATGCAGCTCCCGAAGCTCTGGCCTAATCAGCAAGCCCCAGGTTAGGTTCAGGGTTGGGTAAAAGGTTGAGAAGGGACAGGGCCAGGGAGAGGAGTCTTGATGGACAAACCTCTCCCCTGCCTGTCCGGGCCGTTACCCTGCCCCTCTCACTCCCACGCTGCAGGTTGCGGTGTTGTGCATTCAGAGATGCTCTTCACCACTGGTGTGTGTGACTTTTTTTTGGGGTTGTGGTTGTTTTTTTGCACAATAGTTGTCCTTATCTCTTTGATTCACTCTGACCGGAAAAACCAGAAGCTAAACAAAAGTATCAACTAGCGTTCTGGGGGGGTACTGCACCGCGGAGAAATGGAGTGACGGAGAAGTCCGAAGTGTTCACGACGGCGTCACGGCAACGGCGCAGGCTCTGCGTTGGTTTAACGTAGAACTATAATTCAGGCTTTAGTGTGCAGCACCCTGGCGAAGCACAACGAGATAGCGTGTGTCTGCAAAGCCCATCTGGAGCAAGATGTCATTCTCTTTCTGCTTTTCTTGTTTTGTGTCCTCTCAGTTGCTGTGACAGACCAGATGCATGCCGGCGTGGATCAGCAGCTCACATGCAGGCCGTGTTCTCAGTGCACGCCACAATCCCTTCACAAAGTCAAAAAACTGAATCCAGTCGCTCAGATGTCGGCTGGTGACGGTTCTCCAAGACCAAAACATGTTTGTTTGCAGAATCAGACTAAGATGTTAAACTTAAACTGCTGTCACGGGGGCAAGACCATGAAAATCATCACTCACGAAATTAAATGTGTTATTAATTAGTTCATGAGAACATTTGTAAAATCTGGGCATCGGTGTTTATTCTCCTGGCCTGCAGTCAAGTCATGTAGCTGGATTGTTCATTTCTTATTTCAAGTTAATACCTACAATTTTCAGGGTGACGCGGGTTTGTGGCCTGGTGCCCTAACGTGTCTTGCTGCTATTTGTTTTGTTTATCTATTTATGTTCATTTATGTTTTGCTTTGCAGATTTCTGTGTAACTTTCAGACTGCTGCTATTTCATTTCATTTTCACTTTTGCTGTCTGGCACTATGTGGTCAGTTTTGAGCAACATTTCTGATCGGGATATGAAAGTCGCCACAAAAAAGGGAAGATGGTGAACAAAATATTGGACTTAAAAGGAGACACATTACACATGAGTTCATATTATTTCTGAATGCCCAGCATGTCATAAAAAGCTTTGCTTTATGAGAATAATTTGATAAAAAAAAGGATAGAGTTGATCTGAAAAAAAGGTGAACTATCTTCGGCTGATGGTGAACGCAATAAATAAAAGTTAGACTGAGAATTGACATTTTATCATGTTTGTCTTTCCAGCATTATCCCATTTTTTCTGATTTGAGTTTGTATATTAACAATCTCAAAGTCTTTCTGCTCCCACATAATGATCATAGAAACTTCATCATCTGCATCACAAACAGTGAACAATAAGTTTAATACTATCACTGTCTGATGTTACCGTGGTTACCAACATCTAGCACAGCCATGTCTGATAATAAATAAATACTCACATAGACAATATTGAGCCGATTATCTAATGGCAAGTGTTTTTCCAACATCTTGTCTTTTTAAATCACATAAATAAACTGAGTGGTCTCCATGACAACGGAGCCCACATCATCCCTTTGATAGACAATGCCTGGTGTGGATGAAAGTTTTTCAAAGAGCAAATTAGTGAGCCTTAATATTTTTCCCAAGATATCTCCCAGAATCGTTCCTCTAAGCACTTTGTGACACGATAAATCATCTTTCTGAAACCTTTTATGACTCACATCATTAGAAACCCTGAACGATAGCTTACATCAAACCATGTAACCGCTGTGAGGTGTTGTGATGTATTACAGCAACAATAACCCGGTAGTTCCCTAAACCTGCAGCGCTACTTCAGCTTCTCTTTGTGTATTTTTCTGCAGTCTTCAAGTATTCTGTTCTCGCTCCTCAGACGATACTGTATGTGTCTGTGGTTTCAGAAACCACCGTGCTCATTTTACATTATCTGGCGAGGCTGCCTGGAATCCTCTGCAAAGCGCTTGCACGGTTCACGCAAAGCAGCCGTTAGTCAGCTGATTTCACTGATTTGGGCGCAGGCATACAGGACTGTGTCAGAAAATTAGAATATTGTGATAAAGTCCTTTATTTTCTGTAATGCAAAAATGTCATACATTCTGGATTCATTACAAATCAACTGAAATATTGCAAGCCTTTTATTATTTTAATATTGCTGATCATGGTTTACAGCTTAAGAAAACTCAAATATCCTATCTCAAAAAATTTGAATATTCTGGGAATCTTAATCTTAAACTGTAAACCATAATCAGCAATATTAAAATAATAAAAGGCTTGCAATATTTCAGTTGATTTGTAATGAATCCAGAATGTATGACATTTTTGTTTTTGTAATTGCATTACAGAAAATAAAGAACTTTATCACAATATTCTAATTTTCTGAGACAGTCCTGTATCTTTGAGTATGACTGAGAACTACTGCTGCACGGCTCCTCTCAAATTTAGCTCGTCATGGTATCGGCCTATGCTCGTAAACCGCTGTAGACTACCCGCCCTGCTGGTAGTCAAAGCAGAGCGGGTTGATTTACAGTATGGAAGTGTAAGCCAGCAGCATGGAGACGGCATCATAGGTCAGGAGATGTCAAAGTGTGTCAACACAAGTCCCAACCGCCTCACTCGTACCAGGGCAAAGAGAGAAGGGTTACAGTTTCAAGAGAGCGTATATGTGACACGGTGTGGTTTAGTGGCTTCAGGCGGCATTTCTCGGTGACTCATCCCGAGAAGAGAAAGCTGTGCTTATTGATTAGACCCCTCAGCTCTCCAGAGTATCAGAAGTCACACTTGACTGTAGGAGGAACTCCGTAACCACCCATGACGTCTCAGAGCGAAACAACAAAAGACACGAACGTGATTTCTTAAAGCTAGTGTGTTTAAAATCAATATAAATAGTTACTGTGCATTCAGTCCACTGTTCAGGTCGGGTCGAAATATCTCACGTTTTTCTGAACCTACAAAGAGAAAACAAGGAGGTCCTTGGGTCTTCTAGCCGTGTCTGAGCAGCGCTGCGTTTGAACCTTTGAGCGTTTAACGGGGATTATTCAGCTGTGATTCAGCCATCACAGACACCTTTCTGTCTCTTACAGTAAAGCATCCGGTGCATGTTCAGGTGCTGCAGTACGTTGTTTGAGCACAGAAAACATGATATTTAAACTGCCGCATTATTCACAGACACCATATTTGTGCCTTTAGTTAGCTTCCACTTTAGTTGCAGGTTTTAATCGCATTAATTTTTCTGAATGCTCCCTTTAAGATGGAGAAATCTTTATTTATCCTTTATCTAACCCTAACGAACAGACAAAAACCAGAAAGTGAACCAAATGATGCATCTGCTTCATACTCAGCATTGCAGCTTCATCATCTGGATTGCTTTTCAGAAGTCAAACCATAACAAATGTTTTTGTTAAAGGAGCTTGAGGCAGGATTGAGGCAGGATTTATGAAACAAATTTGTATACGTTTTAATTTTTCTAGTAATAATGTCAGATGAAGCGTTCCAAACCAAAAACAATGATTCCTCTAGTGTATCTCTCCGTTGCCTTGAACAGGCTGTGTGCTGCAAAATGTGCTGCAATTCGGGGTCCGAATTTCCCGCGCTGTCCTGCGGATGTGACGTCACATGACGCTGCATGCACGTTCTCCCCGTTCTCCCGTGCCGGCTTCACTGTTGGCTGCAGTACCCCCGACGGCCGTCGTGGTGAAGGGTGGCGCTAGAGAGTCTCATTTCTTAAAAGGAGCCTCATGCTCCTTTAATATAAAATCAGCTTTTTAGTGTTCAGGAAGGCGGGGTACCGCCCTCCATTTACACTGATTCGTGAACCCAAATGAGTTTCATACACATCACATGTGTTCTTCGAGCAACTTGAATGGATCTGGACTTTGCGTTTCAGTACTAAATAGTTCATTATTCAGTACGTTTACATGCAGCAAATAAATGGGATTTCTGGGAAATGGGAAATGGGACCCGATCACTTGTCTGAGTTTACATGCTGTTCAGAGAATGGGATAAATGTCCAGATCATGGCTGACTCCGTGATGCTATGTGGCGCTGTAACCATGGTAACCATTGTAACCATTTCAACAAAAAGCCACTTCCGGTTGACGTTGTTGTGTTTGGCGCCAATGTTACGCCTTCCGTATATTTTTCCACTTTATTTTGATCTGCTCCGGTTCCTGATGAAGCTTCTGCCATCTCTTTCGCGATCACATGTTGGTGTTTAAACAACTATTTAACACGCACCGTCTCCTTTCACTTCCGGGTGAATGCCCCAGAGGAAATTCTCCAGCATGTTCAGACTGCAATATCCGATGTCTCCGTATACATGGAGTTAACATTCAGACTCTGAACGAATTATGTAGGTGTTGTTATCCGATTATTAAATGTCCGAAATAGATCCGAAGTAGATCGGATTGACGTGTTTACATGCAGTTTAAAAGTCCGAACGATGTCTTATACGATCAGAAACCCGATTGAACTGCTGCATGTAAACGTACTGATTGATGGTGTAAGCTGAATTGTGAACAGTTTTTATAACAGTTCATCAATCCATCCATCTATACAAAGCTTTGCCCCTGCAGGGTTTCCAGACAGCCTTTGTGGGCAGCACTAAAGTTCCAGCCGGCCGGTCCAATAACTGTGTCAAAGTCTTGGCTCTAGTGAAATCAATATTTATCTCTGGGGGCGATTGATTTCCACTTGATTATAAACAGTAAATTGTAACAAGTTCAAGGAGAAAAAACACATCACATTGCGAAAGCAAGTGGGTGTTTGGGATGAGTCACTTGGGCAGTAACCCGAGCCCGGCCGGTCCGGCCAAGCTCAGCACGCTGGGGACAGTCGGGCTTTTTTATCTGGACTTCATTCTCCTGATTGATTTTCCACCGCGGCCGCAAATAATCAGTTGAAATCATTAATCTATTGGCAGAGCATAGCAAAATAGTGTTGGCTTCTTTCATCATGATTGATTCAGTCGTGTGAAGAGATCAATATGTGCATGAATGAATATTCATAATTCACATCCATTTATGTCAGATTTAAATATCCAACTTGGAGTGAGTGCTGTGGATGAGAGCAGATAAAGAAATCTTTATCTAAAGCTCAACTCTTGATTTATCACTCAGTATTCAGATGCTACATTTCCCTTTGAAAGGAAATATGAAAAACAGTAGCTCAGGGATTTTTTTTTTTGCATCCTGCAATTGAAGGGAAATCGGTGTCACTCATTTGCACACGGTGTATTTTCAGTGATCATTTTTAAAAGATTCAGAGATAAGAAAGGTTTCAGCACTCGGGGTTAATGTCAGGTTTAGAGAGTCATTTACAATGGAACTATAATCAATCCAAAGTGTTTTAACGGATTGCTAAATTAGGCTAACAAAAGCTTATTCCTTTTTATAAATGCCAAAGGTTTCTAGAAATAGCTTTGAATACTATTTACTGTAAAAGAGGGTAACATGAACATAAAACAAGTTATTAATGATGTGTGTCTAAAGTTAGTTAACTCAATTATCAGTCAATAACAGCCAACGTTAGCGACCGCAGCAGCTTCTTTCAGGACCAGGTTGAAACAACACGTGACTCAAAGGTTTTATGGATTCGTTAGACTGCTAGATGCCAAAACCACATGGTCTACCACCATTCGGATACTGATTTCACAAAAAATGTCATCTGCAGTATATGAAAAATGACACAATCTATGCTAAAATGCTGAAAACACCCTGAGGATGCGGCACTTGCATGAACGTTTCCAGTGTGCAACTGACCAGTCTAGCTCAAGACCTCTGCTCTCTCTGGAAAGCACGGCTGGTGCAGAAAGCAGACAGGATACTATCCCACCCTGATCATGCTCTGGCCAGTGACTTTGTAATTATGCCCTAAGGTCGGCGGTATTATGTGCCGGTGCGGAAAACAAACCGCTATGCAAATTATTTTATCCCATCTGCCATAAGGCTGATAAATGCACAATTTGCTGAATGAATCTTGAAGTTATCTTGCCATTAACTATTGTAAACTGTGAACCATGAAGTATTTGCATCCTGTTCTGCTGTGCTGTCACTGGTTGTGGTTGTTGTTGCTGATCTGATGGTGGATATTGGCTGTTTGGTGTATTGTGTTTTGTTGCTATGGACAGGCCGACTGTAGAAATGAATTGCCCTTTTGGGACTAATACAGTATTCTGAATCTGAATCTGAATCACCTACCGTATCCATCTCATACTGTACAAGTGAGTGATCCCTAGGACTAACAAGCCTGTCCGTCCTTCTAAGGCATTAATGACATTAAGCAGGCGCTTTTAGCAGCCCTGGATCAGACCTGCAACGTTCAAGGCGGTTTTTAGACCACTCCTCTTCACAGGAAAGCTTCAGCAACCTTCAGTCAGCAAAAGCAAACCGAGGTGTACCGAGCCAGCAAAGAAAACCCAAATCAGGATTCTCATTCCACAGTAATTCAGTGCTGAGATGATGTTTGAACGTCCGTGAACGTCCCTGTTTTGCACCACACAGAGTGCTGTGTATTGAGCCTTTGTTTCATTAGCCCACTAAACTTTGTCCCAGCGGTGTTGCAGATTGCCAAGACACTCTTCGGCAAACCTCAGGCATGTAGCAGCGTTTCTGTTTTTTTTGTCTTTTTGGCTTCCACCACATTGTTCTTGTTTACTCGGTAAAAGTGCCTTGACATTGGCATTATACAAATAAACTGAAGTGAAGTGAATAGAACTACTAATGCCCTGTACTGTGTCCTCCAGGTCGTTCCACTACTACATTAAGCCTGAAGTCAAGTACAGGGCAAGCAGTCACTGACGGACGGAGGCGACCAGTTCTCTTGGATTGGTTCATGTCGAACCTCTGGGGGAAGAACTGCGTACGCAAGCTGCCTCTATATGAAGATGAGAGACGGCGTTGGCCCAAATGACATGTTGGACGGTGGTTTGCGGTGGGACATTGGGTTTTGTAGTGGCCTTTACTTCTTGGAAGGTATGATCGGCGCATATCTCTGCTCAAGCGTCTTAATGGCTTTAGCTTGTCTGTGGCGGCGCAGCTGCCACATAGTGGACATGGCCAGCGAGAGGGCCACTCTTAAACTCCAAAAGGAGCTAAATGCTTCGTCTTTATTCTGCCGCTGTTTCCTCACCGAGGTCACACCACAAATGTTTCCCTGAAACGCTGGCCTCGGAGAAACTACCATTTGTTTGTTTATGGTTTAGACTGTGCACTAAGTCCCCTATCGTAGCGGGCTATTTTTAGTTACTTAATCCTTCAATGGATTTATAATGGCCCAGACAAATGACAAAAATAAACCTGAAAGGCCTCACGTACGCTGGGTTTATGTCTGATCTGTCATTATTCTCGTACTTTAAATTTCCATCGTGATAAAAACAAAACAAAAAACTGTTCATGGTTATGAAAAGCGATATGCAGTATAGTCACTCTCTTTATAGAAGCGGAGAGCCTTTCTTGGACGAACAATGATGTTTTACATCTACCAGGAGGGGGATTTCAACGCTTAGTTTTAAGAGCAGCAGCTTTGTCACGGGGAATACCTTCTTAAACTCATATAGTGGTTTGTCTGACACAGACTCCTCACGGCAAGCCGGCCAGCATTCACTGTGCAGCTAATCTGCACAGGTGGGTGGGGACAAACATGACCACACACAAAACAATTCCTGCCCTCCCCTGCCCTCCCTCGGGCTTTTACCCAGTACAGACTCTTCTGTCTGGAGTCCTGCAGACATGAACGTTCACAAGTGGGCTGGGTGTCAGCCCTTTACCCTATAATAGCTTTATAGAGCCCTGTTAGGTGGAAAGAAATCCACAACAACAACATATTGTATGATGCATAAGCCACTTGGGGTATTTACACACAGATACGCTTGTGTCCACCAGTCGTTAGTGGCGTTACAGCAGAGGTGGCTCTATCTGTCAGAGGCTCCTCACAAAGATAAAGAAATCTTTATCTAAAGCTCAACTCTTGATAAACCACTCAGTATTCAGATGCTACATTTCCCTTTGAAAGGAAATATGAAAAACAGTAGCTCAGGGATTTTTATTTTTTTTATTTTTGCATCCTGCAATCGAAGGGAAATCGGTGTCACTCATTTGCACACAGTGTATTTTCAGTGATCATTTTAAAAGATTCAGAGATAAGAAAGGTTTCAGCACTCAGGGTTAATGTCAAGTTTAGAGAGTCATTTACAATGGAACTATAATCAATCCAAAATGTTATAACGGATTGCTAAATTAGGCTAACAAAAGCTTATTCATTTTTATAAATGCCAAAGGTTTCTAGAAATAGCTTTGAACACTATTTACTGTAAAAGAGGGTGACGATAACATGAAACAAGTTATTAATGATGTGTGTTTAAAGTTAGCTAACTCGACAGTTATCAGTCAATAACAGCACAGCCAACGTTAGCGACCGCAGCAGCTTCTTTCAGGACGTTTTATGGATTCGTTAGACTGCTAGATGAGGCCATTTCCAAAACCACATGGTCTACCACCATTCGGATACTGATTTCACAAAAAAAAGTCATCTGCAGTATACTGTAGGTGTCACCCCAGACACCCCAGAAATCCACAACAACAACATATTGTATGATGCATAAGCCATTTGGGGTATTTACACACACTCAGCTACACTAAGTGTGAGTTTAAGCCAAAACTGTATGTCCTCTAAGTTCTGTAAGCAGGGTTTTAAGCAATATTTCAGCTATCTCAGAACCCAAATACAAGTTTCAGCATGAGGTCATGCTAGCATGTTTCCGCTTTCTGTTTCCAATTTGATCACCTGCAGCTCGCAATCTCATAAAACTCTCAGTGGAGACTTCACCTGGCTTTACGGCCGACCTCCACCGGCTGAAGGTCATTCAGAGGAAAAGCTGATGCGTGCCTTGGTGGCTGCAGAAGTACTACCCCAGAAAGGTGCCCTCAAAATGATTAATTACAAGTTTATTATGCCTCTTCACTCGTGCTCCAGGACCTGACAAGCCCGTTCGGCTAAATATCACTGAACACTATTTAACACGCTGACTTATTCTGAGCTCTTTCACATCCGGTGTGACTAACATCATCTTGTTTCAAACTGTTGTTGGGCTCGTCACAACAAATACTGTGCAGTGAGATGATGATGAAGTAGTTTATTTGGTCCATCAGTTTCCATTGCATTTCATTTCCTTTTGTAGGAAAGAAATAATAAAAAAAGAAGTAAGGAATAAACCGACCAAAAGGTGTAGGCTGAAGCCTGAGCTTATTGTGCCTTCCCTTTTTAACTTTGTTTACTTCATAGTACTACTACTGTACTAATACCACAAGGACAAACAATATACAACAACAACAAAAAACAGCAAAGTAAATGCAAAACAAGAAGGAAGAAAAATGTAAATATGACAGAAAAATCAAGTAAAAAACAAACAGAAGACGGATCTCAGAAAAACAACATTTGCTGAAAGTGGAAGTCTTTTGCCCCCCCCTTAGTACCCCAGAACGGCTGTGACACCCCCTGATTCTGGTTCATGGTGCAGCCTGAAATGTTTGGTAACAATTCAAAAGAAGTTGATGAGAGAAAAAAAGAAATATGTTTGCACACACACGCGCACACACACACGCGCACACGCACACGCACACGCACACGCACACGCACACGCACACGCACACACACACACACACACACACACACACACACACACACACACACACACACACACACACACACTCAGGAATGCTCTGAGCAGAGTTTTTCACCTCTGTCTGAGTCAGGATTCAGGACCAGAGCCAGGAATGAGTCAGAAAATGTTCCACCAGCCTAATAGTTGCATTTCAGAGCCGCATGAATGACTCAGGGACTGTTTGCCTCTTAAGTTAAACAAGCGGAGTGACTATCCTGCAGCAATGTCTGGAGAAATGTTGCTATTTCAATCCCTGTGAGGAGTGTGCTGGCTGTCTGTCTGTCCATCTGCACACATGTGAGACAGACGGTTCTCCCTCAAACAACCATCTCTGTTACCAGTAGGAATGGACGATATTTTACCGTTCACGATAAACCGTCAAAAAATTCCCCACAGTAAGAATTTGTCATCGGTAAAAGCGGTAAAAACGATAAATTCCTGTTGACGACGTTTTTGTGTAAAGCTGATTTATGGTTCTGTGTTAAATCAACGCACAACGTACCTGAAGGAAGGAAGGAAGGAAGGAAGGAAGGAAGGAAGGAAGGAAGGAAGGAAGGAAGGAAGGAAGGAAGGAAGGAAGGAAGGAAGGAAGGAAGGAAGGATGGAAGGAAGGATGGAAGGAAGGAGGGATGGAAGGAAGGAAGGAAGGAAGGAAGGAAGGAAGGAAGGAAGGAAGGAAGGAAGGAAGGAAGGAAGGAAGGAAGGATGGAAGGAAGGAATAAAGGAAGCAAGGAAGGAAGGAAGGAAGGAAGGAAGGAAGAAGGAAGGAAAGAAGGAAGGAAGGAAGGATGGATGGAAGGAAGGAAGGAGGGATGGAAGGAAGGAAGGATGGAAGGAAGGAGGGATGGAAGGAAGGAAGGAAGGAAGGAAGGAGGGATGGAAGGAAGGAAGGATGGAAGGAAGGAGGGATGGAAGGAAGGATGGAAGGAAGGAAGGAAGGAAGGAAGGAAGGAAGGAAGGATGGAAGGAGGGATGGAAGGAAGGAAAGAAGGAAGGAGAGAAGGAAGGATGGAAGGATGGATGGAAGGAAGGAAGAAGGAAGGAAGAAGGAAGGAAGGAAGGAAGGATGGAAGGAAGGAAGGATGGATGGAAGGAAGGAAGAAGGAAGGAAGAAGGAAGGAAGGAAGGAAGGATGGATGGAAGGAAGGAAGGAAGAAGGAAGGAAGAAGGAAGGAAGGAAGGATGGATGGAAGGAAGGAAGGAAGGATGGAAGGATGGATGGAAGGAAGGAAGAAGGAAGGAAGAAGGAAGGAAGGAAGGAAGGATGGATGGAAGGAAGGAAGGAAGGATGGAAGGAGGGATGGAAGGAAGGAAGGAAGGAAGGAAGGAAGGAAGGAAGGAAGGATGGAAGGAAGGAAGGAAGGATGGAAGGATGGATGGAAGGAAGGAAGAAGGAAGGAAGAAGGAAGGAAGGAAGGATGGATGGAAGGAAGGAAGGAAGGATGGAAGGAGGGATGGAAGGAAGGAAGGAAGGAAGGAAGGAAGGAAGGATGGAAGGAAGGATGGAAGGAAGGAAGGATGGGAGGAAGGAAGGAAGGAAGGAAGGAAGGAAGGAAGGAAGGATGGAAGGATGGATGGAAGGAAGGAAGAAGGAAGGAAGAAGGAAGGAAGGAAGGAAGGATGGATGGAAGGAAGGAAGGAAGGATGGAAGGAGGGATGGAAGGAAGGAAGGAAGGAAGGAAGGATGGAAGGAAGGATGGAAGGAAGGAGGGATGGAAGGAAGGATGGGAGGAAGGATGGAAGGAAGGAAGGAATAAAGGAAGGAAGGAAGGAAGGAAGGAAGAAGGAAGGAAGGAAAGAAGGAAGGAAGGAAGGATGGATGGAAGGAAGGAGGGATGGAAGGAAGGAGGGATGGAAGGAGGGATGGAAGGAAGGAAGGATGGAAGGAAGGAAGGAAGGAAGGAAGGAAGGAAGGATGGATGGAGGGAAGGAAGGAAGGAAGGAGGGAAGGAAGGAAGGAAGGAGAGAAGGAAGGATGGAAGGAAGGAGGGATGGAAGGAAGGAAGGAAGGAAGGATGGAAGGAAGGAAGGAAGGAAGGATGGAAGGAAGGAAGGATGGATGGAGGGAAGGAAGGAAGGAGGGAAGGAAGGAAGGATGGAAGGAAGGAAGGATGGATGGAAAGATATGAGCCTGAAAGAAAGAAAGAAAGAAAGAAAGAAAGAAAGAAAGAAAGATTCCCGTTGATGAGGTGTTTGTGTAACAAACATGGCTGATCTGAGTCGTTCCAGTTTTGCAGTACAGGTGTACTAATTAATTCATATTAATTCAATTTAATTGGTGTAGTTTAGTAGTATTTAGTATCTTTCAGAGCAGTGATTTGGCTCCAAAGACTGAATGTGGTGATAGATTTATAGTTACAAAGGTGGAGTTGAATTGGTATTTTTTTATCATCATTTTTATCGTTATCAGGATAAAAGCCAGAAATTATCGTGATACATTTTTTAGTCCATACCACCCATCCCTAGTTACCAGTCTCACTCATTTGAGTCTAAATTTCAAACACAAAGCAGTAATGCAGCGCCGTTCCCCTGTGAAAGATCGGAGAGAAATATATGCAGCCGCAACTTTGAAAGTCCGCTCCCCACCACAAATTAATTGGCTTTGCAGATGAAAGAATGTGCATTGTTGAGTGCTAAAAGCTGAACTGAGCAGCTTAGCGGAGCGGCGTCACTTCAAAGCGCCCCCAATTACGCCGGGCATCCCCGTTCTGCTGACGTGGGTGCCGTGTGCAGCGGGGGGGAATGGAAGGAGCATCCCGCGCCGCCAGGCTTTGACTCAGGAGTTCACTCAGTCTGCTACCTGAACAGGAATCAAACTCATAACCCCAGACAAACAAGTGCTCTGAATCAAACAAACAGATCAATACGGGTTCCCGTATGCCAGAACAGTAGAATGGAGCAGCTAGACTCGTACAATGACTGGGTGCAAGGGGAGACTATTATTTGAAAAAGGGCCTCTGACTGAACACAAAACACAAAAGACTATTATTTAAGATTTCAACATTAAGCCTTTGACAAAGCGTGGGTGTTTTATAAAATACAAACACTCAGTCTAGAGTCGTAACCAAAGTGTAACACACAGGTTGAAGGAAGCGTATATAGAATAGAATAGAATAGAATAGAATAGAATGTCTTTATTGTCATTGTACAGGTACAACCAAATTGGATGCAATCTTCTTTAATGTGCATGGTTTAATACACAATATATATAATGATATTTAGGTATGGACCTAAAATCCTAAGACATGAATGTTGTGTCTGTGTTATGCTTTGGGTGAAATTCACAGGAATACAGCGCAAAAGGGCCCCTTTCAAACTTAAGTGGACATCTCTATTCGTCATACATGATTTTAAGGCGCTTTTCCACTAGTACCTACTCAGCTCAACTCGGCCTGGTTTCTTTTCCACTACAATTCAGCACCTGGAGCAGAAGTGAAGCTGCTGTGACGTATTTGATTGTGTGATCTAAACGAAGAAGACAACAACACTAAAGATGTAGAACCTGGAGGAGATGATAGATGTGCTGCTGGGTCTGTGGCTTGTGTTTGATACCAAGTTAAAAAATTAGAGTGAGAGAAGATTCAAACGGCGACGCTTTTTTTTTTTGTTTGTGTCGGCGCTGCTGAAAAGTCAGCTGGAGCCGTGAGCAGCTATGAAGAGACAGAGCTCCTGGTAGATCTGGTCGTTCCTTATCACCCGTCTAGTCTAGATCCCTTTTTAATTCTCTCCTCAGCACCAGGTTTATGAACATCTGACCCTCAGAGTTGCATCATGAAACAGACTTCTGCTGCCATTGCTGGTTGAATAAAATGAACAAGAATCTGTCAGAGTCTCTTTCTCTGATTTCCTCCTCCTGACTCAGACGTCTGACTCCAACCCCCCGACCAATCGGTGGCCTGGAGTGTGATGATGTCAGATACAGCCGACTCAGCCGCTTAGAACCTCGGCAGAATAGATACAGAAAAGTATCTACTCGGCACGTTAAACCCCTAGTGGAAAACAACCAAACTGAGGCGAGTGGAGTCAGGCTGAGTAGGTTCTAGTGGAAAAGCGCCATTAGTCTCTCTGTGCTGAAATCACCGTTAGAGTCTTGCACTACAGATGCAGATGCAGCGAGAAGTAAAGAAGGGGATGCTGGGTAATTGGACTCTGACAAACTAAATGGGTGGTGATTTGTCATTCCAGACATCTCAAATATATGTTCTCAAGCAGAGAAACAAGAAAAACAAACTTTTCATAACATGTGCCTTTGAAATAAAGCAAGGCTGGCTGCAGAGAATACAAGATGACCCTGTGACTCCTTCATTATGTTTTATTACATTTAAGTCTTTTGCTCTCAAATATGTAGCAAGTTGGATGAAAGTATCTCAGAGTCAAAATGAATAAAATGACCTTGCGTTGGCTATAAATCTGCCACCCTAATAGAAAGTGGCAGTTATTCTATTTACCGTCAACACAGTCAGCCATTGAAAGTTTACATGTGAAAAGTGCCACATCACAGCCATCCCTGGAAACAAAGGAAGATGACAAGACGCAGGAGAACGCTTTCATACTCTGAATAAGGCAGGAAATGTGCAGATCTTTGCAAAAGGAAAGCTCTCTCAAAGACACGGGGAGCATCATCAGCAGATCAGCTAATTACGCTGGTTAATTGCAGGAGAACGACCCGACTGCTGGTTCCTTTCCTCCTGAGGTTCAGCGGTTGCAAGCAGCATTCAGAGGAAATGAGCTCCAGCATTCATATAGGAGTTGATACACAGATAACCAGTACTCAAGTTGTAAAAAAGAATCGGGGGGGATGGGGGATTTTATCATATGGGGACAGATAATTTGTGCTGATTACAAATAATATAATATATTACAAATAATAGCAGTGACCAAAACACCAGAAATACTGCAGGAATGACATAGCAGCAGTTAAATGCAGCCTTCTGTAAGCTTTAAATATCCACTGGAAATACATCAAATACATCAAAACACAACAATAAAAAACACTTTTCTGAACTTATCAATATGACTCTGTCCTTCACAGGATAAGTAAAATGGATCACTGCAAAAACTCACAATCTTAAAAAGAATATTTGTCTTATTTCTAGTTAAAATGTCTCATTTTAGTAAAAAAATCTCATTACACTTAAAACAAGACTCATCACTGGAAAAAACAACAATTTTCACCTGTTTCACGTAGATTTTCACTTAAAATAAGTAGAAAAATCTGCCAGTGGAACAAGAATTTTTTGCTTGTAATGGGAAGATAAATCTTGTCCCACTGGCAGATTTTTCTACTTATTTCAAGTGAAGATTTACTTGAAACAGGTGAAAATTGTCAAATAAGTTATTTTTCTGGTGTTATTTTTCTGGTGATGACTCTAAATGTTGAAATAGCAGTAAAACCACATTCATTGATGAAATGACATAAGGGATGGAAAGGAGGGATGGCAGTTTTACAGGGGGATGATTTGGACCGTTTTTATTTCAGGGGGGATGCCATCCCCCCTCATCCCCCCTCATCCCCCCTCATCCCCCCTCAACTCCAGTACTGCAGATAACTCGTGTTTACCCGGCAAAGATTCCTGTTGCTTCTACCTGCTCAGCTGAACTACACGACGCTACTCTCCTTCATCAATCCTGCACACGCACAACTTTCCCAGGCTAATTGTTCTTTTAAAGGGTGCACCGAGAGGGGCTCCCATGGAAAAGTCAAAGAGGGGCTCCCTTATACTTTGAATGAAATCGGGAATTTATGGCAAGCGATTTAAAAAGGCAGATATTTGCACAGCAGATTCTTTAAGTACTCCAAACTAAACACCAAATATATGGTCATGTCATATTTCTCTGCTTCAAAAGCCAGATGTTGGATTTCTTTTGTGGTCGGCAGCTGGACCGATCCTCCGGTTTCTCTGTTCTCCATGTGGCAGAGAGGAAATGTATAAACAAGCCATTACGCACTTTTAAAAGGATTATGTTGTTTCAGAGGCCATCGTTATTTTTTTTTCAAATGACTAGAATAATTTTGGAGTGGAAAACGAAGGGCCGCTACAGGTGAACATGCTAGAACCGAGGATGTAACCGCCATGACTGGGATTTTAAAACCTGCTTGGACCAAATTAACTCCTAAACTAAATACTTATGATTTCCGCGCAAAGTTACACTAGTGATGGATAAGTCCTGAATGCAGGCATTGTGACATAGAATTGTCAAATTGGTTTGATTCACCGCACAAATTGTTACAGATTACTTTTGTAATCCTGTATTTGACCCGGTCTTTGTACGTTTTGACCGTATAGAAATGTAATTCTTGCCATTGTAAGAATGATTGTGCCTGCTGTACTCTACTGCCCTTACTTTTAACAACTTGTGCTTTTTATTATTTTACTTCTTTTCTTGTCATTTTATTTCATTTTATTTGTTATTTACTGTTTAATTGTGTCTTGCTGCTTTTAATGTTGATGTAAAGCACTTTGAATGACCTTCTGTTGAATTGTGCTTTACAAATAAACTTGCCTTGCTCCCCTCTAGGGTCCTCCAGCGGGTTGTAACATCTGTATTTAGTGTTTAACAAAATCTGTGTGCAGCACTTTTTACATGAACTTCGTGGAACTCATTCTAACAGAACATTTTTCTTTCTGAATGTATCACATGTTAGCTTTTATTATGCTGAGACTTCATACTCAATCAATCAATCAATCAATAACTTTATTTGTCCCCAAAAGGGCAATTAATTTAGCAGCAATATATACACATAGTAAAAAAGGACAACGAGTTTAAATCTAAAAATCCAAGCACCACAACAGCTACCTTT
This sequence comes from Cololabis saira, assembly GCF_033807715.1. Classification (NCBI taxonomy): domain Eukaryota; kingdom Metazoa; phylum Chordata; class Actinopteri; order Beloniformes; family Belonidae; genus Cololabis; species Cololabis saira. Next base: position 6,290,038 of record NC_084604.1, on the reverse strand, counting down.
TCCTCATGGAATTGAGAAGGGAGATACAGAAGGTACAAAAGAATGTTTCTATCTGTTAGTTTTGACAAGTGGAAGTCTGAGCAATGTACCCGATGGGAGGAACTGAAACTCTTGGTGTAGAGGATGGAACAGTCCCATAGGATAGTTTTTATTTCCTATACAGCTGTTTGTTATCCAGGTCCTGTAGAGTCACCTGAGTCAATTATTTTACTACAGACATTAAGCACCTTGGTAAGAACAGTTTTCTGCTTTACCCTAAGTGATGAAAACCAACAAATGAAAGAAAAAGTTAATACAGACTCAATGAAAGAGCGATAGAACATGGACATCAAGGATGAATCAACATGGAATTTGGACAGTTTTCTAAGACAGTACAGACTTTTCTTGTAAATTACCGTATTGGCCCGAATATAAGACAGTGTTTTTTGCATTGAAAAAAGACTGAAAAAGTGGGGGTCGTCTTACATTCGGGGTCTAGACGTTATACCCATTCACACCGCTAGATGGCTGAACTTAACTCCCCAGGCCAAAGGAACCCCTGGCACGAAGAAGAAAAATAAAAACAGCAGTAAAAAAGAAAAGAGAAGAAAATAAAAGAAGAGATAACAGAAAATGGAGAAACGTAGCGACAATCTGGAGAAAAGCTGGTTGAAGATCGGCCAGTTATGATGCAAACTTCAAGATGATGATTTGAATGAGGCAAAATAACAGGCTTTTTTTCTCGAATATATTGTTATAATCATTTGTTTCAGATGTACTGTAATTATTTTCTGTATAAAAATTGAATTTGGTGTTCAAAAAGACTTTTTTCAAACTTGAGTCTTGAAAAAGAGGGGGTCGTCTTATAATCAGGGTCGTCTTATATTCGGGCCATTACGGTAAGTTGGTGTTACTCGCAAATGTCAGCTTATTGTCTATTATAGTTCCCAGATACTTGTAGGACAATTTCTACATACATACTCATACATACTATTACTGTATTGTGTCATATTGAACAGCTTCTGGATGTGAACTCCTCATTGGACCGGCGTCGCTGCCCCCCCGCCTGTCCCCCCTGGTGACTGGAGCCCCAACGCTGCACAGACGGCTCCATCAATGAGTTCTTTCTCCCCGGGGAGCCACTGTTGACTCAGACCGGAGCGGGCTGGAGCGCGGCACAGCGGGCCCCTGCACCTCTCATTGATGTCATCTCACTCATCTCTGCATCATCCCAGATATTGATTAGTCTGATCTCAGCCCGGAGCTTTGATGCCAACAACAATGGAGATAACAGAGCTCTTGTTTTCCTTCCTCTCTCTTTTCCCATCGCATCCCACTGACAGCCGCAAAACACTGAGAAAAGTCCCTCCTTTTTTGCACCTCTGTGCTGAAGCTCTGCACAATCCATTCATGCTTTATTGATCAGGGCTATGCTAAGATCCTACAGTCCTGCAGACTGATACGAAGCTCTCAGAGAACAAGAACAAATACAAAGGGCAGATGTATATCCGTTTTAGGAGTAAAACTGTGGAACTCATTAGATCAGGGGTTCCCAACCTTTTTTGTGCCAAGGACCAGCAGAAGTATAAACAAAAAGCTCAGGGACCGGTTGACAATTTATGTCAATTTTAATAAACATTTCAGAAAAAAACAATGCATTTTAAAATGCAGGCTATCATCAGCTACGTTAGCTGATGTTGTTGCCTTTAAAACTTGTTTCTGCAAATCTAACTCACGTTTTTTCCTTTCGAAAAAATCCACTGGTTTGTCTTTGAGAGAAGGATGTTTTGTATTTAAGTGTCTTTGGAGCTTGGATGGCTTCATTGCTTCGTTGGCGAGCGTTTCTCCACATAAAATACATAGTGGGTTTGGCGTCTCCAAATCGCCCGTTGCAACAAATCCGTATTTTATATACATAATGTCGTACTTGCGATTAAAGCTTTTGCTTTTCTTTTTGGTAGGATTTTCCACTTGTTCATCACTATTTCTTTTACTCGAACAACCAGTAAAGAAATGGCTCATGGAGGTTTGCTGAGGTCCGCTCATCTCTGCAGCTGACTGAACCTAACCTAATTATATGACAAAAAAATGCAAAAATTGTTTTCTTAAATTTAGTATGAGGTTGCTTTAATTATGTGGCAAATGATAATAAACACGAGAAAGATGGCTACTTCAATGAAAAATAAATATTTTGTTCAACTTTGCTGCTGTTCATACAAAAAGTAAATAAAAAACAACAATTTTCACCTGTTTCAAGTAAATTTTCACTTGAAATAAGTAGGAAAATCTGCCAGTGGGACAAGATTTTTTTGCTTGTAATGAGAAGATAAATCTTGTCCCACTGGGTTTCATTGATGAAATTACATAAGAGATGGAAAGGAGGGATGGCAGTTTTACAGGGGGGATGAATTGCACCGTTTTTATTTCAGGGGGGATGATTTGGACCATTTTTATTTCAGGGGGGATGATTTGGACCATTTTTATTTCAGGGGGGATGATTTGGACCATTTTTATTTCAGGGGGGATGATTTGGACCATTTTTATTTCAGGGGGGATGATTTGGACTGTTTTTATTTCAGGGGGGATGATTTGGACCGTTTTTATTTCAGGGGGGGATGATTTGGACCGTTTTTATTTCAGGAGGGGATGATTTGGACTGTTTTTATTTCAGGGGGGGATGATTTGGACCGTTTTTATTTCAGGGGGGATGCCACCCCCCCTCATCCCCCCTCAACTCCAGTACTGTTTGTTGCTAGGCGACCGAAAAAAGTTTTTCCGATCTGGCGCCCTTTTCCCAGTTGTTTGGACATACAGTATAGCTACAGCTCAATTTGCAAAATGTATCTGTCCCTGCTTCAAAGAAAAGCCCTGGCTTTAGTTCTTCTGAGGAGGAGACGAGCAGCAGCAGCAAGGATTCCCCCAAATCCTGTCTTCTCATGAGGATTTCATGGACCCTCCATGAAATCCTCATGAGAAGACAGGATTCGGGGGAATCCAGGCTCGTTGGAGCTACAGCTCCATGGTCTACTTCAGATTGAACAGGGAGCAGTTTGACAGCCTGTTGGGGAGTGGGTCCTCAGCAGGATGACAACCACCTTCTCTCCTATTGGTCGCACCGAGATGCCCTCACAGCGCGATGAAATTAAAAAATGTTCAATTCAGACGCAGGCAGGTGAAACGCCCGTGGCAGGTGGCCTCTCGCGCGCTGCCAAGCTCGCCAGCAGAGCGGTCCACTCTTGCGCTGCGGTAGCACATACACAATGAATGGGAAAGCCGGCGGCGGTCGCCGCTTTGCGCCCTCCTGAAAGGGGCTTAATACTGTTGGCCCCTGAAGGTTACATTTGGCCCCATAATGGCCCCTGTTTCAGAAAAATCCTAGAACCGCCAGTGCCAAGTTTTGTTACCCGCAGCTGCGCTGAGACGCAAAAAAAAAAAAAGGCGCTGAGAGAGACCCTGCCGTGCAGCGCGGCTGTACGCAGAGATTGTATGTGGTGAAGTGAAGTGAGATGCCTCACTCCATTGGGAAAAAAACGTCTGGTGACAATTGCCGACAATTTTGATTATCGCTTTTTGTCGACAACGTCAACGAATCGTTGCAGCCCTAATTATGATCGGAACACAAGCCATTCCACGGCCCGGTAGTAACGCCTCTACGGACCGGTACCGGTCCGGGGACCGGGGGTTGGGAATCACGGCATTAGATAACCACCTTAAACTAGCAAACTAAATAAAAGCATACAAGATATTATTCAAAGCAAAGGTAATGGACACATATATAGGAGCACAATAAGCAAACAAAGAAGAATATACACATGCATGAGAGGAAATGACAACCTAAATTGGTTTTGTCGGTTTCCTTAGCATCTTTTCACTTTCTGTTTTCAGAGCTATCATTATTATTATTATCATTATTATTACTATTACTATTATTACAGTTATTTAAGCTAGTATTATTATTATTATTATCATCATCATCGCAATTATTATTATTATTACTATTATTATTATTATTATTATTATTATTATTATTATTATTATTATTATTATCATCATTATTATTATTATATTATCAATATTAATATTATTATTATTTTTATTGTCATTATTATTATTATTATTATTATTACTATCATTATTATTATTATTATTATTATTATTATTATTATTATTATTATTATTATTATTTTGTGTAGCCTCATGATACTTCATTTGTTCTTTTTGTATATTCTATTCTGTTAAAAGGTGGGCAAGATAAGCTTTATGCTTCAAGTCCAGACCTTTTTGGTCAAAATAATCACAATGCTGACCAGGGAAAAACCTGTGTTATCCTGTTTGTTGATTTTTATGTTTGTGATTGACCAAAATAAATATTAACTTACTAACTCTCCATCCCTCTTTGTAGTGGATCCATCCTGAAAAAGACGCAGCATCACAGAGTTGAGATGTTGCTGTTTGACGATATCTGCATGGACTCAACTTGTGTCAGCTGTGAAGTTGACTTGTGTGATTTCAGCGTGTTTGCAGCACTCTGAAGGTGCCTGTCACATCATGCTAACAGTGAACTAATTACTCACAGAGAAACCGGGGCTGAAGGAGATTTACAGTAAGTGGAAAATGTGAATCACCAATAGAACGCTTCAACCCCCAAAAATCAGTGGAAATGTAGGCTGCGCCTGCCACCCCTCATTGTTTCCACATAGGAAAATGTACAGGGCTTTTAACATATTCATAAAAGCAGATTATATCATATCCCTGACTGCAGGATATCTGCCTCTGCTGCGGAGGGAAGTGGGCAGAACGCCGTTTCATCTCATGCGTCATGACTGCATGTATGGAATCTAGCAGAAGCAACTATGAACACACAAAGTTAGTGCATCAGATGCAAAACAGCCAAGCTTTGCACATCACTTTAAACGTTCAAGTTTACACAACTAGCAGTGTTTTGTTGCTGGAAAAATGTCTTAAAGGGTCTAATTTCCAGAACAAGATCAAGTATGATGTGTTTCAAAAGTATTTATAAGAAGTCAACAAGTGATGCTGAATGATGACAAGATTGTCTTTTTAAAGATTTCAATCTACAGGTAATTACTGATGTTGAATAAATCAAGTGAGGATAAAACAAAAAGAGATATTTGAGGATCAGTGTTATGTTTTACAAGATATTATTAGTCAGAGCTCAGACTGAGCGCGTTCTGAAAACGATGAGAAATCTTTTACGTCTTTGTTTCTTGTTTCTCTTGGCCAAGGTTTCAAAATTTCCCCATATTTTATTGAAGTGTTTTGTTATTAGTGACTACAACTGAAAACTGAAATTGAAATCTTGGTCATAGAACACATGAAAAACAACGAAACTTTGTTAGCAGGAATATCTTGACATGTTTTTAGCAGGTTCATGTTTTTAGATTAACGCATATTTGGTCATAAATAAATAAATAAATAGACAAAGATGCAGGTAAAATGGTAATGTTTGCGCGCGTGTGTGTGTGTGTGTGTGTGTGTGTGTGTGTGTGTGTGTGTGTGTGTGTGTGTGTGTGTGTGTGTGTGTGTGTGAGTGAGAGTGTGTGTGTGTGTGTGTGTGTGTGTGTGTGTGTGTGTGTGTGTGAGTGAGTGTGTGTGTGTGAGTGAGTGTGTGTGTGTGAGTGAGTGTGTGTGTGTGTGTGAGTGTGTGTGTGAGTGTGTGTGTGTGTGCACGTGTTTTTACCGTATAGAAACGTAATTCTTGCCATTGTAAGAATGAGATGTACCTGCTGTACTCTACTGCCCTTACTTTTAACAACTTGTGCTTTTTATTATTTTACCTCTTTTCTTATCATTTTATTTCATTTCTTTGTTATTTACTGTTTAATTGTGTCTTGCCGCTTTTAATGTTGGATGTAAAGCACTTTGAATTACCTTGTGTTGAACTGTGCTCTACAAATACAGGACTGTCTCAGAAAATTTGAATATTGTGATAAAGTCCTTTATTTTCTGTAATGCAAAAATGTCTTACATTCTGGATTAATTACAAATAAACTGAAATATTGCAAGCCTTTTATTATTTTAATATTGCTGAAAAAAAAAAAAACAAATCACGGCTTCTGCAGGGCTTGGGGTTTCAAATAAACTGATAAAAGTTTGTTTTATTGTTGTAGTGCGAGGCGGCCTGGAGCTACCGGCAGCTTTGCACCTTTGAGCCGTGAGTCCACATGACGGCGGAGCTCAGAGTCCAAGTGGGAGCAGCGGTTTGTGATGCAGGACGGCCGCGCTGAGAACCTTCCCGGGCTCCTCTGCCCCCCCCCCCCTCTGTCACTCCAGCCGACAGACGTGTCAAGTAACCAAGTACAAATACTTCGTTACCTTACTTAAGTAGAAATTTTGGTTATCCATACTTCACTGGAGTAATTATTTTTCAGACGACTTTTTACTTTTACTCCTTACATTTTCACACAATTATCTGTACTTTTTACTCCTTACATTTTAAAAACAGCCTCGTTACTCTATTTCATTTCGGCCTTTAAATAAAAACTATCCAGTTAAATTGCTCCATCCAGATAGAGTGAATTTGGTTGTGGTTGTTTCAGATGTTCTTGTCCAGTTTTGTTCTTACATCCGTTCCCTCAGATTCCTGCAACTAAACTTGGATGTACATTCCAATAAAGGTTAGGATAAATGATAACAAGCCTCTGAAGTTTGACTTTTTGCACCATTACAATACTTATAGGCAACTAGTCATCATATCTCCTGCTCTCTGAAACACATGTTAATGCTCAATAGTACACATATATGGTTCTTTAATATATTTGCATTATACTAAGATGCATTCATTTTCAATGGCTTTTGTCCTTAATGGCTTTTTTCCCCCTTACATTACTTTTACTTTTATACTTTAAGTAGTTTTGAAACCAGTACTTTTATACTTTTATACTTTTATACTACCTGAGTAATGAATGAATACTTTTGACACCTCTGCCAGCCTTCCCTGTGACATCAGCGCTGCGTCCGCTCACCGTCTATCTAGGGTTTCAAGCGAGACGAGGTGTAGTAGGAGGATAACTGAAGCTCTGATGTTTGCTTGGTCACTGTATCTCCTGGAACTAAAAATAAACCAGTGGTGTTTGCCTTCAACCATGTGCAGAGGAAAGCCCACGCAGGGGCAGCGGATGTTTGCAGCAGGACAGAAGGACCGAGGACCGAGCCACCTCTAAGCTGTTTAGAGGAACAACAAAGCTCAAGGTGCACTCTCTTACACCTTTATTCACCCTGCAGTTTGAGGGTTTTTTTTTTTTTTTTTTTAAAGAAATTAAACGACAGGATGTGATTATCCACGTCAAGCCGACATATCCCAAACATGCAAAACTTGGCTTGTCTCTTTAAATCTCCACCTGGTTAATTATTCACAGCCCCGGGGTTCTCTAGTCTAGTGTACCAGGGCACCTGTGTGTACAACAACTCGTCTTTCCTGATTTTATCAGTGAAAACTTTGGTTGTTCTGGGCACGCAGTCAAAGACAGATGCGTCATCGTGCGATTGTTTTGGTTTCTAGGAAGGGAGAGAAGGAAATTGATCACAGAGCAGTTAAACCGTCAAAACCTGGCCGAGGGCACAGCCAGGTGAGCGAGGCCTGCGAGTAAAAGGCCGGCCTGCCGGGCTCGCTGGAAACAGATGTCAAACAGGAACTTGTGTGTTTAACGTCTCCTCTGCAAACGAGCTTCCTGGAGACGCAATCTTCCTCTATAAGGGCCGCTCTGCAAACTGCTGCCTCACACTTCTCTCCGGTCAGCCGCTGACCTACTTTCTGCTGGGATTTCAGAGTCAAAACAAGAGGAACTTGAAAACAAGAGGGGCCCTCACATGCTGCCTGACGGGGATGGTTTTTAAATCTAATTATTTGGGGTCGTGCAGTTCTTTTTCCTCAACTCTGTGCTCAGGGCTGAAATCAAAGGGGAAAAAAGCCAACTATTCTAAATAAAGCTACATGTGTAATTAAAAAGAAAACACCGGGAAAGTGCTGAGTAGTTATGATTCAGTGTTGAATAATCAGTATATGATGAAATGTAGCTGCCCATCGGCTCTCCTGCTCATCAGGATTTATCTTTTTAGAAATATTAGATTAAAGATGTGATTAACCAGTACATCTGGTTTGATGATAAAAAACATCCTCATAATAAGAATGGTATTAGTTATCAGAGGTGGTAGTAACGAGTTACATTTACTCCGTTACATTTACTTGAGTGAATTTTGGGAAATTTTGTACTTTTAGGAGTAGTTTTGAATCACTATACTTTTTACTTTTACTTGAGTAAATTTGTGAAGAAGAAACTGTTTCTCTTAGGGCCTGATTTACTAAGATCCTAAATAAAGAATACTAAATTGCGTGTGCACTGAAAAAGTTTGCGCGTGCTGTTGTTGTGTGTTTTGCGGGTGATCAACTAAGAATGCTTGCCCAATTGATAACAGGCGCAAACTGCAGTATTTAAATGAGGTGTTGCGTGTCTTACGGTTTGCGCCATGGAGAGTCTGGATGGAAAGCAGGATAGTCGCAAGCGCAAAATGAAATTTGACGAGTTGGAGTTAGAGATATTAGTGGAAGAGGCAAATAAACACATTCAGTCCTCTTTGCACGCTGTTAGTAGATCAGCTGGCACTTTGGTTTGCGGGTGATGTCAAGTTTGCACACATTTTTATGCACGCAAACCTTTAGTAAATCAGGCCCTTACTCCGCTACATTAGGCTACGTTGAGCTGTTACAAAGGCTTGAAATTTTGTGCTACTTGTGCTTAATTTATTTTTTTATTCTGTTATTTTATTTAGTTTATTATTTATTAAAGTACTTGAATTTAATTTAAGCTTATTTTAATTTAAGCTATTTTTTATTCATTTTCATTTATTTTATTATTTTATTGATTTAATTTGCCTGAAGATGATTATTTTGTACTTTTGTCTGTTTGAATGGTTGTGTTAAAAAAATAAATCAGACGTTACTCAACAGTTACTCAGTACTTGAGTAGTTTTTTCACCAAGTACTTTTTTTACTTTTACTCAAGTAATTATTTGGATGACTACTTTTTACTTCTACTTGATTCATATGATTCTGAAGTAACAGTACTTTTACTTGAGTACAATTTTTGGCTACTCTACCCACCTCTGTTAGTTATTCAAAACAACTCAAAATACTCCCTTTCATTTTAAAATATCAGGTGTAATTTCATTTGAAGGAGTATTTGCTGTCACAGCCTTCTGTTCCTCCAAAAACCAGCCAAACGTCTGACTCCTGTCCTGGTTTTCTCTCCCAACAACTGTGTGTTACTTACAGGACTAAATATAGCAGCCAAAATGCTGCCAATCAAACGCACTAGAGTACATCAATGAAATGAAAGCAGAAGTACTGGCATGTCATCGGCCTTGAACTGTTTGTCTGGAAAGCTAGTTGCTAGTCTCAGAAAAGGTTAACAAGTCATTTTCAAATCATTTGGAGGCCGTGATTATACAGCGTGAAAGATTATTCACAAATGGAAAAAACACTGAAAACAGTCACCAGTCTCCTTGGTGAGTTGATTTCCCAGAAAGTTCAACCCTAAAGACCTAAAGAATTGTAAAAAAAAAAAAACCCCAAAAGCTGTATCTGTGGCTCTACAGGCCTGATTTAAAGCAGCAGGTTTGTGGTGACGGGTCGACCCCGCATGGCAGCGTCTCAACAAACCACAGCATCTTCTGGAACCATCTCTTTTAAACAGACCAGACCAAGGTGGAGATGTTCATGCACACCTGGGGCCGGATTCACAAAACATTCTTAAGAAAAAAAATCTTCTTAAGTGTCATTTTTTTCTTAAGTTCAGTCTTAAGAAGAAAAAAGAGAAGAAGTCATATTCTCCAAAAAAGTTCTTAAAGGAGCATGAGGCAGGATTGAGGCAGGATTTATGAAAAAAATTCGTATACGTTTTAAGTTTTCTAGTAATAATGTCAGATGCAATTGTGACCGGAATTTCCCGCGCTGTCCCGCGGATGTGATGTCACATGACGCTGCATGCGCCTTCTCCCCGTTCTCCCGTGCCGGCTTCGCTGTTGGCTGCAGTACCCCCGACGGCCGTCGTGGCGAAGGGTGGCGCTAGAGAGTCTCATTTCTTAAAAGGAGCCTCAAGCTCCTGGGTGTATTGTGTATTTTCACAACTTTCTTCTTAGGTTTCTTCTTAAGAAAAAACTTAAGAATAAATGGTATTCTTGAAATAAAAGTTCTCAAATTTGTTCTTAACTTTTTTCTTAACTTTAAGACAACCTTGACCTGTCTTAAAATGTCTTCTGTGAAAAGGTAAGACTGTAATATCACCTTTTTCAACACATTAATCTCATCCACCATAACCTCAAGCTCCTGCCTTGAAAAGTTCCTGCATCTCTTTTTCTCCTTCTCCATGTTTAGTGAGTGACTGACGGTTAAGACCAAACTACCTGTATAAATGTTGGAAAATAAAAGTAGAAAAAATAAGAAATTCGTAAGAAAGGACAGTTCTTAAGACGGTTCTTAAGAAAATATTGAGGAATTGCACTTAAGAACTTTCTTATGAACTTCTTAATTTTAGATCTTAAGACATTTCTTAAGATTGTTCTTAAGAACATATTGGTGAATCCCGCCCCTGGTAAACATCTGGCAAAAACACCAGCGCAGCAACAGTCACCTCGCACCGACCGTCAAGCAGAGAATGCTGGAAGGTTGAGCATTCGGGCTTTGCAGCCACACGACCCGGAAATCTCTGCATTCATCGGGTCAACAATGTCTGGCCGTCTGTCTGAGAGCCGAGCTCCACCTGGTCCTGCATGAGGACTACAATCCCAAACACACCAGCAAATCTACTGAACAAAGAGTGGAATCAAGGTTCTGCAATGACCCAGTCAGAGTCCAGAGCTGACTGAAATGATGCGGGGAGAGAGCTGTGCATATGGAAACGTCTATCGGCACAATGAACAGAAGAACGGGCCAAAACGTGAGCGACTGATGACGCTGTTTAGGAAATGATTACTTCTAATCATTTCTGCTTAAGGTGCTTATACAAGCTACTGAATCATCTGGTGGATGTTGGTTGTGTTTTTGTTAAACCAATAACATGATGGAGTATTTCATGTGTTTTCGTCCACCTGGCGTTGTATTTACCTCTTTTTACAACAAAGACCAGGGGCCTCATCTATAAAGCTTGCTTGCGCAGAAAAAGCGCCTGAAAGTTGCGGAAGCCACCTTCTACACAAATCCTCGGATCTAAAAAGAAAAAACTAACCGAAAAATCTGCGTATCTTTACGGCAACTCGGACCCTCCCGTAAGAATTTACTTAAGACACGGGGAACTGGTGAGGCAGGCTGTGAGGTGGTGAAATGAAGCCAGATTCATGTCATACTCTTAATAATGTCATCACACATCACAACATATGTCAGGCTTAAAATAATAAAATAATAAAATAAAATAATATAGCGCTGATCGTGTCCGTCTGTGTGTGAAGCTGTGACAGCTTCACACACGATCAGCCGGACACGATCAGCCGGCTCTGAAGCTGTCAGTCAGGACTCTGCTGCTGCTGCTGCAGCCTCTTCTTCACCCACCGCTTTAGGACAGAACAAATGAGGGGCTGCGTTTAGGGAGCCCCACGGAGCCCCTCATTTCTTCCCTAAAGGGACACAGATTTTTTTTCATATATATGAGTTTTACGCGCGCGTGAAACCTTAACGTGCTGCTTGTATATGGTGCCTAAATTAGGGTCCCGCGTTAAAACGACGCAGAGCCTACGGCGTAGGGTACGCGGTGACGCGCACCTACGGCGTAGGCTCTGCGTCGGTGACGCGGAACCATAAACCCGCCCTGAGCAGCTCTGAGGAGAGACGGGAGAGGAGGAGGAGGGGGAGCGGGGGGTGAAGCGGAGCTGCGGGGCCGTTTTCGTATCGCTTTCATACAGTGTCTTGATAATTTGCAATTTAAGGCTGATCCTACCGTTAGTTTTTAAACTGTAAAAAGTAAGGGGAAAAAAAACATGGTTTTGAAAAGACGGGGGGACGTGTGTCCCCCTGTTGCGCCGGGGAACTCACGGCGTTTAGTGCAGCAACGGCGTGCTGCCACCCACTCACTTTATTTTATTGTATACTATTTATATACTTATTCTAACTTTTACTGTGACCACCAAATAATGTGGTTTTCCTGTCCTCCACATCATCTACAACATCTCTGTCTCCGTGAAAGTCAGTGTCACGGTGGCTGCTACTTCTCATTCATTCATTCTGAAGCCAAACCATGGATCTGCGCCAAACAGGCTGTAGAAAGCCACTGCGCATGCTCAGCAGGCTCATCCATATGCATTTCTGGGCGTGTAAAGGGGCGGATTCAGCTACGCAACCTTCCAGCTGGACTGCGTGGAAGTCTGCGTGCACATGGTTTTATTGATCCGGATTTTTTTTTGCGCACGGCATTTTCGGCTTTTGAGCGTACGTGCACTTTTAGTATGACTCCTACGCAGTCCATTTTAAATGAGGCCCCAGATCATTATTTCTGTACTTGGAGGTGTAACATTGTTAGAATAGTAATAGGGTGTACTCTCTTTCTTGTCTCCCGGATATTTTCAAAGAAAATCAGTCAGTACGTTTACATGCAACAGTTCAATTGGATTTCTGATCGTATAAGACATCGTTCGGACTTTTAAACTGCATGTAAACACCTCAATCCGATCTACTTCAGACCTATATCGGACATTTAATAATCAGGTAGCAACACCTAGATAATTCATTCAGAGTCGGAATGTTAACGCCATGTATACGGAGACATCAGATATTGCAGTCTGCACATGCTGGAGAATTTCCTCTGGGACATTCACCCGGAAGTGAAAGGAGACGGCTCGTGTTAAATAGTTGTTTAAACACCTTTAAAAAGATCGCGAAAGAGATGTCAGAAGCTTCATCAGGACACCGGAGCAGATCAAAATAAAGTGGAAAAATACATGGAAGGCGTAACATTGGCGCCAAACGAAACAACCTTCAACCGGAAGTGGCTCTTTGTTGAAATGGTTACAATGGTTACCATGGTTACAGCGCCACATAGCGTCACAGCTCTGGACATGCTCTGGACATTTATCTGATTCTCTGATCAGCATGTAAACTCATACAAGTGATTGGGTCTTCTGGATGTTTATCTGATACGATCAGAAATCCCATTTCTTTGCTGCATGGAAACGTACTGAGGGACATTATGATCAGTCAGTGAATTTCTCACCAAGCGGTTTGGGTTGAAACCGAAATCAAACCCATGCAGTGCCGTTTGTTTGAGAAAAAGAGCAAAGGTGTGCTTGGGCTTGGAGAGCGTCTGTGTTCTTCAGCAGCTCAGCTTTGTCTAGACTGATCCGTTTCATAGCCAGGCTTTGTGGCATTAAACCTCCGGCCTCACCTGGCTCAGACAAAGTGCCAGCACAAGTGCAGCGTGTGTCCGCGCTTACTTTCGCTTTGTTCATTTTCACAAGTTATTGCTTTTAAAAACTGTAAGTGCTAACAATTACACACGAGTCCTCACTTGCCTCTCTGGCATCGCACCGTTCATCTGAAATGTCACAACTGGACAGAAAAGTTCCTTATGTGGCAAAAAAAAACAACATGAAAAAAAAAAAAAACAGAATAACAGTTATCACTTAATTGTGAATTTGCTAGTTAGTGATTTAACTCAAAGGTGTCAAAAACTAGCAAACATTTTCTGTTTCAGCCTTCTGAAAAGCAAAGATTCTCTGTTTTTTATCAATATTTGCGTTCTATGGGACAGACGGCATAAACACATCATCAAACATCAAACCAGAATTGGATAATAACCTTCTTTCATGTAGTCGCATATGAACAAAAATATACAGCAACTTCATAAATGCAGATTAATCTGACAGTCTGGTATCTACAGTATATATATATATATATATATATATATATATATATATATATATATATATATATATATATATATATATATATATATATATATATATATATATATATACTAAAACGCTGACTCCTAAAAGAAAAAAAAAGACTGTAGTTTTGTGGCAACACTTTAAATTGAGTGATGACAAGACAAAGTCAGTCCACCAAATCCATCCATCACATGAAGCTGAGGTGTTTTCCACATCAGCTTTTCGTTTCATGGCCTTTGAGAGCCATTTTCCCTGTTAAGAGGCCTTTTCCCATCACTTCCGTGGTGTTTGTTTCTCAAGTGCTCTATAAATAAAGTTGACTTAATTGAGTTGAGGCAAAATCTCTCAAAATCTCTCTCTCACTCCTCTCACCTTTACTGTGGTAAAGGTGAGAGGAGACTGACTCATAAAGGCTGAAAATGCCTCAGTTTTGTAATGAAATGAAAAAAGATATAAACAATAAACATCAAATAATAATGTTATGCCAAAATGTGATTTTTATTTAATTTTTATTTGAGGGTCCGGCCCCCAAGGTGACTGTCCCTCTGACAAATACAGTTGGTCACCCCTGGCGTAAACAGTCGCATGCGCCCAGCAAACATTGCACATGACATGCACTTTGCGCTACCTATAATGTATGAAAAGTGCTTTCTAAATAAAGTTTGATTGATTGATTGATACAGTTGACTCATGTTGGTTTATGGGTGAACATGTACATGGCTATAACTCCTCCCGACCGAGTCTGACGGGGCGAGAGGTCTGTGCTGCGTTGTGGAAGGAAACTAAACTGCTTGTATGTTTGAAAAATGCACACAAGCTAAAATAATTCATTTTATCTAGAGTTCAGTGAACTCACATTTTTAGTTGAGAATTTGAAGAGATAAGATAATTGGAAGGGCAATGCGAAAATGTCATTATTTTTCTGTTAAAAGAAACGTATTAACCTTTAAAAATAGAAAGTAAGGCACTACAACTTAATGAAGATTTCATTTGTGAAATCTGAAATAGCAGCACTCCTGTGGATATTCATGAGTGACTGAATCAATAAATGTGTCCTTTTTAATTCATATGTTAAAAACACAAAAGAAATAATCATTTTTCTTGACTTTTTAAAATTGCATGAAAGAATCTAGAAACTGCTGGTGGAATATTTGCATTGTGTTTAAGGCCACGTTTCCACATAGCCGGGTATTTCCAAAAACGGATATTTCCCCCTCTACGTTTTGAAAAATATCCTTGTTTACACGAACCCGCATAAATAGCTGTTGAGGTCCTATGAGCAGCCAAACCTGCAGGGGGCAGTGTAACGAGAAGATAAAGTCATGCTAGCCAATCAGAATCCTGGAAAAAAACGTCAACAAATGACACGTGTGAAATCTGAATAATATGGTTCCGCGTTAAATCGACGGCGTAGCCTACGTACGGTGCGCGTCGCCGCGTACCCTACGCCGTAGGCTCTGCGTTGGTGTAACACGGAACCATAAATCAGCCTTGACTGCAGTTACTTCCAAGATGAACGAGAGTCTTTCGTTTGGAGTGACAGAGAAGTGGAGTTACTTTTAAGTGTGACTTTAGAATTTAAAACAGGTAAAATACAAGAAACAAATTGTAAACACAGGTGGCACACATGACGCTGGTGACGTTTCTGTTGCATAATGTGACGTTCTGAAGTCTAAATCTCCGTTTCCCTCCGTTTACAAGCAAACGTGAAAACAGAGTTTTTGAAAATCTCCACTTTGGCCGGAGTTTTCAGAAATGATCGTTTTTGGTGACTTTGAGCTTCGTTTTCGTGTAAACGAACGGCCAAAACGCATGATACGCCACCGTTTTTGCTCCGTGTAAACGGGGCCTGAATCAATAGATGTGTCCTTTTTAATTCATATGGTCAAACACGAAAAAGAAATAATCATTTTTCTTGACTTTTTAAAATCGCATGAAAGAATCTAGAAACTGCTGGTGGAATATTTGCATTGTGTTTAAAAGGCGGGTAACGGTGGCAGCGTGGTGTTCTCACAGCAAGACGGACGTTCCAGGGATGAATCAGGAATACTCTGCATAATGAAGACGATGTTTATGTATACGGGAGGCTGAGGACCTTCAGAAGTAGATGACGCTGATTTTAAAGGGACTTGTCAGATCAAATTCACTCCACAAACTCCTGGATCATTGTCACAAAAGAAAAAAAAAAACAGCATCGTACTCCCTGAGCCGAGGCTGCGCTCCCAATCCTTGCAGCTTGACTCACATTCCCACTGACATTTGCTTTATTACTCATCATGAGCTCATGACCTCAATAGCTGCAGCGAGTGCAGAGCAACGAGAGCGGCGGGGTGACGGAGGTCAGGTGGGGGTTGGACGCGGCTGTCCGGAGCAGAGGTTAAGAATCTGACCAATGAGCAGCACGAGTGTGGAATGCCTGTCAATAAGCGGATGGAGGGGAGGGGCGAGCAAATGAGGGAGCATTAGAGCGGGGGTAAAGAACAAAACAGAGTGGGAAGCGGGAAGGAGAGGTGGAACAGACTGGCCAGGGTGGAAGTGGCTGAGTCAGGCCGGGTTCACCGAGTTCAGCTTGTAAATAAATGACTGATCCCTCCGAGTGCATTCCAAGGCTCCACCTCACCCTCCCGCCCAGCATCTTCTCGGGGGGATTCCTGGTCTTTCTAGGGCTGCTCTCTTCTCCATGTGTCAACATTTCCAGAAGCCCTTGCCAAAAAGTGATGGGGGGATGGGGGCCCGTTCACTTTTAGTGTGTTTAGTGCTAGAGATGAAGAAGGTAATGTCTGAATACTGCCCGCCTCCGTTCACTAACAAAAACATCCTGAGGGTGCCGGGCAGGCCAGCTGACAGTCCTGCCTGGACCCGGACAAAATAATCTAAGATGGGCCCCCCTGCGCCCGGATCTCTCCTTCTCCCTCTTCCTCTCCTCTCCCTCTGTTCTTCAGGTTTTTAGCTAATGGACGTTAACATTAGAGCTAGCCAGTTAGGTTAAGTTACAAGGTTGGTAAACGTTGGCTGCGCTGTTTCTTACCTTGCTCTACGCTGACTTTATTAATTCCAGCTTCACCGTCACCACCTTTTTAAAATATTTGTGTAGAGAATCTCTGAGGCCTCTATTTTCTTCTTCTTTTCTTCTCTTTTCTCTTCTTTTCTGAGCACCGGACTTGTGCTGACCGGACATTTTGACCATTCTAATGGTTGAATTAAATGATAACATCAAATTTTGATCAGTGGCCAAACCATTTTTGTGTTGACAATTAGGAAGAAAACAAATAACAAGCTTTTATGTAACTCAAATAGTACATATTTTTTCCACAAATAGGCATATTTTGAAATATTTAGAAAAAAGATTCCATCATTTAATGAGAAAAAAAATAAATAAAAAAAATGTAATGAGGGCCCAGTTCTGGGCCCCCCCATACCCTGGGCCCGGGACAACAGACCCGTTTGTCCCCCCCTATCGGCGGGCGTGGTGCCGGGTCCCCCAGAAACCCCCCCCCCACACACACGGAGCCGCCGCAGCCCGGCTTTCATTCACCCATTCAGTCACGTTACACACACGTTTTTCTTTTAAACATGGCTGTCATTTGTATATCCAGATTAATACACCCTTGAAACCATTCAGGATTTGGCCCTGGCACCATCTGCCCATCAGCTTCTGCTAATTACCTAAGGCAGATGGGCTTCTAGATCCTTAGGAGGCGTTATTTTCTTGCTAAACTAAAAAATGTGCAATTTCAGGGGTCGAGACAGAAAACTGCACTGCTTTTAAAAAAGCTATATAATAGTCACTGCCTTTGAGTGATCCCAGATGGAAACATATAAGATTGCGCTCCGGTCTGAGAATGTATATTACCAACAAAATCCCACAGGGGGATGTGCAGAGGGGAGGAAAGTCGTATCGCTGCCAGAGGACTCCATGGCGTCCTGAATCAGCAGCACATTCTCTCTGATGTCGAAGGCTCCAAAAGAGGAGTCTTTATCTTGTCTGGGGTTTTGCCAGATCAGGAAAAGAAGTGTGTGGTTATTCAGCTTAGCGTGGCAAATAATTTTATTTCCCTGATTGAAGTGGAAATCAAAGTTCTGCATGACTGGATCTTGAATGGGCCACTGAAAGTATTTTTCTCTTTTCTTTTTTTAAAGACCTTGTACCTTGAATTTACTGGAGCTTCACCGTTATCTGGTCATGCTTATTTTAGACTTTCAGACTAGTTGGGTTGCTTTTACATTCCTGCAGAGATCTGGACCTGAAGTTGGCCTCAAAACCCTGAGAATGTTGCCTGCAGTAAACGAGCTCCAAGACAATGGCGAGAGGTTGAAGGTGAGGAGAGTGGGGCCTTCGCAGCTACTAATATATTCCAGGGAGATTTCTAAAGTGCTCCACTGCTAGTTGTCTCACATAATGGTTTCCATGGTGATGAGTCCTGAGAGCCAAGACTATGTTAGAAAACAATGATCCCAACTTCCACCACATCATGAAACATTTTTCCAGCAATCTCCTTTTTCTGTTTCGTGTCAAAAAGTAAGTATATGTCCGTTCACAAAAAGAAAATATGCTTTTCGCCTTCTCTGCCACTTGTATTATTCTCATGGCTCCGGTCCAAAACATCCTAAACATTTTTTGTTGTTTTATTTTCCTGAGGAATCATTTCAGCCTATGGTCATGACAACACAGTTGGAATTTCTTGCTTCAATAGATTCAGAAAAAAAACCATCATGCTGAACTCACTCCACAAGTCTAGAGAACGATTTCCCTTTGTGTTGCATTCACTGGCAACGTTCAATTTCATGTCATGAACTTGAACAGTATGGGCCACCAAGAACACATGTTGATATGAACACCAATACTGTATTCACACCCAGATAGAGTTGCACCACAGCTCAACACAGCTACAGCACTAATGTTTCAGATAAAACAAGACCTGATAGTGCCTTATGTTCCTGGCAGAGCTCTCGGTTCTCAGAGTGCAGGTTTACTCGTAGTTCCTAGAGTATCTAAATGTAGATTTGGAGGGCGGGCGTTCTGCTATCAGGCACCATTACTATGGAACCAACTTCCAATCTGGGTTAAGGAGGCTGACACCACCTCCACCTTTAAAACTAAACTTAAAACCTTTCTGTTTAGTAAAACCTATAGTTAGTGTTTAGTAAACCTCTAGCTGGTGTTGGTAAATCTCTAGGTAGTGTAAACTCTAGTGTGTTAGAGTCAGTAGTCATAGTCGCAGCTATAGAACAAGACTATAATAGTTAGTCTCAAATATAGCTTCGCGGTAGATATGCTGCTATAGGCTTATGCTGCAGGGGGGCACCGACATGATCCGCTGGGCGGTGCCTCTCACCCTTCTTCTCCTCTCCTTTTCCCTTCCTCTCTTCTCCATTTCCATTTTTATTTATTATAAATATCTCATAGCTATCATTTTTGTCCATCGTTCCTTTAGTTCCTTGTGCCGGCACCCCTTTTTTCTCTTTTGTGCATGTTTGCAGGCTGGAGCGTTCTGGCCTGCGGTCCCAGCCCCCCCCCGATCATTCCGTTGCTGCCATTGTTTATGTAATAATTGCTCGGGGGTTTATGTTTATGTTTATGTTTATGTTCATGTTCTGGATCTCTGGAAAGCGTCTAGAGACAACATCTGTTGTATTAGACGCTATATAAATAAAATTGAATTGAATTGAATTGAAAACTGATGCTGTGCACCTCCCATAGACACAGCTTAGAACAGGCCAACACAAAGGCCCGCTATCATGTGCTGTAGGGCAGACATTTGGGCCTATTGTGGGATACTTTTGGGAATCATGGCTCTGTTACAGCCATGTAAAATTATGACGTAGTTCAATGGTCATGATCCTGGTCTGGCTTGAGTTATGGTATGAGTTGCATGGATCAGATGTCACCCAAATGTGATGTATTGGCATCGATGGACTATGGAAAGCACACTGAAGGGCAGATGTGACTAGTTACAGCAGGTACACTCACCATGATCATTCAACGTTGACTGTAAACCAAAGACTATTGCAGGTTTGTGTCACTTTAGGGGCAAATAATCTTTGCAACAGTTTGATTGAAGGTATTTTGCTTATAATTAAGAGTTCATCCCATAAAGGACCAGTTGATTAAATCGTAAGTGGACATCTCATATCATTAAGGCTAGCTATCCCGTACAACAGATATGATATCAGAGCCATCAGCACAAATAGTTGATGTGTGATTCTGCACCGCTCCGAACAGCAGCACTGCTGACGGAAAACACAAAAGCTTTTACATCTCCCATCAGTTTTCATTCTGACACTCACACACACACACACACACACACACACAAAAGAAGTGCTCGCAGCAACTTTAGTGCCTGCGTGGATAGTTTTGTGTGCCCACCCAACAACAGATCCCCCGGGCTCCAGATCATTTGATTTGCTCGGTGAAAATACCAGCGTTCAGGAGCTAAAACATGCATGACTCAGCAAGATCCATTCAGGGACTGGGAGGATACAGAGCTCCATGTTGCACTCACAGCCGTTCTCCACACTATCTCTATGAAAATTAATATTTGGTACAAATAAGCAACAGACTCTGTATGAAAGGCACAAAAGAGAAAACATGACAGTGAAAAGGACCATTTTTGAATATAATAATGTCAGGTGAGTAGGTGGTTTCTCAGGAGCAGCAGTTTGACCACAGCACTGCAAAAACTCAAAATCTTAACAAGAATATTGGTCTTATTTCTAGTTAAAATGTCTAATTTTTAGTCAAAAAAAATCTCATTACACTTAAAACAAGACTCATCACTGGAAAAAACAACAACAATTTTCACCTGTTTCAAGTAGATTTTCACTTAAAATAAGTAGAAAAATCTGCCAATGGAACAAGATTTTTTTTTGCTTGTAATGAGAAAATAAATCTGGTCCCACTGGCAGATTTTTCTACTTATTTCAAGTGAAAATTTACTTGAAACAGGTGAAAATTGTCAAATAACAAGTTATTTTTCTGGTAATGACTGTGTATAACATGGTCCTGGACCCGTTCAGTTCCACCTTAAGAAGCAGCAGATAACCCCAGTAATGGGGAAATAACCCTAAAAAGGAGGTTTTCATTTTAACATGACCCATTACCTTCTTGAAAAAGTTTCTGGGTTCTGTTGATCAAAACAACCTCTGAATGTGACCTGAACACTTTTGAGTGCATTAACGGTTATATTCAGTCCCATCCACACAATACACACGTTAGTATTTAGCGTGTACAATCCAGGTCAACGGATCAAGAGGCAAAGCTACAAATACTAAGATATCAATGACCTTCTCGTGACAGGTTCGCTGTTTACGTGGCATAAATGAGATCATATAATAACAAGAATTTATATATAAGTTTATAGTATTTATGTATGCCAGGCTCGTTTTCTCGATTTCTCTTACGCACGCACGCACGCACGCGCGCGCGCACACACACACACACACACACACACACACACACACACACACACACACACACACACACACACACACACACACACACACACACACACACACACACACACACACACACACACACAAATAAAAAAGTGCATATTGCAGAATAAAGACAATAAGACCTTCCCTCCCCTTTGACCTTGTGGTCCTTGTTAGCGGGTCATTAGTGACCACTGAATAACGTAATGTTAATAATGTTTTCCTGTTTTTGTTTACTATCGGTGCAGCTGGTTAATAGATCTGTGCAGCGGCTCCGTTTGTGTGATCATGTGATCAGGAAGGGGCTGCTGACAGCGCGTCAGTGGGTGACAAGTCGGGGACGAGCATGTGTTGGGACCAGCCATGAGGTCAAAAATAAACCTGGTTTGCTGCAAATCAGACTCCAAAAACTGATGAATATCGTTGATTATTAATAGTATTCCGTTGCTAGGTCGGACAAAACTGTCATAACTCCCGTCCACTTCCATTGTAAAAACAAGGTATCATGTAATTAGTTTAAAAAACTGAGCTTTTCGATATTTTCATCCAAAGGAGACATTTTTCGTAATTTACCGTTGGTTTTAGGATGAAATGTATTCCTGTGATTCTCCCTTGGTAGCGGGTGTCACTTTTACAAGTGCCCCAAACACACCGCTTAACCACTTTAAGATAAATAAAAAGCTTTTGCAGTTGTAGCTATAGGTTGTACCTGGTACTTTGTTTTGGCAGTACGGATGGGATTTCTGCCAGTTTGGGGATAAAGAACATGCTGCTCCCTCACTACTCCGTGTGCAGTGTGTTCCCAAGTGTTCATCTTTACTAATACAAAGTTTGAAAAAAATAATCCAGAGATTTAAATTTTGATACAAGGCAAGTAAAAACTAGGCTTTTTCCATTGATGTGAACGAGAGAGTCGGATATTCTGACTCGGATGTTTCTGATTGGTCAGTCAGGGACCAATCAGAAGGCTGACAAAGGGTCAATTCTAGGACTGGGGATCTATTCAAATGTCAAGAATCGATTTCGATTCGGATTCTTAAGATTCAGAATCGATTATCAAGATTTGATTCGATTCTGATATTGATTTGGGTTAGTGTTATTAAAACTGTTCTTTGAGCTGTTGCATGAATTATATGACTGTAGTTCTGCAAAATATTAATACTAGTATTATATTGAGATTCAACAGCAAGTATTGCAGCTAATGATGCTGTAAGGACCAATCAGCTCCCAGAATGCTGATAGAACTGCTTTCAGAAACATCGTGGGTCAGAATTACCAAACAGATCCAGGGAGGAAACAGAGACGGATGAAATCGGTTTTATTTTTTCCCACATTCTATTTTTATTGGTTCCATTTTCGGTCTATTTTTGTTTTTAATTTTTGAGCATTTGGATTTCAGCATTTTTTGCAAATGTAACCCCAAGACAGTATATAAAGTAATGAAATATAGACAATTTATGCAATTATAACCTAACACTTTAATGTTTTCATACCTTTAAACATATTTAAAGGCAAAAACATGGTACCAGTTATTCTTGTGTCCAACAAAACATTCCTTTTTTAGGCATAAACAAAAAAATAACCAAAAGTTGTAATGTAATGATGAAAAAAAATAAATACATAAATAAATCAAAGAAAAGAAAAAAAAATCGATCTTTAGACATATTAATTGATGTTAAGGAATTAATTGAATTGGGAAATCGATTTTTTCGACACAGGCCTAGTCAATTCTTTTCTTTTCTTCTTTTTACATTATCCCTAGTTATGTATTAACAAATGTATTTGCTTCTGTAAATGAATAACATGCACATAGTGATATTTCCAAAAATCAGTCAGTTGAACAATTACCTTAAGTTATGGTTGTTTACACGAGCCAGCTTGAACTAAATACAGAGTAGATATGATGCTGATGTTCTTATCCAGGTTTTTATTCCGCCATGACAACAACCAGGGGTGCTAAAATGTTGCCCTGATGACGGGACTTGATGCGCCTTAGGATCACCAAAGTGATCCACTTATATCCTGGAGTTTAATCAGCAAACATCACTACAAAGCTCCGTCCAGTAGCGTCACCATTCGCTTAGTCACAAGTGTGGACCTCCCAAAACAAGGAGTCAACGCTCCAGCATAAACCTCAAAAATCCCCCAATCAATATTTGCAAGTTACATTCTAAAAAAATATGAAGAATGAATGTTCTTTGGCAGATAATTAGTCCTTTATGATGAATAATGCTCACTTGAAAATCACCCAATATGAAATCATTAACCCTAACTCTAACGCCATCAGATGTGAGGAATAAAAATGTGATTCACCAAAGTGGATGTCAAAAATGTGACAGACACGCTCTTTGCAGCAGACGGGTAAGTCTGAGTCTGATTATAATTTCAGGCAGCTACTCATACTCGATCACTGCAATACTAAATACCAGACTGACATGCCAAATCCAAGCCTCCCCTGCAGGACATGCATGTGTAAGAGAAACTCGCCCGGCCGTTCCAAGACAGCAGGATGAGAACGAGTGCAAACAGCATTAAGGGGGGGACGGAAAAAACAACCCACATCATGCAGATTAAAAGGCCCAACTTGGACTAAAACTTGCCTCTGTTTGTGTTTTTTTATTCGCCTGTTGGGGTCAACTAAAAAGTCCTTTCTTGTCCGAAGTGTGACAGTGGTCCTGGGATGAACTGGCAGACTCCACATCCCTTCCCCCACCGGTAATGCCGACAGTGTATTAAAATAAATCTGTGCGCACGTCCCCACCCCGGCAGGCTCACCAGACATTACCTTATACAAAGCTAGCGGCAGCATGTTCTCCTGTCTGCTGCCCTACGAGCAGATTTGAGTTCCCCCCGCTGCCCCCGTGGCCCCGGCCCCCGGCCCCCGGCTCCACCCACCTCTATCTGCAGCCCCCACTTGTGTTTCTGTGTACACGCCGCTCACATGACTCAACAAACCTCAGGCCTGCAGTCGGAGCTGACCGGAGCTCTTCCCAAAGAAGGGAGGAGCACACTGACTTTGTGAAAGAGACCTGGACTTGCCCTTCACTTGTGGAGCCCTGGGGGGATTTTGACTAAAAATAAAAGGCAAAGAAAAGGGCCCTCAAGAGGCAGATGAATGAACTCGGCGGTTCCTTCTGCTGCTGAGCTGAGCCGCCACATTGTGTCTGGTCTCTGCACTGCAAAAACTCAAAATCTTACCAGGAATATTTGTCTTATTTCTAGTTAAAATGTCTCATTTTTAGTCAAAAAAATCTCATTACACTTAAAACAAGACTCATCACTGGAAAAAACAAAAAAAAATCATCTGTTTCAAGTAGATTTTCACTTGAAATAAGTAGAAAAATCTGCCAGTGGAACAAGATTTTTTTGCTTGTAATGAGAAGATAAATCTTGTCCCACTGGCAGATTTTTCTACTTATTTCAAGTGAAAATTTACTTGAAACAGGTGAAAATTGTCAAATAAGTTATTTTTCTGGTGATGACTCTAAATGTTGAAATATCAGTAAAACACTTAAAACAAGAGTCATTACCAGAAAAATAACTTATTTGACAATTTTCACCTGTTTCAAGTAAATGTTCACTTGAAATAAGTAGAAAAATCTGCCAGTGGGACAAGATTTATCTTCTTATTACAAGCAAAAAAATCTTGTTCCACTGGCAGATTTTTCTACTTATTTTAAGTGAAAATCTACTTGAAACAGGTGAAGATTTTTGTTTTTTCCAGTGATGAGTCTTGTTTTAAGTGTAATAAGAAGGCAGAAAGTATAAAATTCCACTGGCCCAGAAAAACATTTACAAAAAATCATTAATTCCATCCGCCACAATCATTCTGAACAATATTAAATAGATCGTTGCACTTTTAACAGGCACTAGTCAGGTCTGTTCTAACTTATTTACTGTTTTTTTTAATGTATTTTTAATGTATTCAATCGTTTTCTATTGTAATGTGTCATGGGAATTTGTGAATGTGGTTGTGAGCCCTGTCAAAGAGGAATTTCTGTCACCATTGGGACAGACAATAAAGTATTCGATTCTATTCATTCAATAAGATTTTTTTTTTACTAAAAATGAGACATTTTAACTAGAAATAAGACAAATATTCTTGTTTTATTTGGAGTTTTTGCAGCGTGGGTCTGCTGCGCAGCGTGCACGACCCGCAGAGCGCCGCGTCCTGCAAGCTAAACATGGCCTTTTCCGTGTGTATGTGTGGAATCAGTGGAGGAGCAAATGCAGGACGAGCCAACGGAGTGGGAATTCCTGCGTCCCCCCCCCCCCCACCACCTCCCCTCCGTTGCCCCGCCCCACGCACATTCCTCCGTCACATTCACAGCAGCAGAAAGAGCAACACAGAGCTACGAAAACAGAGCAAAACCAAGAAGCATGAAGCAACCCAAACAAACGCAGCAGCAGAGGGTGACCAGGGTGCTTTTGGACAATTACACGGAAGCAACGTTGCAAGGAGTGCTTATTCATAATCTTGGCAACGGTTACATGTTAATAACGCATTAATAATGCATTATAACATCAGTGTTCCCCAAAGAAAGTTGATGAGTTGATAATGCTGACTGGTCCTGTATTATTGCAATTTTAAAAATATGTTATTATGGCAAACAGGTCCTTAAAAGAAAAAGTTTTTGTGATGAATTGTGACAACTCTGAAAATCTTTAAAAACATCTTGATTAAGAAATGGAATCGATTGACAGCTCTACTTATTTTCTATTACAAGCAGGTTGAGGGACCTTTTACTGGATAGAATCAGAGGATGTTTGGATCACATGGAAAACGTTAAAAACTCATGGGGATTCTTTTAATTACTTTTATTTTGCTGTAGAAAATGTGAAATCAATATCTTTTGGTTTTTTTCTTTGTCTAATTCCAGTTTTTATTGTTCCTTTTTTGCATTCCAGGCTTGTAACACAGTCCAAATAAAAATGTTGACACAGGGCAATTAAGTGCTCTTATGAAAGAATTAGAAGAAATGTATTGTTGCTTCAAGGGATGCACCATAGCTATTAGCTAATGTCTAGTGTGTGTATGTATATATATATATATATATATATATATATATATATATATATATATACACATATATGTACATATATGACACATTTGCAGCAAGATTTAGATAAAATCTAGATAAAAAAAGAGTTGGGTGAAGGGATGGAAATATATAGCTCTATAGACCATTTTTTTCAATGTATTAAAATGCAAAAGTTTTTTTATTTTAACAAATGAAAAAAGGTGGTTTTAGAAACATGTATCTCAGGTTCATCCCGTCTGCCGAGAAACAAAATCAAAGTGAAAGAGCGACTCCCTCTCTCCCTCTCGCTTCTTTTTTGAATGTAGCGTGTCGTCTAAACCAGTTTGTTTTGGGGTTGTATAAGAATCACAGCCATTCACAGAGTACACCCTTAAATCAATATCCCAAATGTACGAGGTAATCAAATAAAAAAGACGGAAAAAGAAACAGATAATTTTATTAGCACTGGTATTTGGGGGAAGAGGGTGTATATGTACCATGAAAAATACTTCCACTACTACCAACGTGCAGCTCCTGCAGCTCTCTGTAAAGGTTAGGACCTCACTGACGTTAAGCTGCAGCAGGGGCGTAACAAGCACATTTTCCTGTTTAAGATTTTTATTCTTTATTTCATTCATTAATAGAAAACAAAACAGTTCAATATACAGGACTGTCTCAGAAAATTAGAATATTGTGATAAAGTCCTTTATTTTCTCTAATGCAAAAATGTCCTACATTCTGGATTCATTACAAATCAACTGAGATATTGCACGCCTTTTATTATTTTAATATTGCTGATCATGGCTTACAGCTTTAGAAAACTCAAATATCCTATCTCAAAAAATTAGACTATTCTGGGAATCTTAATCTTAAACTGTAAACCATAATCAGCAATATTAAAATAATAAAAGGCTTGCAATATTTCAGTTGATTTGTAATGAATCCAGAATGTATGACATTTTTTTTTTTTTGATTGCATTACAGAAAATAAAGAACTTTATCACAATATTCAAATTTTCTGAGACAGTCCTGTAATTACAACAAATCTTTTTCCTTGAATGAAAGGGAACAGAAAGAAGACTAAGCTTATTTTATCCGTCCCTTTTTCCTAAGAAATCAAATTTCAATTAATGTAATAATAAAAAAAACTGTTAAGTACACTGAGGGGCCATGATCACAAATGATGTCCAGCTTCATCCCATCCCGGGTTGTGAGGCTTCGCTGGAGCTCGTCCTGTCACCGGGCCAGAGCCCAGTGACCTGTGATTGACAGGTTGCCAATCCTAATGCTCTTCCTGACAGCTTGATAAGCCAGCAGTCACTTCACACAAGAAGATCATAACTGTCCCTTTCTCATTATTGACATGAACAACAGCATTCATGCCTGGAGGGAGAGAGCGTCTCGGAGTTGTTATAGTTGACACCAGTCTGGGAAGGCTTTGTTAACACTTAAGTAAGTAAGTAGTAAACAAACTCATGGATCAGGAGTCACTGCAGGTTTCAGTTAAGACTGGATAATGGATAAGCCCTGAATGCAGGCATTGTGATGTAGAATTGTCAAATTGGTTTGATTCACCGCACGAATCAGGACAGATTACTTTTGTAATCCTGTATTTGACCCGGTCTTTGTACGTTTTCACCGTATAGAAACGTAATTCTTGCCATTGTAAGAATGAGATGTACCTGCTGTACTCTACTGCCCTTACTTTTTAACAACTTGTGCTTTTTATTATTTTACCTCTTTCTTATCATTTTATTTCATTTTATTTGTTATTTACTGTTTAGTTGTGTCTTGCCGCTTTTAATGTTGATGTAAAGCACTTTGAATTACCTTCTGTTGAATTGTGCTATACAAAAAAACTTGCCTTGCCTAAGACTGATACACCCGTCATGTAGCATCGCTCTTTCAGACAGTACGTTTACATGCAGCAGTTCAATCGGATTTCTGATCGTATAAGACATCGTTTGGACTTTTAAACTGCATGTAAACACCTTAATCCGATCTACTTCTGAACTATTTCGGACATTTAATGATCGGATAACAACACCTAGATAATTCGTTCACAGTCGGAATTTTAACGCCATGTATACGGAGACATCAGATATTGCAGTCTGAGCATGCTGGAGAATTACCTCTGGGGCTTCACCCGGAAGTGAAAGGAGACGGCGCGTGTTAAATAGTTGTTTAAACACCTTTAAAAAGATCGTGAAAGAGATGGCAGAAGCTTCATCAGGAACCGGAGCAGATCAAAATAAAGTGGAAAAATATACGGAAGGCGTAACATTGGCGCCAAACAAAACAACCGTCAACCGGAAGTGGCTCTTTGTTGAAATGGTTACCATGGTTACCATGGTTACAACGCCACATAGTGTCACGGAGTCAGCCAAGCTCTGGACATTTATCCCATTCTCTGAACAGCATGTAAACTCAGACAAGTGATTGGGTCTTCCACTGTCAGGGTGTGGTTGTTGAGGACCCAAAAGCAGGAGAGCAGGAGGCAGGAGGCAGGAGTTCACAAAACATGGTTTAATTAACAAAAACCAAAACCAAAAGCGCTGCTGGGCAGGATCAAAAAGGGCAGAACAGAAACAGGGATCCAAGAACTAGAGGAGAACATGGAGGGAGCAAACAGTACGGACCGACAAGGAGCAAGGGAAAGACAAGACCAGATATACACAAGGGGGTAACGAGACACAGGTGCAGACGATCAGGGCAGATGGGAAACAGGAGGGACAGAACTGAAACTCAAAAACTGGGGGGAAATGTCAAACCCTGACATCTACGATCAGAAATCCCATTTCTTTGCTGCATGTAAACGTACTGACAGAGGCCACGTTTACACATAGCCGGGTATTTACAAAAACAGATATTTCCCCCTCTACGTTTTGAAAAATATCCTCGTTTACACGAACCCGGATAAATACGCTGTTAAGGTGCTATGAGCAGCCAAACCTGCAGGGGGCAGTGTAACGAGAAGTCATGCTAGCCAATCAGAATCCTGGAAAAAAACAACAACAAATGACACGTGTGAAGCCTGAATAATATGGTTCCGCGTTAAATCAACGGCGTAGCCTATGTACGGTGCGCGTCCTCGCGTACCCTACGCCGTAGGCTCTGCGTTGGTGTAACGCAGAACTATAAATCAGCCTTGACTGCCAGTTACTTCCAAGACGGAACGAGAGTCTTTCGTTTGGAGTGACAGAGAAGTGGAGTTACTTTTAAGTGTAACTTTAGAATATAAAACAGGTAAAATACAAGAAAATATTGACGGTGGCCAAACAAATTGTAAACACAGGTCGCACAAATGATGCTGGTGACGTTTCTGTCTCATAATGTGACGTTCTGAAGCCTAAATCTCAGTTTCCCTCCGTTTACAAGCAAACGTGAAAACTGAGTTTTTGAAAATCTCCACTTTCTGAGTTTTCAGAAGTGATGGTTTTTGGTGACTTTGAGCTTCGTTTTTGTATAAACGAACGACCAAAACGCATGAAAACGCCACCGTTTTTGCTCCCTGTAAACGGGGCCAGAGTGACCCAGGATCAAGGTCTCTTTTAATGGACCTTTACTGCTCTCCATATGTGCAGCTCGTACGGCTACTGCACGGGTGTTCCAGACCGCCATCTGGATCCCATCACAAACCTCCAGTACAGCCGGGGTGAGAGCGCTCGGTAGCTGCGCGGGCCGTCTGGGCCGACGAACCCCTGCAGCAGGTCAGCCCAGGCGTGGGCTTCACCTCGCCTCACAGAGGAGGAGATCGCTTGTTAGGGAGAGGTGCCGCCTCACCTCGCCTCCCACGCTATCTGAGATATCTCAGGAGTGTCCCAGAAATATCCCTCCCCGCTGAACAAAGGAGCAAAATGGCAAGACGTGATATGTGATACAGCGAGGTTTAAAAATAGCCCGAGCGCTGACGGAGCGGGCAGCGTGTCATGATCTCTGCGTAGTGCTCTTGGTTTACACCTCCACTCGCTGTTGTGTCTGCTCTCGCTCTCCCAATCAGCCCCGGAGATAAATAAAACAGGGAGTTGTTTTGGGTTTTTTTCTCGTCTTACAGATACAGGAATAGGGCCGGCGAGCCTTCGTTTCTATACAGACCTTCTGTGGCCTGCAACTTGAGAACGGAGGGATTTCGATGTTCTCACGCATGTCAAAGCACACGGCGTCCTGTTTTGGGGATTGAGAGGGTCTCGTGGTATGTGAAGCAGAAATGATCTGCCTAAGAAGTCTGGGAAGTCCACCTTTAAAAAAAGGGGGAGCGTATTGTTTAGTTTTGAATTTCGCTGCACATGCCATTATACACCGAGAATAATCAAAACATGACATCATTCTGGAAAAATCCATAAGAGGAGCTGCAAGCTTTTCCAGCTGAGTCTTGCTGCACATCAATCAGCACTCAGTGGGAGACAGACCATGAATGTGCCTTGTTTTCATGCAAAGTGCCAACAGGCTACTACATTCACGGGATCCAGTGTCTTACAGTGGTGTTTGCCCAGTCCAGGTTAAAGATAAAAAAACAGACAAGTTTGGTGCACTTTTGATTTAAAAGCTTTACATTTCTGTTCTTTTCAAATTCTTTTTACACTGAGCAAGAAGTTGTTTTTTTTTTCTTAAATATGTGAACGTGGATGATCTGCTTGGTAACACCGAGTCTGCTGAGGAGCAGTAGTTAGTTATACAGAACTGATTGATTCAAAGACATTCCAGGGGCATAATAGGAATCATTTCTCTCACTCCATGTCATAAGTGCATGCAACATGCCTTAGAGAGTGACGAGAACAATGGCCTCTTTCAGTGCCTGCGCCAGGCTGGAGATGGGGAGGTGCATCATGGGAAGCAGATAGCCTCTTACAGTTGAGCGCAGATATGTCGGCGACGCCTTGCACAAGCCCCGGCAACGAGGAATAGGCACTTCAACTCTCAGACATGAGTCATGTGAACGGGGGCGGCTCACAAACCTCTGACGATGCTTTATTTTATGTCGAATAACAGCAATGGAATGTTTGTGACCGAGAACAACATTAACACAGTTCACGCCTGCAGCGGCTGTGGTACATTTACCCACAAAATACTGCTCAGTCACATACAGCATTCTCATAACACTGCCTTCTTTTAGATTTGACCTAAGGCAAAGCCAGATTAACTATCCTTAAATCTAAGTATTAACCTTAATGCTTGATGAAATTCATGAGCATCTAAAAAGTTGAACATTTATGTCAATCACAATAAAAAACACGCTGAATAGGGCTGCACGATTAATCGTTAAAAAATCGCGATCTCGATTCATGCTTGAACGCAATCTCATTTCCAAATGACGACGATTTAAATTTTTTTTCTGAAAGGGTGTTCAACTCAGGGAGGAACAAATATTGTTCAAAATTGTTATTATTGTTAAAATTATTCAAAGGTTTGTGTAAAGAAGACAAGAGATGTTTATTGTTATTATATTTTTGTTCAGCTGTTGCAAAGTTAAAGTAATAAGTGCAATAAATTTTATATTGGAAAAAAATCGTGAGAGAATCGTGATCTCAATTCTAAGCAAAAAAATCATGATTCTCATTTTGTCCAGAATCGTGCAGCCCTAACGCTGAATGTTGCCTGGTGACAGATAGCCATTTTAAATGATATGTTGCCTCAGACTGAGCGGTAACAGGGTATTTACCTTTTTCCCAAAGGTACCAGCTGATTGGCTGTCCAGTGTGCGTACGTCATCTCCAACTTTTCCCAATAACTGTTTTCATGGCTATATAGCCTCAACTAGATGAGCAGAAACAGGAAGTTATCCTGTATTTTAACATTTGCTCCACCATTATATTGTTCACATACTTAGGATAGACTGACAATGTCTGCTCTACACTTTCCCCCCCTATTTTTTAACAAATATTTCAGCCATGAAACGTAAGCAACTTGAGCCCAAGAGGACCGTTTGACAAAGGAGGTTTAACAAACTGTTGCTAAACAAATTGTACTTTCTCGGAATTACCACACCTATAAAAAGCCAAGATCAATGGAGCTCAGATACTGTGATTCACCATGGCAAAGCAGAGCACCAACCACCTAACTTCCGGTTTGAAGCTCATGCAGAACAGAGGGTGCTTTCACACCTGTCCCGTTTGGAGCAGTTGTTCCGGAACAGGGAGCGTTTCCCCCTAAATATCGGATCGTTTGGTACATGTGAACACAGCAATCGCACTCTGAAACGGTACAAAACAAGCAAGCTGAGATTTCCTAGGAGAGGTGGTCTCGGCCCGATTCCATTCCAGACCTGGAGCGGTGCGTTTTTTTTATTAGTAGCAACCGACACCACTCCATTCATGTGTATGTGCGACCGTGGCACAAGGAGAAGAGTCGGTGCTACTCCACCACCTTCTCTCCATGCCGAGATGTCGTCCCAGCGAAATGAAAATATTTTCAATTCGGGCAGGCAGGCGCGGCACAAACCCTGCGGCAGGCGCCCTCTCGCCCACCGCTGAGCTCCGCTCTGCGCCAAGCGCACATAAATTAATGGGTAAAGCCTGATTTATGGTTCTGCGTTAAATCGAGTTGGTGTAACGCGGAACCATAAATCAGACTAAAGCCAACGGCTGCGGTCTGCGCTGAAAGGGGCTTGTTGTTTTTCCCGGGGTACGGAAGAAGAAACTCCTTCCGCGTTCATTTCTGACCAATCAGAGAGCAGCTGGTTCGCGCATGGCATTTGTTATCAGCTTTGAACCGGTACAGACGTTTGCCTTGTGAACCCCACGAACGAGAAACGAAACAACTGTATCGATTCAGCCCCTGAATCGGAACAAAACAAACGGGCCACAGGTGTGAAAGCATCCTAAGATTCGTTGCAGTTTCTCAACTGGCCACTAGAGGGCTGCTCCACAAGCCAATCCATCTCCAACTACTATTTACGGCCTGATTAAAGAAAACGTTCTGATATCGCACCCAGGACAACTCTGAGTGGGGTGAATTTTTTGGTAACCATGCCCGGAGAATTTATATAAAGTAAAAGATTTATTTCTAATAGGATTGATTGACAGGCTCAGCCAATGGCTTGCCATGATCACTTCCTCATGCTTAATCATCATGCTACCGCGCTTAGCCAAGGAACCAGCCATTTGCATGAACTCAGCTAAACGTGACCGTAACTTTTGATTTCACTTCCGAGTGTTAAATGGTATACGGTAATCTGCTGTAAACGTCTGCCAGCAGCTCTGCAGATATTTCAGAGAGGATCCAATGAAGGAGTTGGTAGCCAAAGCTAACTCTGATTGACATATTTTGACCATGTTCCGATTCGTTCGTCCTTTTTTACAGTATGGACAACACATAAAACTGAACATACCATATGCAATCATATGAAGACATTCAGACTAAAGCGCAACGTGGCTGCGGAAAAAGGACAGAGAATTGGCATCGGAGAAAACTGCAGAGCATGTGGTATTTTGCATGAAATATGAACATACATGATATTTATGATGCACGGAAGGATAAGACCAGACAGGCTTGACTGTGACCAACAAAAGAAGAAGCCAGCCATCTTTAAGAACCATCAGGGTGTCACGAGTACGAGTCATGGCTGGTTTGACGCATCAGAACCTATTTGGAGGCTTAGCTTCTGGCACAAACCATAATGTCACCGTCAGAGGTCTCTAAAACGCACGTTAAAAGATCGATTGATGAAATTAAGCCTGTTTCAGCTTCATGAAGGGGAAAAAAGTAACAGTTACCGCGGTAACAGACTCCAGTTCCTTGGTTCGTGAAACTGGCTCAACTGAACCCTTTGGCTCAGAGTTAAGCGACCCTGCTTTGTGAAACGGAAAACTTTCCCACAAGTTCAGGTTCAACATACTCAGAGTTTCAACGTGAAACCGGCCCTCGGCTCATTTATGAAGCTAAACACTTGGGGGAGCTTGTGCTGCTGAGCTTCTGTTCACTTTTGGATCTGGATCAGCCCAGGTGAAACACATTTTGTTGAAGATGGTTCAGCTCCTTTCAGTGCTCCGGGGTGCCTGACTGCTGTACACACCACCGACTCTCTGAAACCAACTCCAGTGGATGGAATGCTGTTACTTTTCATGTGAGAAGTAACAAATGTGCTTTTCCTGTGGTGACAAGCCAAAATTCCTGCTGGGAAACACCTGCTGAGTCAGAGCTTCATTCCTCCCGTGCTGTAGCCCGGACAGGAGAAGTGCCGGCTCGCTGTGTACCGTTACTCTAACGGAGCGGTCCCCAACCTTTTCTGTACCAGGACCGGTTTAATGTCTGACAATATTTTCACGGTCCAATCTAAAGGTGTAGCTGATAAAAACTAAATAAAATGACAAGATCGGCATTAAAAACTGTGGTATTTTCTCTATAGTAATAATAATAATAATAATAATAATAATAATAATAATAATAATAATAATAATAATAATAATAATAATAATAATAATGTATAATAATAATATTTTTAGTTATTAGGTTTATTATTAACGTTATTTAAAGCCAGGCTTTTATTTTATTTGTTATATATTAAGGAGACCAATATTTAGTGCTTTTATTTTGAAAGTGTCTCGCCGAGACCTTGTAAACATCCGGCGCTTCGGATTTTAACGGTAAAAGTTTAACGGCGGTAGAAAGTTTGTCTGAAAGACTAAACTAGTGTCAAGAATGCTAAAGTGGAGCCTAACTGACACAAAAATCACCTGGTGATAAGGATTTGTTTTCTTTGCAAATGTTATGGCGTATTTATGTCCAGCTTGAGTTTGGTTGCCATGGTTACTCATGTATTGTGGTTAGCGGTAGCTGTTATTACCGACCGACCGAGCAGCTGTGTCGGTCTGTATTTAAGTTAAATGAAACTTATATGAATGTAGAAAGACTAACTCTATTTTGTTTTATTCCTTTATAGCTCTTACGGTGTGTTTGCAGTGTATTTACATCCAAGGAATAAAAACATTGTGAACCATCAGTTCACCGCTTTTCTGTCACCACGGAGGAAAAAATCCTCTTTCTGGCTACACTTGAGGGGTCAAGCTTCTGGAAAGCTTTTATCCACTATTGCTCTGTTGCAAGAGCAAAACGGTCAGGCCAAGAACAAAGTACTTTTTCTTCATAGTATCAAGACATTATAAAAACACGATCTTAAAACATTAGATGAAAAGAACGGAGAGACGGATTAAAACATTTTATTTGACAAAAACGAAGACAAAATGCAGAAGCAGTAAAAAAAAACAAAAAACAACTAAGTACAGCCTAAGGTCGAATAACTTTTAAAACCAAGCTTCTTTACAATGTTGTTATTGAGGCTTGAAAACATGACTTGAAAGCTCTTTGAAAGGTTGGTTAAAGGATGTTGGAAAAACCAGTAAGAGCCAAACAGGTTTTAAAACGCAGTTTGTTGACTGAAGAAAAGAGTTTGAGTTGGACAGACAAGCCGACAGCCAATGACGTCAATGATTGGACGGTATTTTTAGAGTCCTGTCACCTCCTCAGGTGCTTTGATGAGAGAGAACTTAATTATTTGCTGTTGGCATTCAAAGAGATTGTCAGAAACAAAGTAAGGAAAGGCTTCAGCAGATTCAGTTAGGGTCCCACCACAGCACTTCTGTCAGGTTAGGGTTTGGACTAGACTGCAGCATTCCTAAATGCTTTCTTCTGGTCTGTTTGTTTGGAACTCACTGGTGTGTTTGAGACCATGTTGCACTTGTGTGATTCACTTTTTTTGTTTGTTTGTTTTAATATTTGTATCCCAATTGTTTTCCCCATTTTCTTAACCCCAGTTCTCCTACCTAAGTCAGTCCTGGGCATTGCTCCCTCTACCAACCTTCGGAGGTCAATGCACGGACTTAATGGCACTTTTCCACTAGCACCTACTCGGCTCTACTCAACTGAGTAGCAGCTCTACTCAACTCGGCCAAGTTTCTTTTCCATAACAATTCAGCTGGAGCAGAAGTAACAACAACACTAAAGATGTAGAACCTGGAGGAGATGATAGATGTGCTGCTGGGTCTGGGGCTTGTGTTTGATACCAAGTTAAAAAATGAGAGTGAGAGAAGATTCAAGCGGCAACGCTTTTTTTTTTGTTAGTTTGTCTCGTTGCTGCTGAAAAGTCAGCTGGAGTCGTGAGCAGCTATGAAGAGACAGAGCTCCTGGTAGATCTGGTCGTTCCTTATCTCCGTCTAGATCCCTTTTTAATTCTCTCCTCAGCACCAGGTTTATGAACATCTGACCCTCAGAGTTGGATCACCAAACAGACTTTTGCTGCCATTGCTGGTTGAATAAAATGAACATGAAGCCGTCAGAGTCTCTTTCTCTGATTTCCTCCTCCTGACTCAGACGTCTGACTCCAACCCCCCGACCAATCGGTGGCCTGTAGTGTGATGACGTCAGATACCGCTGACTCAGCAGCTTAGAACCTCGGTAGAATAGATACAGGAAAAGTATCTACTCGGCACGTTAGACCCCTAGTGGGAAAGAACCAAACCGAGGACAGTCGAGCTGAGTAGGTACTAGTGGAAAAGCGCCATACCTGAGGAGTGGCCCCCCCCCCGAGCCCCCCCCCCCGCCGGCTTAGACCGATGAGTCGGTTCAGGTGCCATATTACACCAATACAGAGGTCCGGCGGGGGGTTTTTGTAATCTCAATCGCTGAGATTAATATGCTGTGTTTGGTTTGGTTACCACCACATATGGTGCTATGCATTATGGCCAGAGAGCTCTACCATTTCTTCATCTGTCCAATCCACATTGTTCTTGTGGTTCGCAAACCAAAACATGCTACCATGTGCTGCCACTTTGCTTCCGATAACTTCAAATTGATTTTGCGATGAACTTTAACACCAAACATACTGAGACCTGAGACCTGTTTGGTTTAATAAGGTCTCACAATCCTCTCTACATTGATGGGCCGCAACTGTTGCTTCTCTAAGATTATTGTTGATGTATTTCCTCTTTGGCATTGGGTTAGCATACACCTGACGGCTCCATTCAGGTGTATGCAGGTGTATTCAGCAGTAAAGGTGCACTTCATTTTCCACACTCTGCTTCTGCATTTTGACCTTCTTTGTGAGATGAATGGAACACTGTAATATGGGATGTGGTGTTCATCTGATGTTGAATTTACACAGATCTGAGACTCTCAAATGCTTGAAACAAGGCAACGTGAATTCATTTTCTTTTGCTCCTTCAGATTTCAGAGTTTTTAGGATAGAAGGTGAAATGACACCTTGAAGAAGGTGAAATGTCTTGATACTGAGAGTCTACATCAGCATACTAATATCAAGACTTGATAAGGACGAGGGACTGTTAATGAGATTGTTAAAGATCTCATTCAAGACTGTGCCTTGCAATGTTCGGGTCTGACCTTCAGGAGTAACATGAGGCTCGGTAGGCTTCACGAAGAGAACTTTGTGTCAAAAAAACCCATCGAATCAATGAATCACTTGCGGTTTTATCCAGTTTTGATTGGACTTTTTGACAAATCTGCAGCAGGAAGTGCAGGAAGGACGCAGGCCTCCAGCAGCGTGCCATAAACCGCCAAAAGTGAAAAGTAAAAGCATCCACGTTGAGCAGGTCCCAGGGGGGGGACGCACAGATGCCACTGCTCCACGTGGCTTTACACTCCTACAGAAGGATTAACCTCTAACACCCGTCACAAACTGTGTCCGTGACATGACCAGCTCCACCACGGATCAGGACCTTGTGTTTTCTTTAAGAAAAACCAAGAAAGTTTTGACTTCACATTGTGACGCCAAGCACGTGTGAGCTTCCATGGAGACATCTGTGAGCAACGTGCCGCTTCAGATTTATAGTTTCCCCTTTAACGAGCACATATTCAATGGAATATCTGATTTCAACATTTTCAATGCAGAGAGGGTCAAAGTAGGTTTTCCTTGTTTGTTCGGCGTCCGGAGGCGTGCTTTTGCTTTTGTTCCGTTTTTATAAGACCTGATTACAGCACTCGCACAAGCACAGGAGGGAAAGTTGGATGACTTATCATCGAATATTAAGTCTACTATTGCCACTACTCTCGCACCTGCAAAGGAAGTCAG
Source organism: Cololabis saira (assembly GCF_033807715.1). Classification (NCBI taxonomy): domain Eukaryota; kingdom Metazoa; phylum Chordata; class Actinopteri; order Beloniformes; family Belonidae; genus Cololabis; species Cololabis saira. The sequence continues at coordinate 6,251,692 of NC_084604.1, read as the reverse complement.
GCAAGGAAGCTTTATTTCCTTTGCAACATTAAGTTAAAAATGGAAATGCGCACATTGTCAAGCATGTATTTCTCAGACAGTGTGGTTTTTCTCTTGTAGTTTGAGTAGATAAAGCCAACATTTGTACAGTAGATTGGCAGTCTTCTAAAGCCACCGGATGACGTGATTTGATTAAAGACGTTCGCTTCTTGACACCAACAGTTCTGCCTGAACAACAAGAATAAATAAAATAAACCACCTTTTCTTGCTGTTGGAAGGATATTCTATATATTAAAGGGGTAATATTACGTTGTAGCTTTTGTTTGTGTTTGTCAGTGTGACGAATGTTTGCCTCGGCTTCACGCAGGCTAACCACAACAGGAACAAATAACCTTCCTGCCAACAGAAAACAACATCGTCTGTCGGCCTGTAACAACAAAAAGGTGTGCTGGATGTGCAGTGTTAGTTCTACTTACAGAGTTGTCCTTCATCTTCTGGGGTTGATTAGTGATCATTTATCCACGAGCGGCATAAGGACACATCACTATCAGTCACAAAGATGCGAGGTCGACGAGATGATTGGCAGGTTGGCGGAGCGCGAGGAGGGCGTCCCTGCAGCATGAACACAGACCCTCCTATCATCCACAATTACTCATCCTCTCTCACACAAAGCTACGCAAACATGTGCAGCATCAACAGGGCAGGAAGATTCCTATCAAACAGAGCGTCGCCACAGCTGCGGTTCCAGCTGTGGCGTAGATGTCCCGTTCTGTCACAGTTCTGCTCCATACGTAGATGCAAAGAAATGAACAAAGATTACAAAAAGTTTCCCTCGGCATTAAGGTAAATCTGCCAAAGAAAGATAATCAGCAAACACGGAGCAGTAAATGTTCTTGTTCCTGAAATCACCTGACTCACGGTGAGGAGCGACGATTTCTTTCCAAATACCAGCACAAAGAGGTGTAAAAGATCGTTCCAGAAGTTAAAATGGCTTGTTAGATTATAAGAAAATGTTTCAAGGGAGAGTTTCTGAAGTTGTTGATGGATTTTCAGGTAAACCCTCAAATGCAGCAGACGACAATGCACACGTTCTTTGCTCTTTTGTTTAACTCGCTTTTAACTGACTTTTCAAAGTTTTTATCAGTTAATTATTTTAACTTCATCACTGCACATCCCACCATTTAGCTCCTATTTTAATATTATTTTCAGAGCACCTACTTACTTTCTACAAAGATCTGCAAGTCGGCCTTCGATGGCCACGAGTCATTATTCTGCTCATCAGTTACAGATTTGTATAAAACAGTAAGTATCACCAGGAAACCTTTTATTCTCAGTTATTTAAAAGAAAGCATGAGGCATGTTTCACATGAAGCGAGCTTCCTGTTGAATGATGATCTGCCTCACACTGTCTTCGTCTAACCTCCCGACACGTCCGAGCTGTCTCTGCTGAACGTGACAAAGACACGCATCACATGCACAACATGCGGCCTGTTTGACACCTGTTGCACTCAAAGTCGTCAGCTGATAATCAATCACCTTGAAACTAGGCTCCAGCTGATCCAAAATGCAGCAGCGTGAGTGCTGATAGGAATCAGCAGGAGAGACCACGTCTCTCCAGTGTTAGCGTCGCTCCATTGGCTCCCCGTAAAATTTTGAATCCAATTTAAAATTTGCGTATAAAGCCCAAAACGGCTTAGCTCCGCATTATTTGCAAGACCTGATAGTGCCTTATGTTCCTGGCAGAGCTCTCCGTTCTCGGAGTGCAGGTTTACTCGTAGTTCCTAGAGTATCCAAATGTAGATTTGGAGGGCGGGCGTTCTGCTATCAGGCACCACTACTATGGAACCAACTTCCAATCTGGGTTAAGGGGGCTGACACCACCTCCACCTTTAAAACTAAACTTAAAACCTTTCTGTTTAGTAAAGCCTATAGTTAGTGTTTAGTAAACCTCTAGCTGGTGTTGGTAAATCTCTAGGTAGTGTAAACTCTAGTGTGTTAGAGTCAGTAGTCATAGTTGCAGCTATAGAACAAGACTATAATAGTTAGTCTCAAATATAGCTTGTTGGTAGATATGCTGCTATAGGCTTATGCTGCAGGGGGGCACCGACATGATCCGCTGGGCGGTGCCTCTCACCCTTCTTCTCCTCTCCTCTTCCCTTCCTCTCTTCTCCTTTTCCATTTTTATTTATTATAAGTATCTCGTAGCTATCATTTTTGTCCATCGTTCCTGTAGTTTCTTGTGCTCACCCCCTTTTTTTCTCTTTTGTGCATGTTTGCAGGCCGGAGCTCTGGTCATCCCGGTGCTGCTCCACCTGCCTACGTGGATGTCTGCTGTGTGCTGCTGATGTCCTCGACCCCCCACCAGTCTGGCCTTCCCCCCTTATGATCCAGGTCCTGGTCCAGGTTTCTTTCCTCCTAAAGGGGAGTTTTTCTTGCCACTATTTGGCTTAAGGCTTTTCTCCCACTAGGGGAGTTTTTACCTGCCATTGTTTATGTAATAATTGCTCGGGGGTCATGTTCTGGGTCTCTGGAAAGCGCCAAGAGACAAATAAAATTGAATTGAATTGAATGTGAAAACGGGCTTTTGAAAATGTTTCTGCAATAGTTGCCCCCCAACGTTCTCGCCAAATCCTGCTGATGAAAACACGCCACAACGCTCTTACGGTCCCGGCCATCACACTCACACTAAGCAGCACTTGCTAAGCACGATGAGAAGCAATTTGCTTCCTTTCCCTGCAGACAGAATCCCAGAGTGAGATGAAAGGCGCGCTGGGCTACTGTAATCCATCTAAATGGCCGGCTGCCCCGGCCTTTCATGCAGCCACCACTGATCTCCACTCTCACCACTTTCCCTCTCTTCCCTTTGTTTCCTCTGCTTATCTTCCTCTTTGCCTTTTGTAGGAAAGCCCTTACAGGACTTTAGACGTCTGCAACGATGCTTCCTAGAGCTGACATTTTATTGGCAGTGAACGATAAAAGTGGAGGCTCCCACTTTTACCTCTCAGGTTAACCGCCCTAGTATTAGACAGCAGAAACTCCCAATAGATCAATATAACTAAAGCTCATAAGGGATTATACATTCATGTAAAATATAAAATATATTGTTTTATCAAATATTTGCTCACATTGTAAATAAACTTAGCCAGAAAACGTCTTAAACTATTGAAACTGCAACTGAAAGCTACTTTTATTATCAGCAAACTTAAAAGATCTTAGCAATTAATATGTGAGAGAATAGTATTAGATCTTAAAGATATTCAGCACAGAATAATGTCAAATAAAATGTAAAAAAAAAAGACTTATTACCCAGTTTAATGACTTTAGCAGCATTCAGTTAATAGTTTTCTTTATCAATTATTTTGTTTTAAGGCGTCCACACATTTACATTCAAAAAGACGACTAAAAAAGATACTGATAAATAAGATAAATAAAAAATATTTGGATATATTTCTGAACATTGTGAACATATAAACAGAACTTGTAATACTGGCTTAAACCACTCTTAACCTGGAGTAGCTGATGACACCACAACCATCAGTGGACCGTTATGATACCCAAGTGATTAGGTCACCGCCTCTGTGAAGGACTTTTACTTTAGAAATGACTTTATCATGGAACAAGACAAAACATAGAGCAGATGCAAACTAAGACAGTAAAATAAAAAAGCTCAGTGCAGATAATCAGCAAGTAACGCTGACAAGTGCCTGACAGCAGGGAACCCATCTCTGAGATGAGATGGGTTCCCTGATAAAGTCTTACAAGAATGAAAAACGCGAGGCTATAAGATGTGAACATCCGTCATTTCACCCCCATGAACCTGCTCTGTCATATCCTCCGCTTCCACTGGAGCACCTTCTCACCACTAACCAGGAACTAACACCAACGTTTTTATCATGCAATTAATTCACCTAATTGACCTTCAGCCTAAAGTATATTGTCAAAACAACACAATTACATTTGGGTGTCAGTGTAAGCATTGGCTGGATCATGTACGTATTATTATTATTATTATTAGGGCCCGAGCACTGACAGTGCGAAGGCCCTTTTGTGTAGGACTCGTTTTTATTTTTCCGACGAAATGAGGGCCTTTTTGCCCCCCTAAACGTGCCCCAAAAGTCACCAAATTTTGCACGCAAGCCAGGCCTGGCAAAAAATTTGATATTTAATGGTTTGCATTAATGGGCGTGGCCTAATGGCTCAACAGCGCCCCCTAGAAAACTTTGTGCCTCAAGCCCCACAATACGGTTTGACGTACATGCACGAAAATCAGTACACAGCTGTATCATGCCATAACTTAAAGAAAAGTCTCTTGGCGCCATGGCCGAAACCAAACAGGAAATTGGCCATTTTGAATTAATCATGTAATTTTGGCGCAATTTATGCCATTTCTTCGGCCGTTAATGCGGCCCGAACTGTAACGTGCACCCAGGTGTGTTATACATCAAAATGTGTGTCTCCATCCTGCAACGATGCACATTACTTTTCTCAGTCAAAAGCGTTTCCGTGGCGACGATAGACGCCAAGAAGCGCGCCCACCCTTCATCTGATTGGTACATATTTGATAGCTCCTACTTTCTGCCATAGCTTTTGAATAGTTTGACATAAAGACTCGTGGGTGGTGTCATCGGACTCGGTTTAGACTCCTTCACCTTAATTGGTGCAAATTAGCCCCGCCCCTTCTTCTGATTGGTCGATATTTGATAGTTCCTATTTTCTGCCATAACTTTTGAATGGTTTGACATAGAGAGTCGTGGATGGTGCCATCGGACATGGTTTTGAGTCCTTGACCATAATTGGTGAAAATTGCACGCCCGAGGGCCCGTTCATCGCTGCTTGCAGCTTTAATTATTGTTATTATTATTAATAATAAAAGTATTCATATTATTAGTACTAGTAGTAGTAGTATTGTTAGTATTAGTACTATTATTAATATTATTTATGAACCTATTTGCACACTTCTAGCATGCGTGAAGGCACATATGGGTCACACCCAGTGACTTCAGCACTTTGGGAAAAGATGCAGATGTGTTACATCTCATTGTTTTCTGAAGTCTAATCAAATGATGTCCCCTAAAAGTTGAAGAGAAAGCACAATGTGCTGGTGGAACCTTTATTAATTTGTTGAACCTATATGTTGAATTGATATATTTATTTATATACCGGATGCACAGAGAGACCAGAACTCTGGCTGGCATGGCGGACATGAGCTTCAAACATGTCTGGTGGGAACAAACTTCGTTCCTTTGGCTTTGAGAGTTGCGCTCACTTAAAAAAGTTACAAGGTGAATCCATCAGGAACCTGTTTGACTGAAATACATAAATATTACTCCCCAACAGGAAGGACCTTTTTTACATGGATTAAACCCAGCATATAGATTTCCATGTTTTCCATTTCATCTGTGTGCAGCGAATGGAAAACCCACCGGGGTAAACGTCATGCTCCGAGTTTTATGCCTTTTCCTCCACCACATCCATCTCGCTGTATAATTCATTTCCCTGTTTTTCCTGTCTTTTCTCTGCGATGATTAGAAGAAGAGGAAAAACAAGGGGTATAGCAGCCAGAGTGGGCTGACGCACACGCCGCTCAGACGGGATCTGCAGCCCATGGCCGCCCGCTGTGAAATGGTAAAAAGCCACCGGTAGCAAATCCTTCTGATCTTGTTGTAAGCTTACGGCTTTACAGAGCAGCGCTGGTGCTGCTCTGGTGCAGGAAGTGGGCTCATTACAGCTCGTCCACGCCCACAGCCTCCCCATCCCCTCCCACCGCTACACCAGCTCCTCCTAACCACCTGTGCTGGTCTCACAGGATGCCCCCCCTCCCCAACCGTCCCCCCGTCATTTACAGCTGCACTTCTTCATCAAACCGCACTTCAACATGTTTTGTTGTTTGACACTTTGCTGCTTCATAAACAACTGTTCACTCTGTTTCTGGGAAGATGTTCCCCCTGAATTATTCTTAAAGTATACATATATTTAAAAAAAAAAAGTATAAAACGCATTTCTGATTGAGTCTGAAATTCATCTCAATGTGATACAAGTTTTAAAAAAGTCAGAAAAGAGGGGATGGTATGAAAGTGTGATTATATATGGAAGAGTATTAGGGCCAGGCAGGATAAAAAAAAAAATATTTTAGAGGGGGAAGATTTTTTTTTCATTATGAACTTCGAGAAAAAAGTCGAAATGTCGAGAAAAAAGTTGAAATCTCGAGATTAATGTTGAAGTACAATTTAGACTTTATTCACGAAATTGTATTTCAACTTTATTCTCGAAATTTCGACTTTATTCTTGAAATTGTACTTCAACATTAATCTCAACATTTCAACTTTTTTCTCGAAATTTCGACTTTATCGACGAAATGTCGACTTTATTCTTGAAATTGTACTTCAACATTAATCTCAACATTTCAACTTTTTTCTCGAAATTTCAACTTTTTTCTGGAAGTGCACAATAAAAAAAAATCGTCCCCTCTCAAATATTTTTTCTACTGCCTGGCCCTAATACTCTTTCATACATTACAACATTTATTTGAATTTCTATTTCTTTCACGTAATTAAATTATCTTTTAGCTCAAAAACTATTAAAGGCTGAATCAACTTTGTCAGCAAATGCATATAACAAATTCAAAAAGGAAAAATGATAAAGGATGTCCATATTTCTCTTTCCACGGTACAATAAATCATTAAACGTAATCAACATCATTTTCACCATGAAACGACTGGAGGAACCAGGATGAATTTCACTGCGTCCAGGACAAAGACATCTCTCTGGACCAGTAACTTCAGCGTTAGCTGACATAACCACACGGACCAGGGCTTGTTCTGACTAACCTTTAACAAGCTCTACATAACGTGACAAATTCATCTTAAAACTGGTGTGATGGCAGCATTAAAGCATTACCGAACCCCGTGGTTTTCAACATGCACAGCTGCCAAGGCCTAATCTTTTCCAGAGACATCCACGCATCCAGCGAGCTGCCTGAAAACATGACCTGGTCACTCTGGAAACACGTGATAACTACGAAACAAACGGAAAACCCACCAGTAACCTTGTGCTTTTTGCACGCCTTAAGATGTCTTTGTAGGTACACTGTTAAACTTCACAGCTACAATGGCTTTACAGTGTTATGGAAAGTATGACAAGATTACAGAGCAAGCTACAAGCTTCACCTTTCCTCATCATTTTTTGGGTGGAAAAAAAACAAGAGAATTCATACTATCTTCAAAGAAAAGGAGTCAATTTAAATTGCGGTTGCGGTCGGAGCAGCAGAGTCTTGTGTGTAAAAGTCAGGTCAGGTTCAAAACCGTGACGCTGTCATGACGATGAAAACATGAACCATTGTTGGCTCTGATGTTTGAGCTCACAGAATAAGTAAAAAGGTATTCTTCCCTGCAAGAAATCTGTTTCAAAACGACTGCCCCAAACAGTGACGATCATGAATTCGTGAAAGGAGACGTTGCAAGTGGTTGACGAGGGGAACGGAAATGGAGAACAGTGACTACGTTTCCAGGCAGTCAAAATTGGGGTTAAGGTCAATATTCCGGTTACTGAAACATTGGGAATAATCGGTTTCCATGCGTGAGCAAACAGGGTTATCCCTGTTTACATGGTGATTAATCATTTGGGATATTTGGATCAAACCAGCGACGCACGGAGAACATCATGACACAATTCCCGTCATTTCTGCTTCTTCTTCCTGTATCCAAATCCAAAACAACAACAATAACAGCAGCACGGTGGATAATGAACAGCCCAGTAGAAGTCGCCTTCTTTTGCGCTTTGGTGCTGGTACTGACCCACCACTTCGCGCAACTTTTCTCTCTCCTTCTTGTAAATCTTCTATCCCGGTACTTTCTACCGTCTACAAATGCAGAAATGTTCATATCCTTCATTACATTTATGAAGTGATTAGTCTCCTCCTGGTCTTGTGTTTCTCCGTGTTTATAAGAACTTCCTGGACTCAAAAGACCACGATTCGTTGCGAAAAGAACATGCGCAGAAAACAAATTCATGTTCCTTTTGATATTCGGGTTTTTAAAAACCGGAATACGAGCAAATTCCGGTTATTCAAAGGGGTTATTGGTGTTTACATGGCCGGGCGTAACCGGGTTATTGCTAATATTCCGGTTAGAAAAGGGTTATTGATGCATGGAAACATAGTCCTGAGTTGAGCGTCAGGTCCACTCATCATCCCTACATGGGAAATTCAGAAAGAGGTTCAAATCGCTGAGCGCCCTAAATCATCTGGCATTAAGAAAAGCTTGCTTAATACTTTCTACTCCAAACATCACCTGCTAATGTCAGACCTCGGTGTTAACAAGCCTCATACACTCAGCGGGAGTGTTTAGTTTTGCACAAGTTGCACAAATAAACCCATGAAGTTAGGAATGGTGCAGCTGCTGATTCCTCCGAGTTCAGGCCCATCGCTGAGCAGTGCTGGCAGACGGACAAGGCCCGGCCACTGGGGTCCTCCTCCCCCCCTCCCCCTCCCTCTCCCGCAACAATGATCTCACTGCAGAGAAAAGGATTCTGCTGATTGTCTTAGAATAAAGTCGTAATATTATGAGAATAAAGTCGTAATATTATGAGAATAAAGTCGTAATATTATGAGAAGTAGTAAAATTCCGAGAATAAAGTTGTAACATTACGAGAATAAAGTCGTAATATTATGAAAATAAAGTGGTAATCTAACAGGAAGAGCTTCTTCTACCTGTGTTAAAATGAGGAATATTGAGCATCTTACGAAGTTATATTTATATATTTATAATATATTACGACTTTATTCTCAAAATATTACGACTTTATTCTTGTAATATTACGACTTTATTCTCGTAATTTTTTTGTCTTAGTTTGGCCCTAATACTCCGTCGTACTTTTCCCCCCATCAACTTGCAGGACAGAAACAAAACTAAACCCGGCAGGAAACATGCAGCCCTCCAGTGAGACCAGAACCAGCTTGGTTCAGCTCCTCAGTAGTAATGCCACAGTAATAAAACATAACTTTGGCCACACAACATATCATAGAGACCAAATTATAACCCCCCCCTCCAGACTACAACTCACTTTCAGTCAATATTTATACAGGTAGACTCCCGTGACTTGGTTCAAAACTCTATTTCAGTGTGGTATTTTATCACACCATCAGTAAACTGACATATTTATCCAATTGTACACCAACAGCTCAGGAAGAGGAAGAAAGCAGTCATGATTGCACTGACAAGCTTTTTACTGTTTCATTGTTTGTTCTGTGATGTCAGCGTGCAGAACAAAAGGGTTCCACATGGAAGAATACAACGCTCAGCAGAGCCTCTCCCGCTGTGCATGAGCAGAGAAAAAGACGCTCAATCTGACACCTTTATATTTAGAAACACAAATCAACAAATAATAAACTCTGCTGTCACATGTGAAGAGGATGTTTGACGAGTTTGGCTGAAACAGGACAAAACTTTCTGACTGATAAAAGAGCAGGCAGGTTTAGAGTTAAACGGTTTATGACTCATCGTCATCATATAAACACGCTATATATATATATATATATATATATATATATATATATATATATATATATATATATACACACACGACTGCTTCAGTGGGTAAAATCAACTGAACTAAGTTTATCCTACTTAAGTTCGTACAACTTAAAAGCTTCAAACTGTTCCAATGTCTTGTTTTGTTTTGTCTGGTTTTTGCTAATTTACTGTATTACTTTAGCTTCTAAAGTAATAATAATAATTCTAATTACCTATACGAATGTAATGTTTACAGTTTACAGGAACAACATTCTGAATAAAACAAAAGCAGTTTTCACCCCCCCCAAAAAAACAAAAATAACACACAAACTCACATCAACTCCAAGAACTTTTGACCATTTCTATCCTTCAACATTAAGTCCCCTCTCCTCAAATCCCCACCTTTTCATGGTGGGGTCTCCTGCAGTGGTCCTGGGGGCATCCTTACCAAGTAAGTCTATTAAAGGAGACCTATTATGGCATTTGATGTCTATTTTAAACAGGCCTTGAACGTCTTAAAACAAGCTTTTGATTGTTTTTTCTATATAAATTAGAAATTCAGCCTCTGAGCCATGTCTTTATCTTCCCATTCTCTAACCTCATTATCTATGAGGGATTCTGAGTGGGCGGGGCCGGCGGAGTTAAGCCTGAATTATGGTTCTGTGTTAAATCGATGCAGACCCTACGGCGTAGGCTCTGCGTTGGTGTAACGCGGAACCATAAATCAGCCTTTACACCGTGTCATGCGATGCGAGCGAGCGTCAGCGACAAAATCAATTCCATTGCTTTATTTTCTATCGGACTGTCCTAACTGGCCGCAGCGACGCAGCACGACGCGACGTGCCGTTTTGAGCTGAACATTTGTCGGACGCCCTGCTTCTATTTTCTTCCTGTCGCTCGCGTTGAAAGCCGGTTGAAAGTGCTGTAGGAAACGGTCACGGATGAGGAACGGCTGATCCAGTTAGTTGAAATGAGAAGTTACCTCTATGATTCCTCCTCATTTCACTACAAAAACCTCAATAAAGTGGCAGCTGCTGGAGGGAGATGGACAGAGAGCATCTGATGTCACGCAGTGCGACACGATAGTCGGACGCTCACATGCAGTTACACGGTTTTATAGTTGTGGGTGTGGTTTGCATTTTGGTTACGTAACGAAAGGGAGCAGAATCTGAACGGCTCATAGATCCACATGACACTGGACGGCTCATCCGGGCGGCTGTACAGACACTGCAGAATTTGGTTGCTTTCCTCCTTCTCTGAGTCGGCAGGCTGAGGGGAGACCACTTTATATATGTTAAAGCAAGAGAAAACCTGTTTTTCATAATAGGTCCCCTTTAAGTTTATGTGGGTTAAAAATACCTATGCATAGAATATCTCCTCTGGATTTATGGTGACAGGACCCCAGCCTGGATCTGGCTGGCCGGGCCTTCACGCTCCAGACAGGCTAAGAATGGCTTTACCACCTGAAGGAGGGCCCACACAGGCTGGGGTGGGACGTTTTGGGTGGCAGCTAAAAGCATGGGCCTTGATGTGGGGGACCCAGTCTGGGATTCAGTCCCTATTCAAACAGAGTCAAGTTTGATCAGCATTGCCAGAAGCTACAGTAGATTTTTTCCAGGCTGTTTATTGGTTAACCTTTGTTCCTACCCTCTCTCATGGTCGTGGATTTTGGGTAGTGTCCAAAACAAGGAGAATAGAAGTGAACTAATGATTTTCTGTCACAATCACGTGGTGGGGTTGCCTTGTCTTGAGTCTTTTTTGGCTTGTCAGTATTTCTCCTCTTGTTTCAGGTCACTTGCCCCTCCTCATGTGTCACCGGTCTGATTGTCTTCCTTGATTCCCGATTGTGTTCACCTGCTCCTCATTACCCTCATGTGTTCAAATCGTCTGCGTCTCCCCTGGTGTTGTGCCAGTGTGTTCGTCTTGGTTCATGTACGTTCACCCCAGCCGTCTTCACAGTTTTGGATCACAGTCATTGCCATAGTTCTTATCGGTTTCCTCCAAGTGAGAGATTTTTGGTTGTAAGTTTTATATCTTAGGTGACTTTTCTAGTTAATGTTTGCACAGCCTTTTGTTTCCTCCGTGTGGAGTGATTTTGATTTTTTGGTATTGATTAACCCTGCTTCTTGGTGAAGAAGCACCTTATAGATAATGTTTCATAGCCTGCTTTTTTCTCTGCCTTGGAATTACTATTAAAGACTCTGATACCCTGCATCTGTGTCCTGTGTATAAGCCTGGTCATGGCATTTTCCTGTGTCGGGTTGCTGGACTCTCCTTTAAGCCGGGCAGACACTGTGCGATTATCGGCACGTTTTGAACTGATTTTCCAGTCGTGCGACTATTTTTTGGATCGGGCTGGATTTCGACCCAATCGTTGGTCGTGCCTCGTGCAGTGTACGTGGGGTAACGACGAGATATTAACACCTCACGACGAGCTCCCGATCATAAATCGTGTGCTCGCAAGAAAATCAAGCGTGTTTGAAATCCTGGTCGCTCCTCGTGAAGGAATCACAGTTGAAGCAGCTACGACCCGATTGGACTCATCCTTTCACAGAGAGAATGCACAATCTCTGATATCACGTCAAAAACTATTATTTGTAGTTTAAAGTGTTGCAAATTCACATTACAAATCATGTTTTAATAGCAGAAAAAAAAGACCGCATTTCCCACGTCTGCCCAGCCAATTCCTTGTCCAATCACGGTGTTGTGTAATCTTTTTTCATTTATCGCCACACAGAATGGCACAAATTGCTAGAGGCTGATTTATGGTTCCACGTTACACCAACGCAGAGCCTACGGCGTAGGGTACGCGGCGACCCACACCGTACGGTTACGCCGTCGATTTAAAGTGGAACCATAATTCAGGTTTAAGGCAGCACGTTTGTTTTTGCTGAGCACCTTTGGTGTCTCCCACTTCGGGGTTCCTCCTCTTCCACTTCTTTTTGACATTGCAGTTTCAGTAACAGAACTCCGACGTGAGGATTATGATCGTATAGTGTGAGCAGACGGAGCATCAGAGCATCGGGTCGTACAGTGTGAGAACATAAATCGTGGGCTGTGAACCTTTGAACTCAGGGATCTAGTCGTGCAGTGTGAGATGGAGCTGAATCAAACCATTTAAAATATCGCACAGTGTATGCCCAGCTTTAGGCTACTGACTCCGTTACCCAAATCCAGACAAGCAGAAGTTAATAGATGGACAGATGAAGGCGTGGGACATTGAGAGCAAAAAATTATATAACCAGTTTCAGCCTCTGAAATGTCGAAACTTCTCTATTATGCAGAACAAAACCATTTTTATACACCGACCGACCTTTACTAAACAAAACTCAACATGAGCACCGTAAAAGGCCAAGAAAAATGACATTCACTGATGGTTTGACATATTGTTCCAATTCAGCAGCTGGTCCACACCGTGATGACGGGGGCCAGTGGTGTTGGCGTCCCTCCTACACTCAGAGCTCAGACTCCCCGGTGCTGAGAGATGGACGTGTCCAGGTCTGTGCTCGGTGCCGTTTGTTTTGAGGAGTGAGTTGAATTCACAACAAAAGTCATCTGAAGGAACATTACACAGAAAAGAAACTACCGGTATTTGAATACGGTCCGACTCCAGTTATATTCCAGATTAACACAATTTGTTACAGCCTATTTATATCCATTCCAATTGAATCTACATTTAAAATTCATAAAATGCCAATTCCTTCAAATTATTGAATGATCTGAGCAAAATTTACACAAGAGCTTTAAATTAAGGTTAATGAACTTAGCTGGCAATCAGGGTGTCTACCTAAACAACAGAAAAACCGAGGGAAGACAGGAGACACAGTGGATGATGTGTGTTTGTTTTTGTTTTTTTAAATGGCAGAAGAGCTGCAAGCGGTATATGAATGAATTAATATGTGAATGACTGTGCCGAGCAGGTCAGTCACATAGCAACGGCGTGCATTGGCTTGACATGAACAGGACTCTACACCGTAAGAGCTGCACCACTCTCATCTTCAGGCATAAAACTTCATATTTCATGAGTTCTTGTGTATTCATGACCTTAGAACAAGCAAATTATATCATAATATCCAAAATACAGATGTTTCCCCGTCCTATTCTCTGTACGGCAACACTTCTTTTGTAGGGTCAGAGGACATATTCAACTCTAAACAGGAGCTTTCACAAACAGAATGTGTGTTTTTGTTGGTTTCTTTTACCTCCCCACTCACACAAGGAAAAGATGAAACTCTCACCAGCAGGAGCCAGCTGGGATTCCAACTACAGACCTTCTTACTGTCTCTTTTAAAGACTTACATACAGTATTTCTAAAATTTACAGTGGATACGATGTCCACGCTGGTTCACGTGAGTGGCATTTATCTTTTTAAATAAAGCCTGAAATGTGGAAAACTTCAGCTTCAATGAAGCAGAGAAGAATTGATCCCCATCACATTCATTAATAAATAATGTTTCAACGTCATTAAAAGGTTAGGATTTGGGCTTCTCTCTTGAGGAACACCTGTAGTTAGCAGCTGTGTTGGAATATTATATTAAAAGCCGTGATATATATCTACACTTTTGACACAATAATAGAAGTTCAAATCTGTTTTCCATTAAATATCTCATCAGTGTCGTTAGAAGAATGCAGCGCTGAAGCTCATTCCTGAGCCGGGGAACTAACCCAGCGTCGTAATGCACACATCTCTGCAACAGATGTCCAGGTGGAAGTGATCTTAGGGGTGTCAAATTAGCGCCTTAATTGCGATTCATTAATTACAGGCATATATGTTTTTGAATCGCTTAATCTAGTTTTTAATCTCTAACTTTACATTTTCTGTTTGCGAGTTGCCTTTACACTAGTGATGGATAAGCCCTGAATGCAGGCATTGTGACGTAGAATTGTCAAATTGGTTTGATTCACCGCATGAATCGGCACAGATTACTTTTGTAATCCTGTATTTGACCCAGTCTTTGTACGTTTGCCATTGTAAGAATGAGATGTACTTGCTGTACTCTACTGCCCTTACTTTTTAACAACTTGTGCTTTTTATTATTTTACCTCTTTTCTTATCGTTTTATTTCATTGTATTTGTTATTTACTGTTTAATTGTGTCTTGCCGCTTTTAATGTTGATGTAAAGCACTTGGAATTACCTTGTTGAATTGTGCAATACAAATAAATTTGCCTTGCCTTGCCTTTATTATGAAATCTGTGTTTGTGCGGTGGGCTTGTTGTAGGTGGAAATTAACGGTTTCTAGTTAAAATGTTTCATTTTTAGTCAAAAAATCATCTCATTACACTTAAAAAAAGACTAATTACCAGAAAAATAACTTGTGATTTGAAAATTTTCACCTGTTTCAAGTAAATTTTCACTTGAAATAAGTAGAAAAATCTGCCAGTGGGACAAGATTTATCTTCTCATTACAAGTGTCACGGCTCAGACAGGACAGAGAACCCACATGCACAACACCAGGCAGAATCAGAGTCCAAGAGGCTTTATTCGGGTCCAAGGCAGGCAGGGGTCAAAACCGGGCAGACAGGCAGATCAGGCAAACAAGTCCAAGGGGACAGGCAAAAATCAAAAACCGAGAGTCATACCGGGAGTCATGCAGGGTTACAGGCAGGCAGGCAGGAACAGGACAGAAATCAGGAAGGCTGGAAAGCGGAGCAAAAGCACACGACAATCTGGCAACAGGTATGAGGGAATGGGCAGGTTTAAGAAGGGGAAACTGATGAGGGAAACCAGGTGTGGAGCTGGGCCAGGGAAGCACAGGTGAAGGGAATGAGTGGATCTCTGGCTGATTAGGGTGGCAGGATCTGGAAAAACAGGGGAGTGGGTAAAACAGTAAAAAAAAACCTATCCTACACTGTGAAACTGTGACAACAAGCAAAAAAATCTTGTTCCACTGGCAAATTTTTCTACTTATTTTAAGTGAAAATCTACTTAAACAGGTGAAAATTGTTGTTTTTTCCAGTGATGAGTCTTATTTTAAGTGTAAGGAGATTTTTTGACTAAAAATGAGACATTTTAACTAGAAATAAGACAAATATTCTTGTTAAGATTTTGAGTTTTTGCAGTGCACATGAGCACATCTGCGCCCGATAGGCTGGCAAATGTTCTTGCCAAGTGGATGTAAATGGCTAGGACTGCATCTGTTAAAGTCTGTTAAAAAAAAAATCAATAAATGACTTTATAAAGCCACTTTTTTGGTTATATATCAATCTTTTGATCTGCAAAAATAATGTAATGAATTTAAAGGAAAACACCTCAAGTTGAGGAATTTTTCTCAGGAATTTTTAGGTGAGAAATAGAAATATAACCCGCAGAAGAGACATTAGAGGTAGATGTTCGATCAATAGATGTAGCACTTTAGATTTTCCCTCCACAGATGAACCACAGAGCATCCCAACGACTCAGAGAGCTGACTATAGAGATGTTGCATGTTAATCAGGTTAAGCAGTGTCGTATCTCTTTAATGCTCTGGACAGCAGCCCTAATTTAGTGAAAATTCATGACCAAGCTGCCAAGGACTTAGAATGACACTCCTTCTACTGTGCTTCCCTGTTTCCCAGAGGACTCAGACCAGGCTCAACCACAGAGACACTCTTCACACCGCTTCGTTTTCACGCTCCACTGCTCTAATTTGACAGGGTTGGCATGTCATTGCTATGGTTGCAGCGGGAGTGAACTCCGGGGGCCGTGCACACAACCATGCTCACCATGGATAACCGGAGAAACCCTGAGAAATACACCATGAAATGAAGACATTAGCCTCCCCCGATGCCGTGATAACGGTTCTCTACTGGTACTGAGCTTGATATCCACTGAGTGAAAGCCCTCGATGGCTCTCGTTTGGCGCTTTTCCACTAGTACCTACTCAGCCCGACTCCATTCGCCTCAGTTTTTTCCACCAGGGGTCTAACGTGCAGAGTAGTTACTTTTTCTGTAACTATTCTGCCGAGGTTCTAAACGGCTGAGTCGGCTGTATCTGACATCATCACAATGCAGGCCACCGATTGGTCGGGGGGTTGGAGTCAGACGTCTGAGTCAGGAGGAGGAAATCAGAGAAAGAGACTCTGACGGATTCTTGTTCATTTTATTCGACCAGCAATGGCAGCAGAAGTCTGTTTCATGATCCAACTCTGAGGGTCAGATGTTCATAAACCTGGTGCTGAGGAGACAATTAAAAAGAGATCTAGACGGAGATAAGGAACGACCAGATCTACCAGGAGCTCTGTCTCTTCATAGCTGCTCACGGCTCCAGCTGACTTTTCAGCTTGAATCTTCTCTCACTCTCATTTTTTAACTTGATATGGAACACAAGCCACAGACCCAGCAGCACATCTATCATCTCCTCCAGGTTCTACATCTTTAGTGTTGTTGTCTTCTCTGTTTAGATCACACAATCAAATACGTCACAGCAGCGTCGCTCCAACCTCCTACTTCTGATCTGGGTATTGAAAAGAAACGAGGGCAAGGCGAGTGGAGTGGAGACGAGTAGGTACTAGTGGAAAAGCGCCAATTGGCTGCTCTTTTACCAGAGGGTACAATCCAGAAAAGACACACTTGGGGATGGGGGGGCTCATATAAACCAAAACAATTCAAAAGCATGCAAAACAATCATCTAAAGTATTATTTCAATATAATGCGTAAGTGAGTATGTTTTATCCAGCGTTGGATGTGGAGCATGTGCGTGATCACAGATGAGTGCGTGTGATGCAGCTGCCACCTCACAGCTGAGACAGAAACTCCTGCAGGCCACGAGGACGGAGAAAAAAACACAACCAGGGCGGAATAAAGAGAAATGCCGGAATTAGAGGTCAAATGAAAGACTTCTGACGAGTGAATGAGAAATCTGGGCAAAGTCTTTGTCAGATGTTTCATTAGGATCTGCAGGATATTTACAACTTCAGGACTATAATGTTTTATTTCTGATGCAAATATAAATATATATAATTAGAAAAATTCTTAGTTTAATTGGATTATTTTGAAACTGAATTGAAAGTCAGAATAATGAATCTAAAGTTAGGAAATTCAAAAGGAAAACTTGAAAAAAAAAGTCAGACAGAATAAAATAAAATTCCTAATTTAAGTCATAGTGGCGAAAACTGGTAAAAGGAGAAAATATCAGATACATGCTTATTAAAGTAAACCTTTAAATAAAAAGGCTTTCAATTTTTGCATTTTCTTTTTTATATCATTATTTATTTATAGCTGTTGGAGCATAGACGATGTTTGTTTTTTCATCTTTAAGTAAAGAAAATGCAGTTAAATAAAAAATCAGGAATCGATTTAGAATTCTGATCAATTTTGTTTGATGTTTCTGTAGCTAACACATGTATAAAATGTATCACCTTGATTTCCATAATCATGCAAAAGAGTACAAAACTTGAAATGCCAAATTATTCCTTCAGCCTGGAATAAAGTTAACCAGTTTTCATATTGTTGAACTAACGGTGATGAATGAGATAAATGTCAAACATGGAGGTCAGAGACATGTCCAGAAGATTGTGCTGAATATTGAAATCGTAGAAAATTAAGGAAAATTCAACGCTCAATTTCAAATAAAGATCAAGTTATTTAAAAAAAAAAAAAAATAGAAGTCACATTTTGAAACATAGATTCTGTCATGAATTTAAGATGCAAAAACAAAAATCTGGATTGGTTAAGAAGAATTCATTAAGATCATCGTTGAATTCTAATTTGAAAAGCAGAAGTAAATTACTTCATTTACTTTCATTTGAGTTTTTATAAAAAATATTTATACAAATAATAATTTTCTTTTACGGCTTGAATTATGGGTCATTGTAAATGTTGTAATATATGTCAATATTTCCATATTCATGCATAGAGTAACAGTTTAATAACATTTTTCCTTATTAGAACAGATCTATATTAGATATATATTACACATTAGAACAAATATATTTTAGATATATATTACACATTAGAACAAATATATTTTAGATATATATTACACATTAGGACAAATATTTTTTAGATATATATTACACATTAGAACAAATATATTTTAGATATATATTACACATTAGGACAAATATTTTTTAGATATATATTACACATTAGAACAGATATTTTTTAGATATATATTACACATTAGAACAGATATATTTTAGATATATATATATATTACACATTAGAACCGATATTTTTTAGATATATATTACACATTAGAACAGATATATTTTAGATATATATTACACATTAGAACAGATATATTTTAGATATATATTACACATTAGAACAGATATATTTTAGATATATATTACACATTAGAACAGATATATTTTAGATATATATATATATTACACATTAGAACAGACGAACGCTTGTGTCAATCATGCAATCTAACGATTTCTCGCTACAGTCTCGCTACAGTAGATCCTGCAGCCGTTTAATCCTCTTCACTTTCTCATCCCCAGAGGTTTTGCATTTCTACAGAAGAGCATCAAAGTATTCAAGGTAAAACTTCAGTTTGCCGTTTAGCAAACTGACAGGAAGGAAACGCCAGCCCGTCAACCTGAACTTGTGTGGTTACTTTTGTAAACACAGATGGATTTAATATTTACAACTCTTTTGTAGAAGTTTTTCTTCAAGATTGAAGTATTTGTGCTAGCTAACTGGTCTAAAACAGATACAATGATCTTTTTATCTCTTCATTCTGCTCTGGGTACAGTTGTGTGTGAGCCCGTGATCATCTGGAAATGACGGTCTTCTGTTGTTTCTGTGGCAGTTTCCATTTTGACTGTATTTCCCACTATCTATCCTTTTTGATTAATCTTATCATTGATGATGTTCCACCTTTACTTTACTGCCTTCACTCTGTCTTTGATAGAGGAAAAGGTCATTCAGCGACAGTTCAAAAAGACACACATCCATCATGCTGAATGTCTTGGCTGTGTAAAAAAAGAAAAGAAAATAGCCACACAAAATCCAATCTTTTCTCGTTTTAGGGCATAATTATTGTCGCAATGGTTTTGAGAGGCTAAAAAAGTTACCGTTTTTTTCCTCTCTGTAGATCTGAAACTAAAACTAACCCAAATGTTATGTCCTCTCAACTGCACCTATTCAAATGTCAAATTTCAATAGAGCTGAATATCACCTCATTTACTCTTATTATTTATTATTTCATGTCAACTAAACCTAAATACAAATGCTTAGATCTTACAGATAAGGATATGGAAGAGTAAACACTGTGGGCGACATGTTGAGTCTGAGCAGACGTGTCAAGTAACGAAGTACAAATACTTCGTTACCTTACTTAAGTAGAAATTTTGGTTATCTATACTTCACTGGAGTAATTATTTTTCAGACGACTTTTTACTTTTACTCCTTACATTTTCACGCAATTATCTGTACTTTTTATTCCTTACATTTTAAAAACAGCCTCGTTACTCTATTTCATTTCAGCCTTTAATAAAAACTATCCAGTTAAATTGCTCCATCCGGATAGAGTGAATTTGGTTGTGGTTGTTTCAGATGTTCTTGTCCAGTTTTGTTCTTACATCCGTTCCCTCAGATTCCTGCAACTAAACTTGGATGTACATTCCAATAAAGGTTAGGATAAATGATAACATGCCTCTGAAGTTTGACTTTTTGCACCATTACAATACTTATAGGCAACTAGTCATCATATCTCCTGCTCTCTGAAACACACGTTAATGCTCAATAGTACACATATATGGTTCTTTAATATATTTGCATTATACTAAGATGCATTCATTTTCAATGGCTTTTGTCCTTAATGCCTTTTTTCCCCCTTACATTACTTTTACTTTTATACTTTAAGTAGTTTTGAAACCAGTACTTTTATACTTTTACTTGAGTAAAAAAACTTGAGTAGATACTTCAACTTCTACAGGAGTATTTTTAAACTCTAGTATCTATACCTGAGTAATGAATGTGAATACTGAAGACACCTCTGAGTCTGAGATGGATCCGTTCTATGTCAGATTTACATGGATTTGTTGAAAGGAGACAACTCAATTTAAATAACCTGGAATTGTCTTTTCGCTGATTTATCATTATTAAACTCATTTAACCTGCAATTTCAAGTAAAACTTATGAAATCTGGATTTTAAAAATGCACTAGAGAACAACTTGTACTTTCTGACACAATGGGATGAAAGTAGTTGTGTTTTTGCCGCTCAGATTCAGAGTCCAGTCTTCAGCATGGGCTACTACAGTGGATGTATAAAACTCTTCAGCCTTTTCTCTGAGAGTTTCCAGCCCCACGTTCAGAGCCACGTTCAGCTGAGCATTGGCTCTGAACCGAGCCACTTTGGGGGCCACAACGTTAGAGAAACATTACAGCATCCCAGTCCCATACCAATAAAGTACTACTACTATAATCCAATAAAAACAGCCTCTTACAGTGTTTCAACTGTGATTGTCACTCTTGGCTTCTCACCTACCCTTCAGTAACTTTAAACCCTCCTTCTCAGATAAATCAGGATCAGATGTGAATCATTTAATTAAATAAATATGTCCATGAATGTATTGCGGACTACATGATAAGTTACAACAGCATTTCCAGTGAGTCTAGACCAACGTCTTCGCTTGAGGCAGCGGGACGCGCCTCTACTCATCAAAAAAGGTTTGACGCAACTATCGGGATGATTTACGTGTCTCAATGGTGCGATACACGCATCATGAAATAGGGGGGGGGGGGGGGGGGGGAACACAAACCTAAACAAAGCAATCTGTTGGTTTGGTCTGGTGGTTTCCATCTGACAGCTTGTTGGCGCGAGCCGGAGCTGCAGCAGCGAGCAGACGGGGCAACCATTCTGCAGCTGCACACTGATGGGAGCTGCCGGATAATGCAATCTGATTTCACACACGGAGTGATAACGCGAGTGCACGTCGCTGCCGAGAACAGAGGAGGGAGAAGAATGAAACATCCACGACATGACGGAGAGAAGAAGGGATTGCAGTGGAGAGAGAGAGAGGGAGAGAGAGGGAGAGGGGACACAATAGCTCTTGGTGTGAAGTGGAGGATCTGAGAGTTGTGCTCCATCTACGCCTCACGCTGCATGAAGCCCAGTCAGACATGCCTTTGTGTTGACGTGGGAGCGCTATGGGAACATGTTGTTTTTTTGTGTGTGTGTGTGTGTGTGAGGGGGTAAGGGGGGGGTTCCAGGCCACGGCACTTACTTTTGATGTTGAACTTGAGCTGGTGCAGTTTTCAGTATCCTCAGTGATGCAACCAAAAGCTGCAACTGCAGAGGAATTCTGAATTTTTCCAGCAAATTATTTATGTTTTCCCTTTCAAAAACTACGCTTCTGCTTCTTCTTTTATTAAAAATATGATGCAACTTGCATAGATTGCCTCGAAATAAAATGTATGAAAGATCACGCTTCATCATCACATCCTATTCCAGCTTCAATTTCATGACTCATTAAGCGATGAATGCTCAGGTTCATCTGTTCCCAGGCAGCTTCCTCCTCCATTAGCATGGAGATCAGGTAAAACCCTGGAGGTTACAGGCTGAAGGAGCAGCGGAGGGTCAGCAGAGTCACGGCCGGGGTCCCTGTTGCTTGTGTGGGATCGTAGCTGTGGCCCGGGGGCCCTGGGGGACTCGTTACTCTAAGAACCTTAAAACAGAGACTGAAAGATGTTCCCAAGCCCAGCTCCAGCCAAGAGCAGCTTACATAACGACAGCCAGTCCATCCAGACTCGTTATTCATGCGTTAACGGACCCGAGTGGGGTCTGGCTTCCTTTATCTGGACATGCAAAGGGGGGGAAAAAAAAAAAAGGAGGAACTATTCCAAAATTCCAAGACAAAGCCAGATATTTAAACACGTACAGGTTTGAAGACGGATGAACATGCATCTGTTCAAATAAATGTCCTGTGATGTCACGGTACGGACACAGTTAAGTGTTTCTGGATTCAGTTATTTCATTTGATGAAAGTAAATCGTCTTCAAATGTATATATACAGGACTGTCTCAGAAAATTAGAATATTGTGATTTTCTGTAATGCAATTACAAAAACAACTTGTGCTTTTTATTATTTTACCTCTTTTCTTATCATTTTATTTCATTTTATTTGTTATTTACTGTTTTAATTGTGTCTTGCCGCTTTTAATGTTGGATGTAAAGCACTTTGAATTACCTTGTGTTGAATTATGCTCTACAAATACAGGACTGTCTCAGAAAAATTAGAATATTGTGATAAAGTCCTTTATTTTCTGTAATGCAAAAATGTCATACATTCTGGATTCATTACAAATCAACTGAAATATTGCAAGCCTTTTATTATTTTAATATTGCTGATCATGGTTTACAGCTTAAGAAAACTCAAATATCCTATCTCAAAAAATTTGAATATTCTAGGAATCTTAATCTTAAACTGTAAACCATAATCAGCAATATTAAAATAATAAAAGGCTTGCAATATTTCAGTTGATTTGTAATGAATCCAGAATGTATGACATTTTTTGTTTTTTTAATTGCATTACAGAAAATAAAGAACTTTATCACAATATTCTAATTTTCTGAGACAGTCCTGTATTTTGTACTTTTCCGATTATGGTTGTTTAATCTAAGGGGAAAATATTTAATTCAAGGTTGGATTTACACCTGGAGGTGATCATCCTTGTGTGATCTGCTCTGAGGAGGAATCCCACCCAAGTTGAAGCCCAAACAACCCAGACTGCTTTAACTCTTTTCTCTGCAGAAAGCTCCTCAGAAAGCAGCCAGCATCAGTCATTCAGCTTTGAAGCTTCAGCTCCGACATTAAAGACAGTCCTAGATGACAGAGGCCTTCACAAACGCTGATGCAACAGCCCTGCAACAAGCAATATTATTGTGTTACTCCGTACTCCGGGATTATTCGGGCTTTAGAGTCAGATTAAAGATTTAGGCAATGTTTTTTGCCAAAATGTGTCAGTTGTGAGAGTTTAATTAAAAACAAACAAGCAATTGGAGATGTTTCTTCTCTTGTTTGTTAATGTACTGTAATGTCAATAATGTTCTCATAATCACATATTATTGTGTTCTTTTATGGATGTGGAGTTTATGGATGTGCTCTCTGGTCCAGGCTCTCCGCCAGATGTTGACGCTATGACAAAAACATTCTGAATCTATTCTCATATTAATTCCTAAAAATCGATTCTTAAGTCTAAAGATCAATTTCTTTTTCATCCTTACATTTTCGCCCGGTGAACTTCCCTGTTCTCGGACGCACAGTTTGTCATGACACTTCTGAAAAATGCAGGTGCTTCATGGCAATATGTGTGTGTGGTGACAGAATAAATTAGACAAGCTAAAATGATTTATTGCATGAGCTGTTGCAATTTCTTTCTTTTTTTGCACTTTAAATGGATATTGAAAGGCCTGTTATTTCACAATTAATTAATTATTGTGAAATTAATATTTCACTAGTTATTTTACAGTCATATACTTCAGGCAACAGCTCAAAAAATCATTTTAAATAACCCAAATTAATATTGGATTGAATCGAATCGACTCAAATCCTGAAAATCGATTCTGAATCTTAAGAATCGGAATCGATTTTTGACATTTGAATCGATACCCAGCCCTAAAAAAACATGTATTTGTCGAAAATCACAGGTCGCATTCCCCATCCATGAATCAGGGTCTATGCTGATGCTGAAATATCATCACACCGCTCCTCAGGTCTGTTACAAAGGAAAAGGGGCGACAAAGGAACTGTGAATTGTCTGAGTCTGGTTGAGATGACATTTAATCCTGACTGAGGTTCCACGGTGATGACCCCCCCTCCCTGGTCCCCACCTTTCCTCACAATAACCAGGAGATTCATTGCTGTGCATGTGCAGAGAAAGGCATCAGGGCTACTGTACAGAACAAAGGGCTCGGTGCGTAAAACTGCGCATGAGCCGCCATGCACGTGTTTGTGAGCGCAGCGCGGTGTCAAGCATGATTTATGGTTCCGCGTTAAATCGACGGCGTAGCCTACGGCGTAAAGTACGCGGCGACGCACACCGTACGGTGTGCTTCGCCGCGTACCGTACGCCGTAGGCTCTGCGTCGGTGTAACGCGGAACCATAAATCAGCCTTCAGGGGGGAAAAATGTAAGCGCGTCAGCTGCTTTTAAAAAAAATTGTGATTGCAAAGGTACTTCTTCTTTTTTTTCTTCTCACACCTGCAACTTATTTCTCTCCTCCACCAGCACCGGTCCAGGGGGATAACACGGTGTGGAGCCGATGCGCGGGATGAGAGCAGTAATAATGCGACACATGATGATAGCAGTGTGAGGGATGGGGAGGGGGGAGGAGGGGGTGATGCTGCGATCCCCTCTCCGCTTTGCCTTGCATCAGCATTTCCAGACAAAGAGGCTGGGATGCCGTGGATGTCACTGCTCCTCAGAGTGCTGTATCACTCCATCATGGCAGCATCACCCCTCTATCTCTCCCTCTCTCTACTCCGGTGATTCCGGGCATGGAGACGCCGAGCATGGAGCACGTGGAGAACCAAACGATTGTTAATCCAGTTTACCCTTTAAGTCATTATTATTATTCTTCCTTGCAAGGGGATATTGTACAACCAAAACAAGAAACGTGGGCGTCTTCTTGTCATTTTAGGACAAAGTGAACAAAGCAAAGCGATGTCATTTGAGGTCGACACTTTGTCCAAAAACGCAATAGACGCGCGTAATATAAAATCGAACAGATCTCATTGATAATAATAATAATGCATCAAGATGCGCTGCAGAAACTCTCCATCCAGAATCACTTGATGACCTTTCTGTTCTAAAAATTCCATGCAAAGCACGTATTTCCACGGGCTCGTGGGAGCTTATGGTGGATAACAGCGCATTTTGCCCCCAACATCAGTGACTAAGCCACTGCAGCATCCACTCACATGACAAAGCAGGACCTCGCTCAGCACTCCGACACTCACCCTTCGGGAGTGATTTCTCCCCCTTTTTCACCCCCCCCTGATCGTGGCCGTGGATTCCGACTCCAATCAGCCCCATAAATAGTTAATGATCGTTTGTATTTCTATATACGTGCTTAGATCACGGCTTTGTTGCGCTGCACATACAGGGCTCGTCCTTACACAGCAAATCTGCCCCGGACTGTCCTGTCTTTTCTTTTTTCCCCTCCTCATTGTTTTTTTGCAGCGGCTGCTTTCTTTCTTTCTTTCTTTCTGCTGCAGATTTGAAAGAGGTACAAGCAGGAATTCCGTCGCACAGATAGGGCCAATAATAATGTATGCTGATATTAATAACAAGGGCTGTAGTGCGTGAATGTGCAACATTTAATGAGCGAGGGAGGCGTTTAATGACGCTGCAAGACAGACAGTGCTGTTTGTTGAGCATTTTCGCGCTGGCAATTGCCCTGATTCTCCCCTGGGATCACTAACGCACTTTACTTTTTGAAAACAGAAAAAAAAAAAAAAAAAGGGATCGCAAACGGTATATACTGAGTCAAAGCATAACAGGATGTGGTGCGGAGTTTCACTCCTGAACCCGCGTTCACACCCTTTACACATTACACCCGTCAATATTCGCACCGCACGCCAAGCTTTCGAGATTTCGTGCATGCGGTTTTTATTCCTCTTCTTCTTTTTTTTTTCTAAAATTGACATTTATCCATTTAAGTCGACAAAGGGAAGGCTCCGGCGGCTCCAGCTTGAACCCGCACTTATGCAACTTTGCAAACGCGATCGCAGCAGCAGCAGCTCAGCATCAACAATGGACTGAGATTGAGAGCAAAGCGGGACCCCTGGCAGGAATAATGACACAAGAATGAAACAGTCCAAGGAACATGCAGCAGGACTCACCTTTTACTTTCTATTCTGCTCGTATTCCAGCCCTTTTGTCCGTTTCACACACAAGTTCTCTCACATGATGACTCGCTTTGTCGTTTCCTCAACGCCTCGCGGCTGCAGAGTCTCCGGTCGCCGCTCGCCCTCTCTTTTCCCTCTCTCTCTCTTGGAATAAGGACTTTAGTCAGAAACAGTAACAAAAACAGACGTCTGGGATTGTGCGGTGGTGTTGTTGTGTCCGTGCTTGCGCGTGCACGTGCGGGTGCTGCTGCTGCTCCGTCTCCGCTGTTTGTTCCACTCGACTGGACCGCCCGCTCCGCCTACTCCCCGCTACATTGTTGACATTCGGCCGCTGACGTCACCGCTGCCTCATTCACAACATCGCTGCTGGCGCGGCGGCGCGCACAGGCACACAGGCGCGCGGCCGCGGGAAGCGAGCGCGCCGCCGCGGCAGCAGCGCGGGCTCGGAGGATCGAGAGTACAACAACACCACGTTCCCGCTTCTTCCGCAGCGAGCAGGGTCACTGGGAAATAGATAAGGGACACCTAAATCAACCTGGTTGTACGGAAGAGTATTAGGGCCAGGCAGGGGGGAAATACAAATAATATTTTAGAGGAGGAAGATTCTTTTTTCATTATGCACTTCAAGAAAAAAGTCGAAATGTCGAGAAAAAAGTTGAATTGTCGAGATTAATGGTGAAGTACAATTTCGAGAAAAAAGTCAAAATGTCGAGAAAAAATTTGAAATGTTGAGAAAAAAGTCGAATTGTCGAGAGATTAATGTTGAAGTACAATTTCGAGAAAATAGTCAAAATGTCGAGAAAAAAGTTGAATTGTCGAGATTAATGTTGAAGTACAATTTGGAGAAAAAAGTCGAAATGTCGAGAAAAAAGTCAAAATGTCGAGAAAAAAGTCAAATTGTCGAGATTAATGTTGAAGTACAATTTGGAGAAAAAAGTTGAAATGTTGAGAAAAAAGTCAAAATGTCGAGATTAATGTTGAAGTACAATTTGGAGAAAAAAGTCAAAATGTCGAGGAAAAAAGTCGAAATGTCGAGATTTTTATATTTATCAAATGAAAGCCACTATCCATCCAGGTTTAAATGAGGATATTGATTTCAGTCCTTTTTTGTAACTTTTCTTCTCCTAATCTCCAGTGTTTGGTTGTTTGACAATTTAATTGGTGGAGCCATCTATTGGACATTATCTGTTGTTTCTCTTGTTTTGTATTTGTCCTCCCACCTACCCAGGTGTTTTCAATCATCCCATTTAAGGAGAATCAATGCATTGAGTGTTACACCCTGAGGAAGGCTGTGGCTGAAACGCATGGGCTGTAACCCATTTTTAAAATCTTTTCTACATGAAATAGCCAATTTAAATAAAGGCTTTTTATATTTGAAGAAGAGTGCCTTGGATTTTTCTTCTTTTTGATATCCTTTTTCCCACCAAAGAGCACCTTCGTCACACGACTTAGATGAACCTTCTGAGCACTCTGGACTTTCTTTTTTGTTATGTCGAGATTAATGTTGAAGTACAATTTCAAGAAAAAAGTCGAAATGTCGAGAAAAAAGTCGAAATGTCGAGAAAAAAGTTGAATTGTCGAGATTAATGTTGATGTACAATTTGGAGAAAAAAGTCGAAATGTCGAGGAAAAAGTCGAAATGTCGAGAAAAAAGTCGAAATGTCACTGTTCTGTCGGTTCCTGCTGCTTTGTCGAAAAATGCTACCGCCGCATAAACCGATAGCGTCTGTCTTTCGATTTTTGCTACCCTATCAAAAAATGCCACCTAATGGTTGTCTACCTTTGTAGAGCTACAATTTTACTGTGTTTTACTCCCTAGCCCACGTCCTTTCCCCCAAGTGGTCATTGTCGCTTGCCAGGCCGTCATTGTAAATAAGAATGTTCTTAATGACCTGCCTGGTTAAATAAAGGCGATTGACTGAATAAATATCAAATAAAGCAATAGAATTGTTTTTTTTTCTCTTTATCATATAATGTTCACAAAGTATAATGCAATTCATGTCATGGGTAGTGTATTTTGAAGGATCAAATACTCAACATTCCATATTATCAATTTTAAATCAATATTTCAGGGGTAGCATAATTTGATAGTCCAGTAACATCCTATAAAATAATACTCCCGTCACTTAATGCATTCAGGTAAGATACTAATCACCTCACTGCCACTGCAGGATGAATGTCAGCATACTTACACCTCAATTTATCAATTTTGTAATCACTATTTTTGGATTGATAATAAGTATAAAATAATAAGAAATAAAAGTAAAGGCACACAAACAAACAAATTGCAGTGTGGACTGAAGGGATGCAAGAAATGATGGGTGTGGCAATTAAACTTTGAAAATCGACTGTGCGCAGAACCACAAAGTAGCAGTTCTGGACGGGTAGCATGGATGGACAGAACACCGGTCCTCACTGCAGGAACGTGGCGGGAAACGATGACACGAGACGTTTCCCCCACAGTTCCCACTCGAGCAGACGAGGAGCTGCCAATATGATAGTTGTTGTTTTCGTCTTAGGCACTCCCCTTTGCTTTATCAAAGTTTTATTGATCATCTGTGTTTATTGTTCATTCTCTATTTTTTTAGAAACACGCAGAAAATTACGGAAGCGTATTGCATTCACTTGAGAAAATAAAAATAATATTTTAGAGGAGGAAGATTTTTTTTTCATTATGCACTGCGAGAAAAAAGTCGAAATGTCTAGATTAATATTGAAGTACAATTTTGAGAAAAAAGTTGAAATGTTGAAAAACGTGAATATAGTTGAACAGCAAGGTTCAGAATACAAGAATTGGCTTTACGATATTGATTTGAAACACATATAACACATATGCAGTTGCATAACTTCAGAAACGTACCCTTAACTCCAAGGATGTTAGTTAGTTAGTTAGTTAGTTAGTTAGTTAGTTAGTTAGTTAGTTAGTTAGTTAGTTAGTTAGTTAGTTAGTTAGTTAGTTAGTTAGTTAGTTAGTTACGGCTGCTGCTGCAGAGCTGCCAGTCGCTCTGCTAACTGGATAAAATGGGCCAGAGGAGACATTTACACTTTATTCACGAAATTGTATTTCAACATTAATCTCGACATTTCAACTTTTTTCTCAAAGTGCACAATAAAAAAAAATCTTTCCCTCTCAAATATGTTTTCTCCTGCATGGCCCTAATACTCTTCCGTACCTTCACCTTTCCTGCTGTGGTGAAACTTTTTAGCCCCTTTTTTTGTGAGTGAAACGATCTTTTTACTATTGACTTGAACCTGAATTGAATTAGATGCATATTTTTGAATGCCATGAACATATGAACAAATTATTATCCAGCAATTCACTTTAATACTCGAGCAGACGAGGAGGTGCCAAGTCCAGCCATGATAGTTGTTGTTTTCGTCTTAGGCACTCCCCTTTGCTTTATCAAAGTTTTATCCATCATCTGTGTTTATTGTTCATTCTCTATTTTTTAGAAACACGCAGAAAATAGGCCTATTGGTACTCAATTAATTAATCTCTAAATAAAATGTATGCAAAAAGTAGGCTTGCCACCCGTCCCTTGAAATACGGAATTGTTACGTAATTGGGAATTAAAAGTTGCGTTCCGTATTGAACCAATTCGGACATTATTACGGATATTATGCTCTTATTTATTTATGTCATAATATACAGGTGAAGGTCGGAAAATTTGAATATATTGCAAAACGTCATTCGTAGTAAATTCAACTAAAGGTGAAATATTATTTCCCACTACATTCAAAGTGAGATATTTCAAGCCTTTATTTGTTATAATGTTGGTGATTATGGCTCACAGTTTATGAAAACCCACTCACTCACTCATCTTCTCCCGCTTTATCCGTTACCGGGTCGCGGGGGCAGCAGCCTCAGCAGGGATGCCCAGACTTCCCTCACCCCAGACACTTCCTCCAGCTCTTCCGAGGGGAGTCCGAGGCGTTCCCAGGCCAGCCGAGAGACATAGTCTCTCCAGCGTGTCCTGGGTCTTCCCCGGGGTCTCCTCCCGGTGGGACATGCCTGGAACACCTCCCTAGGGAGGCGTCCAGGAGGCATCCGGTACAGATGCCCAAGCCACCTCAGCTGACTCCTCTCAATGTGAGGAGCAGCGGCTCGACTCCGAGCTCCTCCCGGGTGACCGAACTCCTCACCCTATCTCTAAGGGAGCGTCCAGCCACCCTGTGGAGGAAACTCATCTCGGCTGCTTGTATCCGCGATCTTGTCCTTTCGGTCACTACCCAAAGTTCATGACCATAGGTGAGGGTAGGGGCGTAGATTGACCGGTAAATCGAGAGCTTCGCCTTTCGACTCAGCTCCCTCTTCACCACGACGGTCCAGTACATCGACCGCATTACTGCGGACGCTGCACCGATCCGTCTGTCAATCTCACGCTCCATTGTTCCCTCACTCGTGAACAAGATCCCGAGATACTTGAACTCCTCCACCTGAGGCAGGACTTCTCCACCCACCCGGAGAAGGCATGCCACCCTTTTCCGGTCGAGAACCATGGCCTCGGTCTTGGAGGTGCTGATTCTCATCCCTGCCACGTCGCACTCGGCCGCAAACCGCCCCAGCACATGCTGAAGGTCCCGGTCTGATGAAGCCAACAGGACAACATCATCTACAAAAAGCAGAGATGAAATCCTGAGGTTCCCAAACCGGATCCCCTCCGGCCCCTGGCTACGCCTAGAAATCCTGTCCATAAAAATTATGAACAGGACCGGTGACAAAGGGCAGCCCTGCCGGAGTCCAACATGCTCCGGGAACAAGTCTGACTTACTGCCGGCAATGCGAACCAAACTCCTGCTTCGATCATACAGAGACCGGACAGCCATTAGTAGAGGGCCCCGTACTCCATACTCACTGACCCCCCACAGAATGGCACGAGGGACACGGTCAAATGCCTTCTCCAGATCCACAAAACACATGTAGACTGGTTGGGCAAATTCCCATGAACCCTCGAGCACCCTGCAGAGGGTATAGAGCTGGTCCAGTGTTCCACGACCGGGACGAAAACCGCATTGTTCCTCCTGAATCCGAGGTTCGACTATCGGCCGTAATCTCCTCTCCAGTACCCTGGCGTAGACTTTCCCGGGGAGGCTGAGAAGTGTGATCCCCCTGTAGTTGGAGCACACTCTCCGGCCCCCCTTTTTAAACAGAGGGACCACCACCCCGGTTTTGCCACTCCAGCGGTACTGTCCCCTTCCTCCATGCAATGTCGCAGAGGCGTGTCAACCAAGACAGCCCTACGACATCCAGAGACTTGAGGTACTCAGGGCGAATCTCATAAACCCCCTGCCACCGGGGGTTTATGAAAACCCCAAATAGAAAAATCTCAAAAAAATTGAATATTTTATGAAATCAATAAACAATTAAATCATCAAAATTATAACAAATAAAGGTTTAACACATCTTGCTTTGCACGTAATGAGACTATGTAATATATTAGTTTCGCCTTTTAAGTTGAATTATGGAACTAAATTAACTTTTACACCATATATATATAATAATATAATAATATAATAAAATATATATATATATATATATATATATATATATATATATATAATATAATATAATATCATATAATATAATATCATATAATATAATATACACTAGTTTTACAGAGAATAAACTGTACAGAAGGATGCAGTGATATTGATTATGATTCCAGTCTGTTTAATAGTGGTGTTGCTGTATGTTCTGTATCTTTAAAAGACCACACAAAAAATATAGATGACTAAAACTTTGTCAGAACTAATTAATGAATTAATTAATTAACAAATGAAATAATTTGTTTATTAGATCAAACTGATTTTTTATTAGTTTCTTTTAAAGCTATGATTTCTGAATTTTCTTTACAAAAACAATAAAAGGTTTTATCCAAACATGGTGTTATTATAAGATGGTTGATGTGACATTGAGATAGTGAGACAGAAGTGTGTGTGTGTGTGTGTGTGTGTGTGTGTGTGCGTGCGTGCGTGCGTGCGTGTGTGTGGTGGTAGTTTTACTTCAGTTTTTCGGTTTCCTTGAGTGAGCAGCACTGACTCCAGCAGAGATTCAGCTTCATGCAGCTGAAGCAGTAGAGCATGGCGATCTGAGAACACGGGGAACAACAGTTCAGTTTCCTCTTTGTCACATCAGTGGAGTCAGCCTGTCCTCACATGAAGACCTGGAGGACATGTGGAGGATTAAAGGACTGATGTCTCAGCAGCAGGGGCGGAGCAGGGGTCCCAGCCTAGGGGGGGTGAAGCATTCTAGATGGGCCCTTGTGGCCTAAACATCCCCGTTAAAACATAATCGCTAAAAAAATGCCACAGATCAGCTCTCTGACACACAACCACAGCAGTAGCACACGGTCAGAACCTTCACATGAGGTTCTAGCACCAGAGATTTACCAGTCATTATGTCAAACCTAATTATAAGCCTAATGCAGACTTTAAAGGGGACCTATTATGAAAAACATGTTTTTTCTTGTTTTAACATATATAAAGTGGTCTCCCCTCACCCTGCCAGCAGAGGGGAGACGAAATCCCATGAATTTCTGCAAGGTCTCTGACCCCCGCCCGGCAGAATCCCCCAGTGTCACGTGATTTTTTTGAGCCGATTAGAATCTGCTCCCGTCGTGAGTCATGACAGGAGCAGATTTCCATAGGTTCAGCCTCCGCTGCTGAAACCACGCCCACAACCAGCTCTCTCCGCCGGCTGGAGCTCCGCCATTGTTCAGCAGCGGTGACTGTTTCCACCGGTTTCAACAGCGAGGGACAGTTAAAATGAGGTTTTGCATCGACATTTACCCTCATAAAAGGATACGTTCCAACAGCACGGACCCGGCAACTGCACACGAGTCAGCGGTAAGTTCCTTTTTTTTAATGTTATTTATATTTGTATGATCTTTGCATGGGCTAAGTATTTAGCTTATCTCCGGAGCACCGGCGCCGCATAGGGAGCTGCCGGAGCTGCTCACGGACCGGCCCAGCTCCAGTGTTCCCTAACGGAGCCACTCACTCGTTAGGTAAATTAGTAATACATTTTTTCTGTCTGGTTTCAGATCTTCCAAGCACCTGAAGCTGTTCAACGACACGGTCCTTCCTTGAGCCAGCAATAGTGCATAAATGTTATTTATATACAACTCATATTTAATTTTTTTAACAATAAAGTTGCCATTTGTGAAAATTCAGTGTTGTGATTTATTTACAGTTAACATGATTCATCTGTCTTGTAACATAAGAGATGAGAAATCTTCCTGTGTGAAGACGAGGTGACTAAAGGCTGATTTATGGTTCCGCGTTACACCAACGCAGAGCCTACGGCGTAGGGTAAGTGTCGATTTAACGCAGAACCGTAAATCAGGCTTTAAGATCCGTTTACAGCGTGTAACTGAATGAGAGCGTCCGACTGTCACGTCGAGCTGTGTGACATCGGACGCTCTCTGTCCACACTGAAACTGTTAAACTCTCTCTGTCCACACTGAAACCGTTAAACTCTCTCTGTCCACACTGAAACCGTTAAACTCTCTCTGTCCACACTGAAACTGTTAAACTCTCTCTGTCCACACTGAAACTGTTAAACTCTCTCTGTCCACACTGAAACTGTTAAACTCTCTCTGTCCACACTGAAACCGTTAAACTCTCTCTGTCCACACTGAAACTGTTAAACTCTCTCTGTCCACACTGAAACTGTTAAACTCTCTCTGTCCACACTGAAACTGTTAAACTCTCTGTCCACACTGAAACTGTTAAACTCTCTGTCCACACTGAAACCGTTAAACTCTCTCTGTCCACACTGAAACTGTTAAACTCTCTCTGTCCACACTGAAACCGTTAAACTCTCTCTGTCCACACTGAAACCGTTAAACTCTCTCTGTCCACACTGAAACTGTTAAACTCTCTCTGTCCACACTGAAACCGTTAAACTCTCTCTGTCCACACTGAAACCGTTAAACTCTCTCTGTCCACACTGAAACCGTTAAACTCTCTGTCCACACTGAAACCGTTAAACTCTCGGTCCACACTGAAACTGTTAAACTCGCGGCCAGTTAGGACAGTCCAATACAAAAAAAATAAAGCCATGGAATTGATTTTGTCGCAGAAGCTCCTCGCATGGGACACGTTTTGTGTACGCAGCCGGCTGTTCTGGCCGGAGCGAGGCTTATTCTCCTCCCCTCCTACACGTCATTCAAGCAGCCAATCAGTACAGAGCCTCATTATCATAGCCTCCCCTCCCCTTAGAATGGAGCACAGAAAAAGGCTTTAGAAGCGGTAAAAATAGAGACAGGGCCCACAGGCTGGATTTCTGATTTATGTAGAAAAAAACAAGCTTTAGATTGTTTTTAAGACATTCAAGGCCCGTTTAAAATATACATTAAATGCCATAATATGTCCCCTTTAAGATATAAGTATCAAACTGTTTCACCAGAGTCCTCACTGAGACCAGGAGACCCGAGTCCTCACCAGAACCAAACACGTTCAGCTTTAATGCTCCCCACCTGGGGAACAAACTCCCAGAATGCATCAGGGCTGCTGAAACTCTCATTTGCTTTAAGTCAAGATTGAAAACCTTTTTTATTTACTGCACGCTTTATCTCTAGGATTTCATTTGTTGAATTCTTTTTAACTTCTGTCTGTCAGTCTTAAAACATATTTTTATGTAAAGCACTTGGAATTGTCTTGTACATGAAATGTGCTCTCCTGATGAACCTGCTTTGCCTTGCCTGGCCTTGTCTTGCCGTTGTTCAGGCAGCTTTCTTGTTCCGGAAGGGACTCGCATCTTATTTGGCTGAGCAAACACTCGCTGGAGATGTTTTAATGTCTAATGTAAGAAACGACCCCGAGGGAGTTTGCATGTAATTACGTATTATCATCGTGCAGCAGACAGCCGGGTTTTCTCGGCAGCATTCGCTTTTCTCCCAATATTCCCTGACTGGCATTCAGACACAGCTTCCTGCTCTGTTTAATGCATTTAATGGCCAATTTGAGATGGTTCTGCTGGTAACATAAAAACAACACTATACTATCACTGTAGCTCACTTAGCTTCACTGCCGGTTGATCCGGTTGATCACGCTCCTGATGTTTCCCCTTATCACTTTGTTCTTTCACACTGCTGTCATACAACATTCACTTGTCCTCCTTTTCTCCCACATTTACCTGCGTGCTTCCTTGTTTTTCTCTGCAAATATTACACTTATATAGGAGTATACAGGACTGTCTCAGGAAATTAGAATATTGTGATTTTCTGTAATGCAATTACAAAAACAAAAATGTCATACATTCTGAATTCATTACAAATCAACTGAAATATTGCAAGCCTTTTATTATTTTAATATTGCTGATCATGGCTTACTTACAGTTTAAGAAAACTCAAATATCCTATCTCAAGAAATTTGAATATTCTGGGAATCTTAATCTTAAACTGTAAACCATAATCAGAAATATTAAAATAATAAAAGGCTTGCAATATTTCAGTTGATTTGTAATGAATCCAGAATGTATGACATTTTTGTTTTTTTAATTGCATTACAGAAAATAAAGAACTTTATCACAATATTCTAATTTTCTGAGACAGTCCTGTAAAGGAAACGCTAATATATCTGAAGGTGCTGAAATGAAATCAAAAAACAGTAGAAAGGTCCATATTTTAATACTCTTTATAAACACTAAAACAGAATTTGAACTGTTTATATCATGTAGTGACTGCTCATTTAAATAAAGGACTATAGTCAATTAACACAATAACAGATTATAGTAAACATGAATCTGCACTATATTTAGTTCATGACAGTAAAACACAAATCTGTGAACGTGCAGTGAAAAAAGAAAAGAGACACTAGTTAATGAATAATTCATGTTGACTGGAGGTACAATACATATCTTATACTCTTCAAGGTTTCAAGATTTTTACAACACAACTGCATAAAATATGGATCAATAATAATTAATAAAAAAGAGATATCTTCTATATCTGCCTGCTGTCTTATTTAAAATGTACTTTTCCTCCTCCAAAATAGTCACGTTCCATTTGGATGTTACGCATCTAGCTTCACTGTAGGCTCTAAACAAGCTTTTTCTTTTTTTTTTAGAGACAGCAGAGGTATTTGCCTAATCCAAAATGGTAATTTTTATCCACAAAATTTACCTCTAAGAAGTAAGATGACAGACACAGATTTCATTTCAGGCTATGCACGCAGCAAACGGAAATTAATATGCCTTCCGCGTAATTTAAAAGTCAAATGTGACAGAGGAAAGAAATCATAGGGATCATGAAATAAGGAGCTAAATGCCAAATAAAAAGTAGAGAAGTGAATAAGAAATGCAAGCTGTCAAGGGGTGATATTTGGAGGTCCAATGAAACAGTTTGACAATCCAGAAACTAATCCCACAGATTAGTTAAGGTATTTAAATTTGTATTCATCCACCCTGAAAACTTCAGAAAAATCTGAGCCTTTTAAATTCTAAAACTGTGCAACGTGTGGCTCCAAAGCCGGGCCATGGGCCGCTGCAAGGCGAGATGGTGCGAGGAGATGAGCCCCAGCATCTTTGTCTTGATGCAGTATATTTTTCACTGTCACCATATTGCTCATTCTGCCCATGCGCTTTGTGCATGAGCAGAATTAAATTACAGAGTATAGACTGCCGCCGCTGCACGCAGGGAGTGCAGTGGCAGTGCTGCACTCGCTGACCTTTCCTTTAACTCCTTTCAAGGAAAGCGGATGACTGAAGTTTGGTGGTGGAAAAGGCGGGGGGGGGGGGGGGGGGGGGGGGGGGGTGTCGTGGATGAATGAGCCGACGGTGGCGGCCGCATGAAAGAGTCCACAAACTACGGCTTTGGACAAGACTTCCCAAACAGCACCCACAGAGAGGACAAACTTTGTGTTTCCAAGGTCAGGAAGTCCAATTAGACTGAATAAAAGCAACATGTTAAATGTCTGCTGTCCCGTTTGGACAAAACGAGACGACTGCTTGTGTCGAATGTGGATTTTACTGAAGTCCTCGTATTAAAAAACCAGCTTGTGTAACAGATGTGGAATGTTATTGTTTGGCCGAAATGTGTCATACACGCAGTATCCTGTCATACACGCATTATTGAAAAAACAGCCACACAGGATATGGATTCAGATTACAGAATTGACTTTTTAATCAACCACGAATGTACAACACCATGTTTGTCCTCTTACAATCTGTGATTGACTGAAGACAAATCAGGGAAAGGAGTCATGTAACATCTCAGTCGGTCCACCATCGTCCAACATCGTCAGCAGATGTGTAAGAAAATAACTGACATCTTCAAAACAATGTTCTGTAAAGAAAAATTGGAAGAGCTTTGTACGTTTCTTCTCATGCATTGCACAATATCTTTAAACCAGTCAAAGAACCTGGAGGAATTGAGGAAGGGTGCAGGCCTAACTTGGACTTCCATGATCTCCAATCCCTCACACAGCAATGAACCATCGTTCATCAGTAGTTGACGTACAAAAACCCTTAACCCTAACCCTTTACCTGATGCAGAGACAGTGACTACGTTTACATGCAGTCAAAATTCGGGTTAAGGATACAGGAAGAAGAAGCAGAAATGACGGGAATTGCGTCATGACGTTCTCCGTGCGTCGCTGGTTTGATCCAGATATCCCAAATGATTACAATTATTAATTATACAGGGATAACCCTGTTGGCTCACACATGTAAACAGATTATTCTGAATGTTTTAGTAACCGGAATATTGACCTTAACCCCAATTTTGACTGCATGTAAACTTGGTCAGTGTCAACATCTCTGGGCATCTGCAACGGATTGTTGTAGAGTCAAAACTTATATCGTGCTTATACAAATCAGTATTGCAGAGCTTTCTTTTGGTGCTACGTGCTCTGGACCAAAATTGAAAAGGAACCATCCAGACTCCAAAAGCTGGGCTTTGGGTGTGTGGTTGTATCAGTGCCCTTGATAAAGGTTAGTAACTCATGGAACCACAATTGCAGAAAAGTACATAGAGATTTTAGAGTAATGTATGCTGTCTTCAGACAGCTTTTTTAAAGGAATGCCCTTCCATTTTTTAAAGAAAAGACTGTAAACCACAGTCTTGAGCAACAACATCAGGAATGACAAAATGACAACCTGGAGATATGCTTAACAAAGTGTTAAATCATGCAGCATCCTCCATGCAGGAATGGCTTTTTACTGTTGTATCCTGCTCAGTGAATGTGTTGCAGGCCTGAAATGTAACAATGGATGTATTATTTTATTTTTTTTCACTCTGAACAATGTTGCGCTTGCAGCATGCATTTTAGTCCTTTAAAACACGTACAAGTATAAGCAAGCTGCCGTTTTACTTCCAGATACATAACACAATGACGCAGGGATCATTTGAAAGCAATTTCACATACCTAACTTAAACCCTACTGTTTTTCTAAGCACTGAGAATTCATCCTTTTAGTGACCTGATATAAAAATTGCTGCTATGAATGGTGGTTAGCTGGATCCCTGAGGCCCCGTCAAAATCAGAGTAATTGATGTAATCAAAGGCACTTGGCTCCGGGTCACATGCTGGATTGCTGGCCGACAACACACTGCATTTACGTCTTTACCTCTGCCTGGACTTGCCGCTCCCCTTAGCCAGCAAATTCATGGAAGTTCCTGCTGGCTGGCGCTCTTATCTCGGGCTGCAAACTGATGAATCACACGAAAATGACTCATCCCAGCTCTGGAAGTAATGACTCTTTGACCGGTATGTCTTTCGTTCTCAGCAGGGCTTTCTTGTGTGTTCCTAGATTGGCTTTGAACACTTTTCTTATGAGTCACTGCCTTGAGCGCATGCAGGACTGTGCATGTATCAGCTTTGCTCACAGTGTAAATTTATTCTAATGCTCTGGATGCAAACTGCCAACTTTGCTTGTGCGAAAGACAGAAAAGCACAGGAACGCTCCAAATTACTTGATAAAGAAAAACATTTGCAGCATACGTGTAACACGTATATCATAAACGCTTGAATGCTATAATACTGAATGATAATACGTGTTTTAGACAGAGAGGTTCCTGCAGATATTGGATGCTACTGCAGGTTTCATGTGAATCATTGTATGCATTATTACAAACCTAAGGAAATAAAGGTTGTGTTTCATCTACTCCTTCCATAACAGCAAGCTGTTGTCATTAAAAGAGTCTGTCACGCTCTGTTGGATTCAACCTAAGAGTTCATCACCTGCTACAGGAAAACTGCCTGACTAATGCTGTGTATTACGACGTGTATCAGCTGCCAAACCAGTTCTGACTGGCTGAGGTAGGACCGGGTGCTTCCCCTTTTCTAAATCTATACATGTATTCAAGGCCGGTGCTGGGATTTTGGTAGCCTGAAACAAGATTTTACGTCGTGCCTCAAAAACACTCCGAGCACAAACAGCAAGTCACACACCGCTCATAGACGATTTTTATTATTTGAATTACCTTTCATGAGTAAAGCCTTTCGTTGATTATGTTTGTATGTTAAATAAATTTAATCCCCTTTGGGACCCTTTTGGTCATGTGGCCCCCCTTAGCGGCCGTGGCCCTAAACAACTGTATCCTGTAAGACAATCAAAATCAGGCTATCTTGTTTAAAATTATATAATTTGATGCTATCATGTCCCAGTGGTGTCCCAATTCCTCTTTGCATGTAGGGGGAGTGGAGGTGGAGAAAACGAGGGGTAGTGGATATGAATCTGGCCCTTCACAGCGAGGGATTTCAGATGCTGACTCGCCGAAAGAGGGCTAGAAAAATTTCCCAGAATGCTTTACGTCATCATTTGCAGACTGAATCAAAAAAAAAAAAACATGGCGGACATTTCTTATTTTTTAGTGAATAAAATCAATATTTTGATTTAGTTTCTGAATAAAAATGCCTTTTGATTACATTTCTAGCGAGGAATATATATTTTACTTTCATAATATTCACTCAGTGAATGTACATAATCACTCGCTTGCTCGTTGTTGCGTTGTATCTTCAGATGTCACCAGAATAAAGGCTGATTTATGGTTCCGCGTTACACCAACGCAGACTCTGTCGCAGCGTAACCTACGCCGTAGGCTCTGTGTCACAGAGCCTACGGCGTAGGTTACGCTGCGACGCGCGCCGTACTACGCCGTAGGCTCTGCGTCGTTTTAACGCGGAACCATAAATCACCGGCGATCCTCTCATCCGCGAAAATTTCGGAGCAAATTTCTTAACAGGCGTTATTTGGATAAACTGAGCCCAGGTTGGGGATCTTAACGGTTACTTTTACGCCTGAAAAAATATTAAAACTTAATAAAGTGGCATATTAACAGCGCTACAGCGGAAATTAAAACAGCTTCTAGTCTGCTTTTAGCTCTGGGCTTCCTGATATGGTGTGACGTTTGTACAAAGGTAACTACGCAGTCACTTACGTACCCGAGCGTAAACCACGCAGTGACGTAGAAAGTGGTGTCCCAATCCCTAGGGAAGATTACAAGGGCCCCATTCATTTTTAGGGCTAGTGGTAGTGGGTGAGGGCTAGTGGTAGAAAGTAGGGGGTGTATTGGGATTGGCCCTTAGTCAGCAACAAGGTGAGCTGCAGACACACTCATTATTATTATATTCAATCTAACTTCTCCATGTTTTTTCCAGGCATCTACCAGTCCAGGGAGTGTTAGCTCTCGCTCGCCTCTCACATCTTTCTGCCCCACCACCTGTAACCTGACTCTAAGCCATAAATTGATATTCTCAGTTGTTTTACATGCAAATGTTTTCAAAATCGAAAAACATTTCAATCGTTTTTTTGTTGTTTTTTCCCACAAATTTTTCTTGTTTGATAACAAAAACAGAGAAAAAACATAACTACAGCTTTATCAGGAATGAATGTGCCCTATAAGTGAATCACAGCTGATTAAAGCAGAAACAGGAGAGAAGCAAGCCAATGACAAAAGCAACAAAGATAATTTAGCATTTAAGAGTACTTTTATCAACATTCTACTAGTACATCCACTACCCAGGCTTGTACTTTGTTTCACATTCTGTCTGTAAATAATGAAGAATCATTTGCTTTGTCTTTGGTTGAGATGGCGGGATGATGAAACCTCGGATGATGTCACTGCAAGGTTGGTCCTCCGTGGCTCAGACAGTTTATCTATGTCACGCTTTGCAATCTTTCATGAATAAAATGGGTTGGTTCCACACTTCTTACACTCTGAAAGGTTTTCAAATGATGTTCATTTGAATTTTTACTTTCTTGTGTCTTTTCCTAAATAATTTACATCCCCACAACACAACTCCTTTTGGGGATGAGTAAAGTATTCATCTCATTTGGCTGGGTACAGTACTTTCTTTTCTGGAGGCTACTCACATCAAGGAATACCAGGAAGGTATAATATATTGAGTCTGTTTAGGTAGAAGGCGCTTTGCTTTTTCAGAGTGATATCCCCATTACTCAGAATCCAGGTCTTGTGGCATCACACTGCCTCTGCTGGTTTCCTTTCTAACCCTATCCCTAACTCTAACTCTAACTCTAACTCTAACCCTATCCCTATCCCTATCCCTAATCCTAACCCTAACCCTAACCATAACCCATCCTGCTATCATTTATTCTCCAGGTAAAACACATGAGATCAGATGATGGAGGTCGGCCTTTATCTCCTAAGGCAGTGGTCACCAACCCTGGTCCTCAAGATCTACTGTCCTGCATGTTTTGGATGTTTCCTAGCCTCAGCACAGCTGATTTTAATTAACGGTCGTCATTAGCTTGTCAACAAAGTCTGGACAGTTCTGTTGTTGACACAGCTCCTTGTATCACAGTGTGCAGAAGCAGGTTAGGATCTAAAACATGCATGACAGTAGATCTCAAGGACCAGGGTTGAAGACTACTGGCCTAAGGGTATCAGTACAGCCCGGATGCCTGTGACCCTGTGGCCATTGCAGTAGTTGTCCATACTAGTTACTCTTTGATTTGAAGCTTTTCTTGTTTGCTTTATAATTTTCTGGCACTGCCATCGAGCCGGCTCTGCATGGGTGCCTTTCTTAAGAAATCATCAGTGTCATTCACTTTTCATGGCTGCACATACCCCCTCACAAGCACGATTAGGTCTTTCAAATTACCTTCATTTCAATGAAATTGTGTGCACTTTTTCTAAATTGAGCAACACCACAGACCAAGAAATAGCAGGTTGCACGATCATAAAAAACCTGAACACTTGGGCTGTCTGAAAGCTTTGGGCTGTCCCCGTATCTGAACTAAATGTGGCAGGTTGAGTGCTGCTCCACCTTCACTCTCAATCAGTCTCATTGATTGACTGATTGTGGAGCGGTGCCGCAGTGCCACCTGTTAATTAGTCATGCTTTCGCTGGTGCGCTGAGTGTTGCCTGGCATTCATTGGGTGAAGGCTTTGTCTGGCATACTCCAGTTGTTGGCACAAAACAGGAGTTGTAAGGTAGGCTTGGGTGCAACTATATGGAAGTAATTTTATAGTGCTGCCATTTGACAGCTGCCAT
The DNA here is from genome assembly GCF_033807715.1 of Cololabis saira. NCBI lineage: Eukaryota > Metazoa > Chordata > Actinopteri > Beloniformes > Belonidae > Cololabis > Cololabis saira. The sequence continues at coordinate 6,208,960 of NC_084604.1, read as the reverse complement.
ACATTACGTTACAGCGGTGTCAGCCATGTTGTTTGTGGGTGCAGCTTTGCAGAGGTTCTGAGAAGTGTGGCATCTGCTCTCTGCCCTCACTGCGAGACAGTGACTGTGTTTTGGGCTTTGTTTAAGCTCTCGTCGCTCGGGTGAGCCTGCTTTTCTCGTTTTTTTTTTTTTATTAATACCTTTCGGCTAGTTTTCATGAGCCTTATATTAGAGTGGTCCTGCTCTCTGTTCTGCTGCAGAATTCTTGCCGTTGGTAACTGGTTCAGAGAGCTAGTGGCACAGCTTAATGCAGATAATGAGCGGGTGTCTAGGGCGAGGAATGCTTCCCAGGCCAGTTCTAGTAGAGCTGACCCCGCTTCTATCACTTCAGGTGATAATCCTCCAGCTGCAGGTGCCAGCACTATGGTCACTGAACAGCTGATTGTTCTACCTAGGGACCGTGGATGTCCCACATTTAATGGTAGATCAGGTATCGGCCTAGTTGAGTGGCAAGAGGAGCTACAGGCATGTATGCGTGCCCGTCACCTGTCAGATCGTGACCATGCCTTTTTCATTTTTGACCATCTAGAAGGGGAGGCCAGAAAATAAATCAAGTATCGGCCCCATGTGGAGAGAGGACTCTGCCAAGGTTCTGGCTATTTTGACTGAGCTTTATGGCTGTGTTCAGTCATATGTAACACTGCAGCAATCTTTCTTTTCCAGGAAGCAGCAGGATGGTGAGACTCTGTTAGAGTTTTCCTTAGCTCTGATGGCCCTCATGGAGCGTGTCGAGTAGTCAGTGCTTGATGGCCTGCCTAACGCAGAACTTCTTCTTCGCAATCAGTTTGTGAAGCATGTGCTTGATGGTGCCATTCGCAGGGAATTGAAGCAGTCCGTCGCCCTACTGCGTCTCCACTTGATGTTTGTGGAGAGGCCATGAGATGGGAGCAGGATGATGTCCTTCTCTACCCACGCACTGGCCTTGGTGCTTTGATTAGTGCCCAGGTCAGCTTGCCCGCTGGTGTAACCGAGGAGAAGCCCACTACAGCATCAGTTTCCTTCCAGGCAGCTGCTGGTGTTGCACCAGGCGGTGTAGAAGCCGTGGACCTGTCTGCCTTAGCAGAAAAAGAACAGAAAGAGGTGTGAAATCTGCTGCAGAAATATCATGCAGTTTTCTCCAACCATGATGGGGATTTGGGTTGTACCAACCTCATCGCTCAAGAAATCCCCTTGCTTGATGATACTCCAGAGAGACAGCGGTACTGACGGATTCCTCTCTCTGAGTATGAGGAGGTGAAGGCTCACATTGATCAGTTGCTTGAAGCCAAGGTGATTCGGGAAAGCAACAGTCCTTTTGCTTCCCCCATTGTCCTCGTGCGTAAAAAAGATGCCAGCCTCCATATGTGCGTTGACTATCGCCTGCTTGATAGCAAGACACATAATGACACATTCCCTCTACCTTGCATTGAGGAAAGCCTTGTTGCCCTTGCGGCAGCTCGCTGGTTTACCACTCTGGACTTAGCGAGTGGGTATAACCAGGTCCCTATTGCAGAGCTGGATAAGCCCAAGACAGCCTTTTGTACACCCTTTGGTCTCTTTGAATGGAACCGTATGCCATTCGGCTTATGTAACGCTCCGGGCACCTTTCAGAGACTGATGCAAAGGAAAGGGGATCAACAGTATCAATCTTTGCTTTTGTATTTAGATGACATTGTTGTATTCTCTTCTTCAGTCTCACAACACTTGCAGCAACTGGAGGTGGTTTTTAGTCGGCTGCAGAGGGAAGGCTTGAAGGTCAAGCTTGGAAAGTGTGCCTTTTCCCCAGCAGGAGGTCCGTTATCTGGGGTATATCATCTCCAGTCAAGGCGTTTTCACTGACCCGGCCAAGATTGAGGCAGTGGCAAAATGGCAGAATCCTTGCCAAGAGCTGTGCTTGTTCTTGGGGTTCACCAGCTATTATAGGCAGTTTGTTGAGGGATTTGCTAAGCTGGCGGGCCCCCTGCTTAAGCTGGTGGCAGAACTCGCAGATACCCAGTCCAAGCGAGGCTCTGGGTGGGATCTGAGGTCTGCAATGACACCCCAATGCAAGCAAAGCTTTAAGGCCTTAAAGGCTAAGTTGGTTTTGGCCCCAGTGTTGGACTATGCTGACTTTTATCCTGGAGCCCATTTATCCCATTTATCCTGGAGATCGATACAGTTTTTATGTGGCCTGGGAGCTGTCCTCTCACAGGAGACAGATAATGGCGTTCGGCCGTTAGCGTATGCAAGCAGAGGCCTCTGTCCCACGGAGCGGAATATGGAGAACTACAGCTCCATGAAGTTAGAGTTTCTCACACTGAAGTGGGCAATGTGAGAAAAGTTCTGTGAGTATTTGTTGGGACACAAATGTGTGGTTTTCACAGACAACAACCCATTGAGCTAAGTTGGGGGGGCACCGAGCTGCGGTTGGCGTTCCAATTAGCTGTCTTTGATTTTGAGATCAGGTATCGCTCCAGGCATGTCAATAAGAACGCTGATGCTCTCTCTCAGCAGTATCTGTCAGGGTCCAGCCTACCTGAACATGCTCTACCTGGTACTTCAGTTCCATTGCTTTTCCTCTTCAGGCTCGGACCCAGTAGTGCCTGCCGTCCAGTCAATGGTGTCTGTCTTCCGGGGCCATTCCCCATCAGACCTCCATTCATTGCAGGAGGCGGATGCTCTTTTGCGTGGGGGGTTACCTCCAGCTTGTCCTACGCTTGTCCTTAAGGAGGAGATCCTGACTCAGCTGCACCAAGACCATGGTCACCAGGGTATCGAGCGCACCACTGAATTGGTACAGCAGCGCTGTTACTGGCCGGGGATGTCCGCCGACATCAAGCAGTGGGTTCAGACATGCAAGTGTTGTCGGGTTGCCATGGACACAGGGTCGTTGCCCCATAGCTTTATGGGTCACTCACTGGCGTCTTACCCAAATTAGATTGTCGCCATTGACTTTATGTTGTTGGAACCCTCACGGAACAGATTGAAGAATGTTCTGATAATGACTGACGTATTCAGCAAATACACAGTGGCGGTCCCAACTCGGGATCGGCAGGCAGCAACTGTGGCTCAGGTCTTGTTGACTGAATGGTTCTTCAAGTTTGGGGTTCCAAGTCGTATTCATTCCGACCAAGGTCGATGGTAAGCCTGCTTTTCTCGTTTTTGTTTTATTAATACCTTTCGGCTGGTTTTCATCAGTCTTATATCATGTAAAGTGGTCCTGCACTCTGTTCTGCTGTAGTCAGGGCCACAGTTTGTGCCTCCTCTCTTCCTCCTGCGCTCTGTGTGAGGCTGCCTGGTGCCGCCTGGTGACCTGTGCTGACAGCTGGGTATCCTGATTGACGGCTTTCCACGGCCTCCAGCCCCGGTGCAGCCGCTCCGTCTTTTGCCGCTGCTGATGACATTAATTGTTCCGACATTGATTAAAGTGCACCTAGCAATTCTGCCGTGTGCCTATGCAGCTTTGGGTTTTTCATCCTACCACAGTTTCTATTTTGATTAACTGGTTTAGTAGTTTCCGAGGGGAGTCCGAGGCGTTCCCAGGCCAGCCGAGAGACATAGTCTCTCCAGCGTGTCCTGGGTCTTCCCCGGGGTCTCCTCCCGGTGGGACATGCCTGGAACACCTCCCTAGGGAGGCGTCCAGGAGGCATCCGGTACAGATGCCCAAGCCACCTCAGCTGACTCCTCTCAATGTGAAGGAGCAGCGGCTCGACTCCGAGCTCCTCCCGGGTGACCGAACTCCTCACCCTCTCTCTAAGGGAGCGTCCAGCCACCCTGCGGAGGAAACTCATCTCGGCCGCTTGTATCCGCAATCTTGTCCTTTCGGTCACTACCCAAAGTTCATGACCATAGGTGAGGGTAGGTGCTTAGATTGACCGGTAAATAGAGAGCTTCGCCTTTCGACTCAGCTCCCTCTTCACCACGACGGTCCGGTACATCGACCGCATAACTGCGGACGCTACACCGATCCGTCTGTCAATCTCCCGCTCCATCGTTCCCTCACTCGTGAACAAGACCCCGAGATACTTGAACTCCTCCACCTGAGGCAGGACTTCTCCACCCACCCGGACAAGGCACGCCACCCTTTCCCGGTGGAGAACCATCCCCTCGGAGGAGCTGGAGGAAGTGTCTGGGGTGAAGGAAGTCTGGGCATCCCTGCTGAGGCTGCTGCCCCCGCGACCCGGGAACGGATAAGCGGCGGACGATGGATGGATGGATGGATGGATGGATGGTTTAGTAGTTTTGATTAATTATTTTTCTTTTGCTTATTTAGTTTAATATTAAGCTGCTGGGGTAAGTTACTGGTGTAACTACTACTCCTGGTCACTGCCCACAGCTGAGTTTTGGGGTTAATTTTGTTTTGTCCCATTATCTTTTTGTTACGTTGTGTTTTCTTGGTTTGTATTGTAGTTGGTTTCAGTTATTTTAATTAGTCATTGGGTTTGTTTTCCGTTTTGTGCGTGGGTGTGAGTGCTGTGTGTGTGTGTGTGTGTGTGTGTGTGTGTGTGTGTGTGTGTGTGTGTGTGTGTGTGTGTGTGTGTGTGTGTGTGTGTGTGTGTGTGTGTGTGTGTGTGTGTGTGTGTGTGTGTGTGTGAGACATGTGGTGGTTTTGTTTAAATTGTTGAGTTGTTCTTTGGTTTTCGTTTGTCTGTCCGCCAAACAAAGCCTTTGCATTTTTATGCCACTTTTGTGCCTACCCTCTGCACTCTTGTCATTCTTGTGTTCTTTTAAACATAGTTAATTTTAATTAATAAATCTTTGCTGTATTTGGAAGTCCGTCTCCCGTCCTCCCTCTGTGTAATGAATCTGTGACTTCCTAATATTCAGGCTACTGGTCAGTGTATTTCCTGGGGTGCAATTTCCCAGGTGGCGTAGTTGTGCAAGTTCTGAAATATGCAGCGCACAAGTTTGAACTGAGTGACTCATACTGTAGGTAATGGGGTCAGTGAGTTTGATGGGGTTAACTATTTTAAGGCTTTCCTCCCTCTGTTGGTCAGAAGGGACAAACAAAGAATCCCAGTGTAATGTACACCTTGTGCACCTGGCAGTAAAGCTCGGATGTTTTTCAATCTCTCAAATAGAACCTGTAGTGAGGGCTTTATGCATTATTTTAGACAAAAGTCATTAATCTCTGATTACAAAAAAGAATTAAAGTTTGGGACACTGTGTAAATTATACATTGTAAATAAAAATCCTATGATTTGTAAGTTCTACTCAAAACAGAACTCACAAATATATGTCGAATGTGTAAACTGAGGGAGCGTACAGCTTTAGGCTGGAATGGATCCCAACTACACTTCCCAGAATGCACCAGTAGCAGCCAGCAGGCTGCTGGTCACCTGATCAGTTATTATCACTGATTTTGAGCACTGAGAGACTGGGGGAAGCTCAGTTAGTCAAACAAACAAACTTCAGAGGAAAGAAGCTCCAAGTCCACTCATGGATTCAGTCCAAAGACGCCAATGGTCAGTGAAATGTTTTATTTGCTTTCATAGTTTGTGAAATCCTACTTAATATAGTCAAGTTTATGTTTTAACTGCTGTGTAGATTGGAGAATGAAAGCACTGCAGCATTGACTTCATTGGTTTTGTGTTGAATGAGTTAGGATAATATTTCATTTTTCAGTAAGAAAATATTTCATTTTGAGTTTTAAAAATTAAAAGTATAGAATACAGAAGGATAATACAAAGGTGAAATTCTGTTTAATGTTATAACTTTACTAAAAATGTGGAAAGTTCATGAAATAAGATTTTTCTTTATTCCATTTAAAAGTTTTAAAAGGGTTAAAATGTGTGAAATTCATGAAATTAGATGTTCTTTATTCAATTTAAAAGGCTTAAAAGATTGATTAATTTAAAAATGTTTAAGATATTTGATTCATTTAAAACGTTTAAAATGTTTCAAATGTTTAAGAAGGTTTACAATGTATTGTGATGAAGTGACCAACCTAAAGAAAAAGAAAAATTTGAGTTGGAAATTGGAATTGAGTCCTTGCGTCCTTTGGAGGGAAAAAGAGGTGGACTTGACACCTGCTAAACTGAGCTACCCAGAGCTCATGGAACATTATTTTGTAGATGCAGCTTTTTGCAGATTGCTCAATCTTGGCCCAGATCCTCGCAGGGACACTGTAAGCTCGTCAATCTAAAGCAACAGTTTTTTCAGACGCAGTAATTACAGCTGACCTCGCCAAGTTGTGGCTATGTGTGGGGGGGGGCTCTTCACTTTTCATGTCTCTATCTTACCTTTTATCCAAAGATTTACCACAATGTGTCATCCGGTGAGGGGTCGCATTTGTCTCGCCACTGCTTCACCTGCAACTGTGTCCGATGTTCCTTCCTTCTAAAATTCAAAGGACTTCCAGACACTCCATTTGATTCTGTGCAGCAACGGGATGTGTTTGGTTGTAAACTGGAGAACTGAAAAGGTTTCAAACAGTGTGTGTGTGTGAGTCTGCATGGTTGTTTATCTCATTTTTCTCCAGACCCCTCCTCTGCATCGGATAGTTCAGTCAAAGCATGGATGGTGTTGGAACCTTGTGGCACTTTTCCACCAGCACCTACTCGACTCGACTCAACTTGGCTAAGTTTCTTTTCCACTACAATTCAGCACCTGGAGCAGAAGTAGGAGGTTGGAGAGAAGCTGCTGTGACGTATTTGATTGTGTATCTAAACGAAGAAGACAACAACACTAAAGATGTAGAACCTGGAGGAGATGATGGATGTGCTGCTGGGTCTGTGGCTTGTGTTTGATATCAAGTTAAAAAATGAGAGTGAGAGAAACTTCAAGCAGCAACGTTTGTCTCAGCGCTGCTGAAAAGTCAGCTGGAACCGTGAGCAGCTATGAAGAGACAGAGCTCCTGGTAGATCTGGTCGTTCCTTATCGCCGTCTAGATCCCTTTTTAATTCTCTCCTCAGCACCAGGTTTATGAACATCTGCACCTCAGAGTTGGATCATGAAACAGACTTTTGCTGCCATTGCTGGTTGAATAAAATGAACAAGAATCCGTCAGAGTCTCTTTCTCTGATTTCCTCCTCCTGACTCAGACGTCTGACTCCAACCCCCCGACCAATCGGTGGCCTGTATTGTGATGATGTCAGATACAGCCGACTCAGCAGCTTAGAACCTCAGCAGAATAGTTACAGAAAAGTATCTACTCGGCACGTTAGACCCCTGGTGGAAAAGAACCAAACTGAGTGGAGGCGAGCTGAGTAGGTACTAGTGGAAAAGCGCCAATAGAATCCTTATGTGCTTAACTTTTACACACCTAATAATACTAAAAACTTGATTGCATTGATAAAAACAATAATAAAAGCTATTAGAAGCTCCTGAGGAATTCTGGGGCAGGACCTTACCTTCCTGCAGGTGTGCTCAGAGGAGCTACTGTTTGCTTGGAAAAGCAAAAGTAAATGTACAGGACTGTCTCAGAAAATTAGAATATTTTGATTTTCTGTAATGCAATTTAAAAAAAAAAAAAAAAAAAAAAAAGGTAATACATTCTGGATTCATTACAAATCAACTGAAATATTGCAAGCCTTTTATTATTTTAATATTGCTGATCATGGCTTACAGTTTAAGACAAAAATTGAATAGTCTGGGAATCTTAATCTTAAACTGTAAGCCATGATCAGCAATATTAAAATAATAAAAGGCTTTCAGTTGATTTGTAATGAATCCAGAATGTATGACATTTTTGTTTTTTTAATTGCATTACAGAAAATAAAGAACTTTATCACAATATTCTAATTTTCTGAGACAGTCCTGTAAGGTCAGTCCCTGCTTCCAGGATTCCCCTGACAGGCTGACTGGGTCCGCAGCTCTATCCATATCTCAGATTAAAAGGCAAAACCTTAACGAATGACTGTTATTGAGCGGTTTTCTTGCGTGCTTGTCATGCGTACAAGTGTACGTGCAAGCCCAAGGGTTCAGCAAGTCACTTTCTTGCCACATAAACAGAACCATCATGGTTTTCTACAAGCAAAAACAGCTTACAAACCACAGGGTACAACGTCCAAAGAGGAAGCCTTTGTTTACTGGCTACTGGCTACTGATGTTTGGCCAGCGGGCTGCAAATTTAAGCCCACAGACAAACCTCGGGGGGAAAAAATCCAAACTAATAATTAGGCACTGAATCATAAGAGCTGGAGTCTGTGTTTTGTGTTCACGCCACAACTAATCAATCTGACTCATGTATCCTGCAAAACCAACACTATTTTTTATTTGACCAATAAAACACTGACAGCAGCTTTTCAAAACCATTTTTTTTAATGCCGTCACTTATTTAATGGAAAAAAAAAGTTTTTAGTAGAAAGTTGCAGTTACTGATTGAAAAAACAAGAATAAAACAGAAAATTCAACTTAGCTGTCCATTTGCTGAGGTAATTGATAAAGATAGTTGTGATCTGTTATTACATCTCTGTTTAGAAGATGATCCGATGAGATTTAATCAACAACTATATGCTTTTTATTTCATTCAAAAACATAGACATTTGATCATTTAATAAAGGAAAAAATCTACAAAAAACACAAATTAGATAAAACGAGACGGTATGTGAAATAAAACAATACTAAACAGAGCTTGTAAAATCGTGATATATATTTTATAACAGTTCATTACATATTTTACATTTTCTTTTCCTTTTAAATTCATTTTATTTGTTTATATCTATCCAATATTGAATTTGTATCCAACACATTCCATAAAAGTTAGTAAGTGGCAAGTTAACTTGTTAGGAGCTTAAAAAAAGAAAAGAAAAAATATGTTATTTTCAACAATTGAGTCAACAGATAATTGCAATAAAGATTTTATACGAGAGCAAAATCCATGAAAAGCGATCATGGGCAAGGACCTCCACTTCATCCACAAATGTACCAAATGTACCACAAAGTACCGGTACATTTGTACCGGTACTTAAAAAAGAAACAAATAAACCCCTGGAAAGTGATGCTCCTCAGATAAAGAAAGATCAGAAGGGATTAGTAGTTTTCCTTCTGCAGTGCATAATGTACTGTAGGAATGTGGAGCAATCATTCAATCATTAGTCTGTCACCAAGGCCTCATTAGTCTGTTCATGATTCATTCACTCATTTGAATTTGAACCAAAAAGTTTAAGCAGCTTCCCTTGAGGACTGAACCCTGATCTAGACGCTCGTCAGCAATGAATGCCGGAGCTTTGCTTTGTGATGCTTACCTTTATGTATATATATATGTGTATATATATATATATATATATATATATAATATTATATTTCGATTTAATCCGATTCATTTCATTTAATCTGATTCAATTCAGTTCCATTTAATTCAGTTGAGTTCACTTCAGTTAATTTCAGATCAATTCAACTCACTTCAGCTCAGGTCAATTAATTTTATTTCAGTTTAATTTGGTTCAAATCAGTTCAATTCAGGTCAATTAAATTCAGATCAATTCAATGTAATTCAGTTCAGTTCAATTCGATTCAATTCAGTTTAATCTGATTCAATTCAATACAGTTTAGTTCAGATCAATTCAGATCAATTTAGTTTAAATAATTTCAGTTTATATCAATTCAGTTCGATGCAGTTCACTTCAGCTTATTTCAGATCAATTCAATTCACTTCAGCTCAAATGAATTTACTTCAATTCAGTTTAATTTGATTCAAATCAATTCAATTCAGTTCAGTACAGTTCAATTTAACATAATTTAACTGAACTGAATCCTTTCACCTGCCTAAAGTATTTTCTGATTTTGGTGCTGTTATTTTTCAGACATTTTTTTCATTATGAAAAATGAAAAAAGCATGACACAGAGATTTCAGACACAGATTTACATTTTGCACCAGGTGTGTTTGAGAGAGAGAAAGAAAGCCTCTCATAACGACAACACGCAAGATTAACACTGTTCATTATATTATTTTTTCCAGGCTGCTTTTGTGCATTAAGAATAAATAGTTGTTGTTTTTGTCAATGAACAACACCAAGAGAGAATAGGTCAATATAGATACAGATTTTCATATTTATTTTTTTGATGGATCTCTTGTTGATAAAGTTGAAACATTCAAATATCTTGGACTTTGGATTGACCCGGAACTTACCTTTTAAACCTCACATTGATTATACTGTTAAAAAAGCTTCACTTTACCGTTCAATCAACTGTTTCACACTTCCTGTCAGAAAAAGGTTAATTTCTCAACTCATACTACCACGTGTTGATTATGCAGATATTGTTTATCAAAATACTCCAGATACCCATCTTAAACCTCTGACTGTATTATTTAATTAATTATGTAGATTTGTGTTACGTTGTCCTTTCAGAACATCATTGTTTTATGTTTGGTTCATTGAACTGGTTTCAACCCAAATCTAGACGGCAATTTCACTGGCTTCAGTTTATTTTTAAATGTGTTTGTTTTCACTGTCCTCCATATTTAAAAGAACTCATGATTCCATATAACTCTCCATACTCACTCAGACATATGCATTTTCCTTTTTTCTTTGTTCCTAGAATTTTAAGAGGTTGGTAAAAGATAATTTTATTTTAAAACTCCATCAGATTGGAATGATTACCTCTTTTCATTGTTTTAAGTTGGCATTATATTCTCATCTTAAAACAAATTGCCTATGTTTTTAATTTATTTATGTATTTTTTTGTCGTTTTTTCTATTTATTTATTTATTTATTTTTCTTTTTTTTTCTCTCTCTGTTATGTTATTTATCTAATTGTTTCAGTTATTTAATTAGCCTACTTTGTAACTAGACTTATGTGGGTAGGGGTTGTGTGTGGGAGGGGGTGAGTACTGTAATGTGATTTATTTGTAATGTTGTATATTTTATGGGACCCCCCTTGAAAATGAGATGTTACATCTCAAAGGGCTATTCTTTAATACAAATTCTAAATAAATACACAATTGTAATGAACAGCATACTGCCAGCAGTCCCTGAGTGTTTGGGGTGAATGTGTCTGACTCTCCTCTCTCCAGTAAACACAAGGCTCACAGTCTGCCAGTCCTGGAAGTTGTTTACATGGGAAGTGGACCTGGATCTAACTAAGCTGCTTGTCCTGAAGTCTAAACAGGTAAAATCCTTTAAGACGGCTGGATGGATGGCTGGGGGACAGTCTGCTGTCTGTCAGGGCTCTGGCTCAGGCTGCGGATGAGTGGAGTAAACAAACAGGAGTGAAAGGGTGTGAAGGATGAGTCATCAGTTCTGGGCTGCCCGGGCTTCTCTGTGCGCCGTGCATGCCTCAGTCTGCTCGACATCCGCTCCCCTGAAGGCCCTCGTCACCACAGGCATACTTCAGCAATTACCTTCTCGCCCACACACTGTCAGTCACATGAGCTGTAATAACAGGCTGTCGCAGCGTCCCGCTCCCAACCCGTTCCCCGGCACTCTCCGGCGCTCTGCAGCGCTCTGCAGCTCAGCCTCGCTCACACACCAGCACATGCAGTCTGTGCGCACGCTGGCTCTGATTACGGAGGCTGGAAAACGCTGATATCCCAGGTTTTATTACTTGAAACACAATAGGAACAAATATTTCTGTGCTTTAGAGTGGAGGCAAAATGAGAGTAATTGGTGCAGCCAAAACTCGGCCTGTGACGACTTTTGGATTAGATAATACAGAGCCAGTTCTGATTTTGAACGATGCACTCCAGGACCACAGTGCTCTCATAATGGCCGTCCACCTGCAAATGTCGGTAGCTGCGGTATTTATTTGTTTACTTTTTCTGCAGAAATGAACTGCGTAACAGCCCGACACCAAGGGCAACAGAGTCGTTGTTGTTTGCTTTGTTGTCTGGGCTCGGAGTAAGGGGGGGTTAGTCGATGACATGCGAGAGTAAAGCATAAACTGAGTGTCATTGTCTCTAAATGCGTTTGCTGTGTCAGAGGTAAGTTGGTTAAATTGGCCACTTGCTAACCGATCGTTCTAGTCAGCCCCTTTGGTTTATCCATCCGCATTAAACCGCAGCAGCTGCATTTACCAGCTGAATCGGGTTTGTGTGAAAGTATGAACGCCAGCCATAATGTGACAAAATTAAACTGCACTAATGTGGGTATAACCTTAGTGGGAAATGAGTGTGGTTGTAACACTTTTTGTCCATCGCTCCTGTAGTTTCTTGTGCTGGCCCTCCTTTTTTCTCTTTTGTGCATGTTTGCAGGCCGGAGCTTCGGGAGCTGCGTGCTGGCCTGCAGTCCCGGTCCCGGTCCCCACCCCTACCCCTGGTCATCCCGCTGCTGCTTCCACCTGCCTGCTGTGCTGCTGACGTCCCTGACCCACCAGTCTGGCCTTCGGCAGGAGGGTCCCCCCTTATGATCCAGGTCCTGGTCCAGGTTTCTTCCCTCCCAAAGTGGAGTTTTTCTTACCACTGTTTGGCTTAAGGCTTTTCTCCCACTAGGGGGAGTTTTTACCTGCCATTGTTTATGCAATAATTGCTCGGGGGTTTATGTTCTGGTCTTTGGAAAGCGTCTAGAGACAACATCTGTTGTATTAGACGCTATAAAAATAAAATTGAATTGAATTGAATTGAATTGAATGAGGGTCCATAACAAGGAAGAAAACATTACACGGGGCATATTCTGCTGACAATAGCGTGGCCAATGGCGACACATCTTGGACATGAGACCTGACACAGCAGACGTGTTTGCAGTTCTGTTCACAGCAGCAGGTTTGAGAGGTGGAACTCACACATTCTCCTCTGCTACATCCTGAGAAGTAAACCGCTGGATAATTGTACTTTGATTCAGAGCAGCGTGAAATCTGACTGGCTCAAAAGCTGGCGTCATTTCAGACTCGGCCATCCCAAACAAAGTGGCGGGGTTGTGACGCATCTGGGTTTTTGATATGGCAGTCTACGCAAACGCATGCTCTCACTCATATTCTGTTCTTTTTCAATTAATAATAATGTCGTTTCTGAGGTTTTCTTTCATTTGCTTTCAGACACAATACGCAACATACATGTGTGAATAATCTAAAACTGATTGTCTGCAATATTTAAACTAAACTAAATCATAGTACAGTATTTCCACAGGAAGACGGGGTCTGGTTCCAACCCTGCCGGAGTATTTCCAGTGTCCTCTGCAGGAATTTTCTCTGGTGCTGCAGCTTAATTTATAAATCCTGGGTATGGGTGTCGGTCGTCAGTAGCAGACCTGTCCTTGGTGTACCAGATGCTTGCAAATGCTTGCAGATGCTTGCAGATGCTTGCAGATGCTTGCAGAGGCTCCAATCCCAGTGTCCAGACTCCTACCTCTTCATGAGGAGTGCAGGTAACTGCTTGATTTTTGTCTGACGGGTTAGAAAAGTTGAACCGAGAGAAGTTTCGGCTGCACCAACTTGACTCTGCATTGAACCACAGAAATATCTTTTCCCAAGCAATGAATCCCAGGTAACATTAGATCTACAGAGGTAGGAAGAGAATGGAAACCCTGTGGAGGTTATTGGTTTTAGACAACAACTGGGATCAGATCTTCTTCTACATCACAATAATTGACACAACAACTGTGCACTAGCTGCCACCAAGGAGGAATCCACTGCTCTCTGTGAAACACGGTGCTTTGCAAGTTTGCAAAAGGGCAGTCCACGACACAACTGGCGCTTCTGAGGATGGATGAAACAGAAGAAGAGTTGTTAGGCAGGAATACTCAGTGAGACAGCATCAACGGTCCACCATCATGCTTACTAACATCAAAGCATCATCGTAACTAGGGATGCCCAGATACTGATACTGGTATCGGTATCGGGGCCGATACTGCTCTCATATACTCGTACTTGCAAAAATTCTCTGATACCACTGCATTGTTGTTGTAGTTACTGATGAGTGACTCTAGGGGGAGATGTTAAGCTGCAGTCAGCGTGGTGATGAGAAGAGAGTGATACATGAGTGAGAAGAGAGTGATACATGAGTGAGAAGAGAGTGATACGTGAGTGAGACTGGCAGCGCCGTTTCAGGCAAGATAGCGACAATTAATGCAGCGGGACCTCAGCAGTGTGGACATGTTTCAAAATAAGGGACGATGACAGAAGCAAGACAGACTGAAGCTACTGATGCTAAGGTGTCAAGAGGAGGATAATACATGATTTAATACCAGCAACTTGATAAAACATCTCAAGACGCATCATAAAGCTGAGTATACGGAGTTTGCTAATAATACTGCAAGACCACAACAGCAACATTAGCTCAGGTTCTGCAAAAGAGACAGACAAAGGCAAGAGACGACCCATGGGTCGTTAAGATAACAGAGGCTCTAACCCGTTATAAAGCGCTGGATGAGCAGCCACTGTCAGTTGGAGAAGACGAAGGATTTCAGCGTCTTCTCAACGCACTCGAGCCACGATATGATGTTTCATTGATATGTTATACGTTTGATATTTTCTTAAATGTGAAGACAGTGCCAGTGTGGAGACTTTTTATTTACACAGAAAGATTATTTTTTGTTTAAAATAGTTATTCTACTCATTTTATTTATTTTTATTGAATTTATCTGTTGTAAATAAAATCTTTCTTCCAATTCATTGCATTTTTCATTGCATTTTTAGCCTAATTATTTTTGTGGTAGAAGTATCGTATCGGTACTCGGTATCGGCAAGTACACAAATTAAAATACTCGTACTCGGTGTGAAGAAAATGGTATTGGGGCATCCCTAATCGTAACCATAAGGTATGGTGGAGGGAGCGTCCTCGGATGGCGCTCTGCCACCAAGCTTGGCAGAGGGCGAGTGATACGGCGGGGACAATGACCCCGAGGAGGTTGCTGATCCACCAGAAAGGATCCACCCTTCGGAGCGATCCCGTCAGAGCCTTATGGAGATGCTGTGGGAGGAGCTGAAGAGAGCTGTCCACACCAGTCGTCCCACAAAATTCAATTCAATTCAATTTTATTTATATAGCGTCTAATACAACAGATGTTGTCTCTAGACGCTTTCCAGAGATCCAGAACATGAACATAAACATAAACATAAACCCCCGAGCAATTATTATATAAACAATGGCAGGTAAAAACTCCCATAGTGGGAGAAAAGCCTTAAGCCAAACAGTGGCAAGAAAAACTCCCCTTTAGGAGGGAAGAAACCTTGAGCAGGACCAGGCTCATAAGGGGGGACCCTCCTGCCAAAGGCCAGACTGGGGGAGTCGGGGACGTCAGCAGCACACAGCAGGCAGGTGGAAGCAGCAGCGGGATGACCAGAGGTGGGGGGGGGGGGCGTCAGCAGCACACAGCAGGCATGTGAGAAGCAGCAGCGGGATGACCAGAGGGGGAGGGGGGGGGGTGCAGGCAGGCGGAAGCAGCAACAGCAGACATCCACGTAGGCAGGTGGAAGCAGCAATGGGATGACCGGGGATGGGGGGGGGGGGGGACCGGGAACACAGGCCAGAACGCAGCTCCCGAGGCTCCGGCCTGCAAACATGCACAAAAGAGAAAAAAGGGGGGCCAGCACAAGAGACTACAGGAACGATGGACAAAAACGATAGCTATGAGATATTTATAATAAATAAAAATGGTAATGGAGAAGAGAGGCAGGGAAAAGGAGAGGAGAAGAAGGGTGAGAGGCACCGCCCAGCGGATCATGTCGGTGCCCCCTGCAGCATAGGCCTATAGCAGCATATCTACCGCAAAGCTATATTTGAGACTAACTATTATAGTCTTGTTCTATAGCTGCGACTATGACTACTGACTCTAACACACTAGAGTTTACACTACCTAGAGATTTACCAACACCAGCTAGAGGTTTACTAAACACTAACTATAGGCTTTACTAAACAGAAATGTTTTAAGTTTAGTTTTAAAGGTGGAGGTGGTGTCAGCCTCCTTAACCCAGATTGGAAGTTGGTTCCAAAGTAATGGTGCCTGATAGCAGAACGCCCGCCCTCCAAATCTACATTTAGATACTCTAGGAACTACGAGTAAACCTGCACTCTGGGAGCGGAGAGCTCTGCCAGGAACATAAGGCACTATCAAATCTTGTAAATACTGCGGAGCTAAGCCGTTTTGGGCTTTATATGCAAGTAATAAAATTTTAAATTGGATTCTGAATTTTACAGGTAGCCAATGGAGCAACGCTAACACTGGAAAGACGTGGTCTCTCCTGCTGATTCCTGTCAGTGCTGCTGCATTCTGGATCAGCTGGAGCCTATTCAGCAAATTACTTGGACATCCTGCTAACAACACATTACAGTAATCCAGTCTAGAAGATACAAATGCATGAACTAGTTTTTCTGCATCACTCTGCGAGAGGATTTTCCTAATTTTTGCAATATTACGGAAATGGAAAAACGCTATTTTACAAACCTGATTGACATATGGTTTAAACGACAAATCCTGATCGAAAGCAACACCAAGGTTTCTCACAGTTGCACTGGAAGCCATCGCAACACCATCTAATCCCTTCCTAAAATGCTCTGGACCAAGAATGATAACCTCTGTTTTATCTGAATTTATAAGCAGAAATTTCTGGACATCCAGTCCTTGATGTCCCTAAGACATGCCTGAAGTTTAACCAACGGTTCTGTTTCATCTGTCTTCATAGACAAATAGAGCTGCGTATCATCAGCATAACAATGAAAGTGTATGCCGTGATTCTGGATTATACTTCCCAATGGCTGCATGTATAAAGTGAACAAGATTGGCCCTAGCACTGAACCCTGCGGAACACCATAACAGACCCTTGACTGTTCTGAAGAAACCTCATGTACATGAACAAACTGGAACCTGTCAGATAGATATGATTTAAACCAACATACAGCTGTCCCTTTAATCCCAACAACATGCTCTAACCTGTGCAGTAAAATGCTGATCTACAGTGTCAAAAGCAGCACTGAGGTCCAGTAGAACCAATATGGACACTAATCCCTTATCTGAGGCCATAAGGAGGTCATTCGTGACTCGAACCAGTGCTGTCTCTGTGCTATGATGCATTCTGAACCCTGACTGAAAGACTTCAAACAGATCATTTCTATACAAATAGTCACATAACTTGCTTGAAATGCCTTTTCCAGAATTTTAGACACAAATGGAAGGTTGGAAATTGGTCTATAATTAGCTAAGGTGTCTGGGTCAAGAGAAGGTTTTTTAAGTCAAGGTTTAATTACTGCCACTTTGAAAGCCTGTGGTACATATCTTAAACTTAGGGATAGGTTGATTTGGTCCAGTATTGTCGTACCAATAAGAGAAAAAACATAAGCAAAACAAAAGCAGTTTCACGAAGAGGACGGGTCAGAAATCCCTCCTTAATGTTCTACAGCTCTGATGATGCTTGACGCCGTTGGTGCCAGAGGAGGTCTGAGTAGCCATTACACCCGAAGGTTTACTGTTCATACAGCTCTTTGAAGTGAGTTTATTCAGTAAAGTACAACTGTATGTGTGGTATCAGCTGAAGTACATTAAACATATTTCTCATTGTAACTGAAAATCAGGTCCTATTTTATGACAAACTAATGCAGAACATTAATACATTCAAAAGGGTTCTCATATTTTGTCTCGCCACTGTTCGTGGACATCAATAAATACTGGACTTCAGCTCGTTTTGCACCTGGACTGTTGTTCACCACATACTCAGACCTTCATCCTTAGCAATAGTTTGGAAATAGAGACACTGATTTGTGGGAGTGGAAACTTTTGTCTGCGATTTCAAATCAGACATCTCTCACAGATGGAACAACCCCCCGGAGGATGGTGAACATTTTTATTTCTGTTTGTGATACTGTGAATATAACATGGAAACATGGAAAACAACAACAAAAACCTTTATATCTGGGACCTAAACCAAACCTGCTGGTAAAGAGAACCCGTCTGACATCTGGCCAGGGGTGTCAAGTAACCAAGTACAAATACTTCGTTACCTTACTTAAGTAGAAATTTTGGTTATCTATACTTCACTGGAGTAAATATTTTTCAGATGACTTTTTACTTTTACTCCTTACATTTTCACACAATTATCTGTACTTTTTACTCCTTACATTTTAAAAACAGCCTTGTTACTCTATTTCATTTCGGCCTTTAAAAAAAACTATCCAGTTAAATTGCTCCATCCGGATAGAGTGAATTTGGTTGTGGTTGTTTCAGATGTTCTTGTCCAGTTTTGTTCTTACATCCGTTCCCTCAGATTCCTGCAACTAAACTTGGATGTACATTCCAATAAAGGTTAGGATAAATGATAACATGCCTCTGAAGTTTGACTTTTTGCACCATTACAATACTTATAGGCAACTAGTCATCATATCTCCTGCTCTCTGAAACACATGTTAATGCTCAATAGTACACATATATGCTTCTTTAATATATTTGCATTATACTAAGATGCATTCATTTTCAATGGCTTTTGTCCTTAATGGCTTTTTTCCCCCTTACATTACTTTTACTTTTATACTTTGAGTAGTTTTGAAACCAGTACTTTTATACTTTTACTTGAGTAAAAAACTTGAGTTGATACTTCAACTTCTACAGGAGTATTTTTAAACTCTAGTATCTATACTTCTACCTGAGTAATGAATGTGAATACTGAAGACACCTCTGCATCTGGCTGCTTGTTTGCCTTTTCCCTCGACCTGCACATGTGGAATAAGTGTGCGGGTTTATGCAAGCTTTGTGTTTACACTGCAAAGGAACTGAAACCGGTTTGTTGTCATCTGGAACATCACGGCCTGCCTCCCCCTGCCAGTTGTAGCAGGTACGAAGAGATGCTCCCAGATAAAGCTTTAACCTCTCCGCCGTGCTGATGCTGGATCCGCTGGATCCGCTCGTGTGCTTGCTGCTGAGGAACTTGGGCGTGGAGGACTTGCTGATGCTGAACACCAGGGCATCTCATCTTCTTCTCTGGCGGTGCTCTCATCACCTCCTGAACTCAAGGGCATTGGGGAACAACATGTTCATCCTCCCGTAACACAGACGCCTGGTGTCTTACTCATGCAGTTTTTCCACAGTGAGGCAGCAGCACTTTCTGCTGTTTAACCAGTCAATGAGAGGATTTGCTGCTTTTAACAGCGCGTATGACTCTTGACCAGAGGTGGTGGTAACAATTTACATTTACTCCGTTACATTTACGGGAAATGTTGTACTTTTAGGAGTAGTTTTGAATCACTATACTTTTTACTTTTACTTGAGTAGATTTGTGAAGAAGAAACTGTTCCTCTTACTCCGCTACATTAGGCTACGTTGAGCTGTTACTTTTCTTTTATCCCTTTTATCCATGTACGCGTCAATCTCATGACATCACTGGGTGATTCTTTGGGAAAAATGTTTGTTTTTGCATGTTTTGTCACATTTACACAGACTCAAACACACAGAGTTTCTATGAGTTCATGGACTTGTTCTAGTTCTGCCTGGTTAAAAAAGAAAAGTACAAAGGCTTGAAATTTTGTGCTACTTGTGATTAATTTATTTTTTTATTCTGTTTATTATTATTATAATTACTATTATTTTATTTATTAAAGTACTTGAATTTACTTTAAGATTATTCTAATTTAAGCTATTTTTGATTAATTTTAATTTATTTTATTGATTTAATTTGCCTGAAGATGATTATTTTGTACTTTTGTCTGTTTGAATGGTTGTGTTGAAAAAATAAATCAGACGTTACTCAACAGTTAGAAAGTACTTGAGTAGTTTTTTCAGTACTTTTTTACTTTTACTCAAGTAATTATTTGGATGACTACTTTTTACTTCTACTTGAGTCATATTATTCTGAAGTAACAGTACTTTTACTTGAGTAACATTTTTGGCTACTCAGCTCTGCTCTTGACCCCTGGATCTGTTTACATGTCTCAGTATTTTCTAATTGCAATGCTGCAATCTCAGCTTTTTTAAGTGTGTAATACTTTATTTATCTATGATTTACTGGTGTGTACTTTGTATGTCTCAGATCAGAAGAAGTTGGGATGATGCAGATTCAATTTAAAACATCCTTAAAACATCATTCCTACATCTGCTTTGACTGTTGTCTAGCAGACGATATGAATTGGTGGTTTCTGAATCCTGGTTTCATGTTGTGAGTGTGTATCCGGAGAGAGAAGCCCTCTTACTGCTCAAAGATATTTGGAAGCCAAATAATCAGTTCATCAACGAACGCTTCAGGTACTTTCACAACTTCTGCCCACGCGTGTCGACTAAAACGTCAACCTTTCCCAGTGACTTCACACTTGAACTTTTACTTTTGTCTTCCTTCAGCACTCGTGTTCCAACTAGACTTCAGCGTCTTCTCACGCCGTCACTCTCATTCACACTTTAGTTTTGGGTTCAACCCTCAGCTTATTCAGTCTGCAGTACCATCACTCCCAGCAATGTTGTATTCCACCGTGGGCCGTCCACCTGGACACCAGCTGACTGACCTGGACCTCGCAGAAATCATTCTGGTATTCAGTGTGACGTTCAAGTCTCCTTTCAACCACCTGTCCTTTCACCTTCCTGCCCTGTAACCTGCCTGTCTTTCACCCGTCTGTCTTTCACCCGTCTGTCCGTTCACCCGTCTGTCTTTCACTTGCCTGTCTTTCACCCATCTGTCCATTCACCCGTCTGTCTTTCACCCGTCTGTCCTTTTCTCCGCCTCTCCTTTCACCTGCATGTCCTTTCACCCGGCTGTCTTTCACCCACCTGTCTTTCATCCGCCTGTCTTTCACCCACCTGTCTTTCATCCGCCTGTCTTTCACCACCTGTCCTCTCAGTTCCACCTGAACCCCCTCACCAACCTCCCCACAACAGCTCATCTTAAGACCTTCATGCACTTTTAGATTGCAGCGCCAGACGTAAGGTACACAGTAGCTGTGGTGAGCAGGGTGGACACAAGGCTGTCTTTATCATCGTGTGTTTATGTTCGTAGTCCCTCTGGTTTCCAATCACCCTTGCTTTGTGGTTTTCTGTGGGTTTGTGTAGTGTTTGTGTTAGTACTCCATTTTCTCTTGGATATCGATGTTTCATGTATCAGCATTATTTCCTGTTTATTGAGTCAGTTTCCTCTTTGTGCCTCTTTTGCTTCCTGTCTGTGTTTTGGAATAAAGGAAAATATATTTTTGATCTAAGCGACTTTATAAAATGATTCTGTCGCTGTGTCGCACCACAGGCATGCCTGCGTATGCATGGGTCTAGTATGCATGGGTCTGGTATGCATGGGTCTAGTATGCATGGGTCTAGTATGCATGGGTCTAGTTTGCATGGGTCTAGTATGCATGGGTCTAGTTTGCATGGGTCTAGTATGCATGGGTCTAGTATGCATGAGTCTAGTATGCATGGGTCTAGTATGCATGGGTCTAGTATGCATGAGTCTAGTATGCATGGGTCTAGTATGCATGGGTCTAGTATGCATGAGTCTAGTATGCATGGGTCTAGTATGCATGGGTCTGGTATGCATTGCTCTGGTATGTATGAGTCTAGTATGCATGGGTCTAGTGTGCATGGGTCTGGTATGCATGGGTCTGGTATGCATGGGTCTGGTATGCATGGGTCTAGTATGCATGGGTCTGGTATGCATGGGTCTGGTATGCATGGGTCTAGTATGCATGGGTCTAGTATGCATGGGTCTATTATGCATGGGTCTAGTATGCATGGGTCTGGTATGCATGGGTCTAGTATGCATGGGTCTGGTATGCATGGGTCTGGTATGCATGGGTCTAGTATGCATGGGTCTAGTATGCATGGGTCTAGTATGCATGGGTCTAGTATGCATGGGTCTGGTATGCATGGGTCTAGTATGCATGGGTCTAGTTTGCATGGGTCTAGTATGCATGGGTCTAGTTTGCATGGGTCTAGTTTGCATGGGTCTAGTATGCATGGGTCTGGTATGCATTGCTCTGGTATGCATGGGTCTGGTATGCATTGCTCTGGTATGTATGAGTCTAGTATGCATGGGTCTAGTATGCATGGGTCTAGTATGCATGGGTCTGGTATGCAAGGGGTCTGGTATGCATGGGTCTGGTATGCATGGGTCTGGTATGCATGGGTCTGGTATGCATGGTTCTAGTATGCATGGGTCTAGTATGCATGGGTCTAGTATGCATGGGTCTAGTATGCATGGGTCTAGTTTGCATGGGTCTAGTATGCATGGGTCTAGTATGCATGAGTCTAGTATGCATGGGTCTAGTATGCATGGGTCTAGTATGCATGGGTCTGGTATGCATGGGTCTAGTATGCATGGGTCTGGTATTCATGGGTCTAGTATGCATGGGTCTAGTATGCATGGGTCTGGTATGCATGGGTCTGGTATGCATTGCTCTGGTATGTATGAGTCTAGTATGCATGGGTCTAGTATGCATGGGTCTGGTATGCATGGGTCTGGTATGCATTGCTCTGGTATGTATGAGTCTAGTATGCATGGGTCTGGTATGCATGGGTCTAGTATGCATGGGTCTGGTATGCATGAGTCTAGTATGCATGGGTCTAGTATGCATGGGTCTAGTATGCATGGGTCTGGTATGCATGGGTCTAGTATGCATGGGTCTGGTATTCATGGGTCTAGTATGCATGGGTCTAGTATGCATGGGTCTGGTATGCATGGGTCTGGTATGCATTGCTCTGGTATGTATGAGTCTAGTATGCATGGGTCTAGTATGCATGGGTCTGGTATGCATGAGTCTAGTATGCATGGGTCTAGTATGCATGGGTCTGGTATGCATGGGTCTGGTATGCATGGGTCTAGTATGCATGGGTCTGGTATGCATGGGTCTGGTATGCATGGGTCTAGTATGCATGGGTCTGGTATGCATGGGTCTGGTATGCATGGGTCTAGTATGCATGGGTCTAGTATGCATGGGTCTATTATGCATGGGTCTAGTATGCATGGGTCTATTATGCATGGGTCTAGTATGCATGGGTATGGTATGCATGGGTCTAGTATGCATGGGTCTAGTATGCATGGGTCTATTATGCATGGGTCTAGTATGCATGGGTCTGGTATGCATGGGTCTAGTATGCATGGGTCTGGTATGCATGGGTCTAGTATGCATGGGTCTAGTATGCATGGGTCTGGTATGCATGGGTCTAGTATGCATGGGTCTGGTATGCATGGGTCTAGTATGCATGGGTCTGGTATGCATGGGTCTGGTATGCATGGGTCTAGTATGCATGGGTCTGGTATGCATGGGTCTGGTATGCATGGGTCTAGTATGCATGGGTCTGGTATGCATGGGTCTAGTATGCATGGGTCCAGTATGCATGGGTCTGGTGTGCATGGGTCTGGTATGCATGGGTCTGGTATGCATGGGTCTGGTATGCATGGGTCTAGTATGCATGGGTCTGGTATGCATGGGTCTGGTATGCATGGGTCTGGTATGCATGGGTCTAGTATGCATGGGTCTGGTATGCATGGGTCTAGTATGCATGGGTCTGGTATGCATGGGTCTGGTATGCATGGGTCTGGTATGCATGGGTCTAGTATGCATGGGTCTGGTATGCATGGGTCTAGTATGCATGGGTCTGGTATGCATGGGTCTAGTATGCATGGGTCTGGTATGCATGGGTCTAGTATGCATGGGTCTGGTATGCATGGGTCTGGTATGCATTCTGACAGTTGCTGCAGCTGTGTGTGTGTGCGAATCTCCCTTTGCAGAGACTGAATCTTTCTTTGCTGCTTTTACTATTATGTGTTTCACACCTGGTCCATTACTCAGCGGTCAGCATCTGCACTGTTCTTGTACTGAGATTTAATTGGTGCCAAGCCCTAGCTGTCCCTACGATACAGGATTTTTCTGCAAACTGCAGATTATGTAATGTATACAATCTATTATACATCATAATATTTTGTCAGTAGTGCTTGTAGTGCAGTATGCAATTTTGAAAATCTGAATAAATTCTCTGGTTCTTTGCAGGTTTTTCTGGATTATTCACGTGAACTGCGCCTTGAGGCTTCTTTTGGTTTTTCGTTCTCCCCTTTAGGGCTCTGTACCCATCATTTCCTGTCTGCCTTCTGCACCTCCCTCTGCCACACCGAGCAACGGCACCTTTCACCACATCCAGAACTCTCCTCTCTGGTCACTTCCGTGTCCTCCTGCCCTGCAGCTCCACATCCAGCATCTCTCTACGGCCGCACTCCCCCATCCATCTTCTCGTTGCATCCGGACAACTCAGCTTGGCTTCTCTCACTTTCGTCTCCAAGACATTTATTCCGGGCTGTTCCACTTACAAGATTACTGTCTTTTGCGGGAAAATCCACCAAACGGTAGCAGATCAACTCATGTGAAGAAACCAAACACACAATTTGACAAAGTGCTGGTTTCAAATTTACATGAGGAAAGGAGCATCAGCTCCTCACACGCTCCCTCCCCGCAGCCTCATTAGTGTCCCTCTAAACATGAAATTATGAATGAGGAATGACGGCGAGGATTACCGGTCCAAATAATACATTAATTCACACCCCCAATCAACACAGCCAGCTCTTCCAGTCACTACAGTGTGGAGTAATTGCATAATGCATGAAGTGGAGTAAACAAGAAATTTGGTGTGAAAGGTTCTTTTCCCTTTCACCATCGCTGAGTCCTTGAATCCTTGAATCCTTGCCTGGAGTCACTTTGAAGACCAACCAGGGACTCTTGCAGATTAATGGAGCCCGAAGTGGCACACGATGCAATTTATAGATCCAACATGCAAGATATTATGACCCAAATTTTTGTCCATTATTAAAAACTGCAACATCTCTCTCTGCCACTGCTAGCCTATTTATGTCATCCAGTTTCCATGGCTACCATGCCATAGATAAAAATCACACACAGTTTTCAAGTGCAACGTGAACTTTTCCCTGGAAGAGGGAATGAGATGGCAGCACTGCTTTACCATTATTAATGCTCTTGAACAAAGGTCCCACCACAACGCTGTTTCCAGGGTTCAAAGGGGAGTCCAGACGAGGACGAGCTGCAGTAATACGGAGATGCTGAAGGGGTTTGAGAGTCAGCATTTCTCAACATATTATTGAAAATAAACGTTACTGAACCAAAGTCCTCTCCTGGACACCGTTTACTGCAGAACGCTGGCTTCCAAAATGAAACTCAGGTACAAGCATCTGCAATTCAGACTGGTACGTGACGCATTTATAAGCGTTTTCTTTTCTTTGGTGCTGCTAAACGGAGGCCAAATGTTGAATCTAATATAGAACAGTTTCTTAGGAGCAAAATGTTTCCGTGGCAACGAGTGTTGAAACTGTCAAAGGTGAACTTGAACATGTTATTATAAGGTGTTTTTTTTTTTTCTTTCCACTTTCTCTTGAATATTTTTAGATTTGACTTAGATGCTACTTTTGGATTGAGTTTGTTAAACCTACAACGTCACGTTGTCCTTTGATCAACGTGCTGGTATCGGCTGTAATGTTGGAAATGTTGGTCACCTGATATCAGTTTGTGTGTCCACTTTAGTGATCAAGTAGTCTCACAAGAAGTGACATCAGGTTTAGATCAGAGAGAATGACGGATAAAATCTATCTATTGCTGCATCTTATCTGAACCCGGGTTAATCTGCTCATGTGAAGGTGAAATCTGACAACGGGTTAACCCGATCAAGCCGTTGTGAACAAGCTCTTTGGGCAAACGAGCTGCACTTCCTACAAGAACATCACATGTCCTACTGGAAACAAAGGAACCCCGAAGAAAACTGGCAACAACACGCCGTCTTCCTTATTAACACACACACACACACACACACACACACACACACACACACACACACACACACACACACACACACACACACACACACACACACACACACACACACACACACACACACACACACACACACACACACACACACACACACACACACACACACACACACACACACACACAATACCTTTGCTGGAGAAGGAAGATGACTTCATTTCTCCACAATGAAATGACTCATTGTTCCCTATTTAGCTGTCGACTTCAAACATACACTAAAAAAAGAAAAAGAAAGAAAGAAAGGAAGAGACAGAGACCTTTGTCAGCAGACTGATCCCAGCATTTGGAGATAAAATGTGAAATTGTGACCCTGGACTCTTTTACTGCCACCTTACACAACCAGGTCACCATCAGGATCCTGGCATCTATAGATTGTATATTAGAGAAATCAGCCGCTCTCAAAAAGGAGAAGCTGCTGTTCACACCGTGATCCAGGGAAGTGGGTCATTCACTGGGATTCATTCTCATCCCGGACACTCTTACATTAAACCTGGTTTTATTTTTTCCCCCGTCTTTTTCTGTCCGTGGAGAAAGAGTTCTGTGGCATGACCATGTCTGGACATGTGTCGCCACCTTGTGGCTGAACGAGGAGCTGCAGCAGGGAACCTGTTTGATTCACGTCCACCCACTTAAAGAGCACAAGGTACAAAAGTCAGAGTGATGAAAAACAAATCTGATATATTTTCTAATAATAATAATAATAATAATAATAATAATAATAATAATAATAATAATAATACATTTGATTTATTTAAGGCGTGTAGCACCCTATAATGTAACAATTTCCTGAAAATGTAATAACGCCTGAAAATGTAATAAAATTTGCACTTAACTCAATCGAAAATGTAATAAAACCAAATAATGTAATAACTTCACCAATAATGTAATAAAATATCCTGGTGGATATTGTAATAACATTTTTACCAATAATGTAATACCTTAATACCTTATTACATTATTGGGAATTTATTACATGGTACTCAAAGTCTGCAATTTAACCCAATAGTCTTTCTGGTGTTTCAAATCCAGTGTGTATAACATTCTTAGATACTTAAAACACAAAATATAGAACTCTGGACTGAAAATGAACATATATATTACATTATTTGTCAAGTATTACATTATGAGTTTTGGAAAAAAAAAAAAAGACCCACCTAAAAAAATGTAATAAATTCCCAATAACGTAATAAGATATTACATTATAGGTAAAAATTTTATTACAATATCAGTCAGGATATTTTATTACATTATTGGTGAAGTTATTACATTATTGGATTTTATTACATTTTTGATTGAGTTAAGTGCAAATTTTATTACATTTTCAGGAAATTATTACATTATAGGAAATTATTACATTACAGGGTGCTACAAGGCGCCTTTTCAGGGCACTCAAGCTTTACAACATCAATTAAAAGAGCAAAAAAGGACAATATAAATGCAATAAAATCAGAACTGAAATCAGGAATCAGCAGTAGCCTGGAGGGGCTGAAATGAAAGTGATAAACCCAGATTGAACAGGTGGGTTTTTAGATGCGGTTTGATTGATAGTTAGTTAATGTTCCGGGGGCAGGGCAGCTGAAGGCTGTGATGGGGGAGCTCCTACCATTATTAAAAATATGAAACTAACCTTAACACCAAATTCTCACATCCAAAAAGAAACTGGAAAATTAGGCATAATTACATGAGAAATCATCATAATCTCTATTGTGTAATTTGAAGTTTGCTGGATTGAGTGAATCTTTGCAGAGATACTGTTCACAGATAAAGACAGTATTCCGCTCATTAAATAATAATAATTCAGTTTACAAGTTTACAAGAACAACGTGCAGCTTGTTTTGATGATCCTGTTGAGACTTTTTATACATCACTGCTCGTGTGGAGTCACGCGTGTTTTTACTGGGGATTAAATCAGTCATGAAATCTTACCTTGTCAACATTATAAAAGAAAAAGAATAAAGCTTTCTCCCATCCCTGTGAGTGATTGCCCTGCTCTCCGAGCTCAGGTCCTTGCACTGCCGTCTTCTGGACACAAATCTCTAAAGGCCCCAGAATCAGATGATGGCGGGGTCACACGGTCGCACCACGGAAGAGTATTAGGGCCATGCGGGAGAAAATTATTATTTTTTTAATTGTGCACTTCGATAAAAAAGTCGAAATGTCGAGAAAAAAGTCGAAATGTCGAGATTAATGTTGAAATGTCTCCTCTGGCCCATCAAATCCAGTTAGGAGAGTGACTAACAGCTCTGCAGCAGCAGCCTTAACTAACTAACTAACTAACTAACTTACAGGACTGTCTCAGAAAATTAGAATATTGTGATTTTCTGTAATGCAATTACAAAAACAAAAATGTCATACATTCTGGATTCATTACAAATCAACTGAAATATTGCAAGTATTTTATTATTTTAATATGGCTGATCATGGCTTACAGCTTAAGAAAACTCAAATATCCTATCTCAAAAAATTAGAATATTCTGGGAATCTTAATCTTAAACTGTAAACCATAATCAGCAATATTAAAATAATAAAAGGCTTGTAATATTTCAGTTGATTTGTAATGAATCCAGAATGTATGACATTTTAGTTTTTTTAATTGCATTACAGAAAATCACAATATTCTAATTTTCTGAGACAGTCCTGTACATCCTTGGAGTGGAACGTTAAGGGACGTTTCTGAAGTTATGCAACTGTATATGTGTAATATGTGTTTCAAATCAATATCTTAAAGCCTCTCTTCTGAACCTTGTTGTTCAACTTTATTCACGAAATTTTGACTTTTTTCTCAAAATTTCAACTTTTTTCACAAGATTTCGACTTTTTTTTTTTGTCTTTTCCACAAAGCACGTACACCACTCCCAACCCCCTCCCCTTGCCATCCAGGAATCCCGTGACATTCCCACTCACTAAATAAACCATTCTAGACACAAAACCAAACAGACAAAGAACATGTAAACCATGGACGACGACCACAAACCAGCAATTAATATTGGATGATTTGGCATAATGTAGGCGAGCTGTCTTCCCTCCTAAAGGGGAGTTTTTTCTTGCCATTGTTTATGTAATAATTGCTCGGGGGTCATGTTCTGGAAAGCGTCTAGAGACAACATCTGTTGTATTATACGCTATATAAATAAAATTGAATTGAATTGAATTGAACTGTAGAAAGCTCAAACTGCGCAATATCCCGGTAAGCAAAACTTTTTTCTCGAAATTGTACTTCAACATTAATCTCGACATTTCAACTTTTTTCTCGAAGTGCATAATGAAAAAAAAATCTTCCTCCTCTAAAATATTATTTTATCTTTCTCCTGCCTGGCCCTAATACTCTTCCGTACACCACTGATGCTTTCCATTTCCAGATCTTTTCCAGCTACTCTTCAGGTTTCAAGCCTCTTTGTGTTCCTCCTGGATGATGCTGCTCCTTGGGACGACCACGTCCATCCCTGCTGCGTTTGGACGACCACGTCCATCCCTGCTGCGTTTGGACAGCGTTTGGACAGCGTTTGGACAGCGTTTGGACAGCGTTTGGACAGCCACACTCGGCCCACAGGTTCCTCTCCTTGGCTGATTGTAGCGTTCCATGCATGCCCAACCCGCCTTGTACACTTCCCCATCATGTGCTGGGTTGCCGTGGCAACATGTCTGCAGCGCCTCTACCTGGTGTAGTCTCCACCTTTAAAACCAAACTTAAAACCTTTCTCTTTAGTACAGCCTATGGTTAGTGTTTAGTAAACCTCTAGTTAGTGTTACTAAGCCTCTAGTTAGTGTTACTAAGCCTCTAGTTAGTGTTTAGTAAACCTCTAGTTAGTGTCAGTAAACCTCTAGTTAGTGTTAGTAAACCTCTAGTTAGTGTTAGTAAACCTCTAGTTAGTGTTAGTAAACCTCTAGTTAGTGTTTAGTAAACCTCTAGTTAGTGTCAGTAAACCTCTAGTTAGTGTTAGTAAACCTCTAGTTAGTGTTAGTAAACCTCTAGTTAGTGTTTAGTAAACCTCTAGTTAGTGTTACTAAGCCTCTAGTTAGTGTTAGTAAACCTCTAGTTAGTGTTAGTAAACCTCTAGTTAGTGTTTAGTAAACCTCTAGTTAGTGTTAGTAAACCTCTAGTTAGTGTAAACTCTAGTGTGTTAGAGTCAGTAGTCATAGCTGCAGCTATAGAACAAGACTATAATAGTTGTGCTGGTGACATCCTGGCCTGGCCTGCACCCCCCCCCCCCCCCCCTTCTCTTTTGTGTTTGTTTGCAGGCCAAAGCTTCAGGAGCTGCATGTTTACCTGCAGTCCCCCCCTCTGATCCTCCCACTGCTGTTTCCACCTATCTGTGGGGATGTTGTATGCCCCCCCCCCCCCCAGGAGGGCCCCCCCTTATGATCCAGGTCCTGGTCCAGGTTTCTTCCCTCCTAAAGGGGAGTTTTTCTTGCCACTGTTTGTGTTAAGTTTATGTAATAATTGCTCGGGGGTTCATGTTCTGGGGCCTCATTTATAAAAGAGTGTGTAGGATTCATACTAAAAGTGCACGTAAAAACAAAAGCCGAAAATGGCGGCCGCAAAAAAAAAATCCGGATCAATAAAACCGTGTGCACGCACACCTGCATGAAATGTTCGCTTTATAAATCACAGTCCAGCTGGAAGGTTGAGCAGCTGAATTCGGCTCATATCCCGCCCTCTACATGCCCACTTTCTACCATAAATGGGCAATGCAAAGTAGTTCATGACTGTATTTGCACATGCATGATCGTACTGAGCATGCGCAACGGCTTCCTGCAGCCTGTTTTGGGCGTCAGGATGAATGAGACGTGTCGAGCCACCGTGCCACTAAATTTAACGGAGACTGAGATCTAGATGTTGTGGATGAGGTGGAGGACAGGAAAACCACATTATTTGGTGGTCACAGTAAAAGTAGAAAAAGTATATAAATAGTATAAAATAAAGCGAGTGAGTGGCAGCACGCCGTTGCTGCCCGTGAGTGTCCCGGCGCAATTTCCACTGGGGACAGGGGGGACACGTCCCCCCAACTCAAAATCATGTATTTGTCCCCCCCACTTTTTACAGTTTAAAAACTAGCGGTAGGCTCAGCCTGTAATTGCAAATCATCAAGACACTCTGTGCGAAGGCGATGTGAAGACGGCCCAGGAGCCCCGCTCCCCTTCCTCTCCTCCCCTCTCCCCTCAGAGCTGCTCAAGGCTGATTTATGGTTCCGCGTCACACCAACGCAGAGCCTACGGCGTAGGTGCGCGTCGTTTATATATATATATATATATATATATATATATATATATATATATATATATATATATATATATATATATATATATATATATATATATATATATATATATATATATATAAAAAATATCAGTGTCCCTTTAGGGGCTCCGTAGAGCCCCTAAACGCTCTAGGGAGCCCCTCATTTGTTCTGTCCTAAAGCGGTGGGTGAAGAGGAGGTTCCCGGTGTGTCACCGCGGCTGCAGCAGCACCAGAGTCCTGACTGACGCTGAGCTTCAAACACAGAGGGACACGATCAGCGCTATTATATTATAAGTCTGATATGTGATGACATTATTAAGAGTATGACATGAATCTGGCTTCATTTCACCACCTCACCGCCTGCGTCGCCAGTTCCCCATATCTTAAGTAAATTCCTACTGGAGGGTCAGGGTTGGCGTAGGGATACGCACATTTTTCGGTTAGTTTTTTCTTTTTAAATCCAAACCTTTGCGTAGAAGATGGCTTGCGCATCTTTCAAGCCCTGTTTTGTGCGCAAGCAAGCTTTATAAAATAGGCCCCAGGTCTCTGGAAAGATCCTAGAGACAACTTCTGTTGTAATAGACGCTATATAAATTAAAGGGCAGCACGGTGGCTTAGTGGTTAGCACTGTTGCCTCACAGCAAGAAGGTCCCCGGTTCGACTCCCAGGCCCAGCAGGGTCTTTCTGTGTGGAGTTTGCATGTTCTCCCCGTGCTTGCGTGGGTTCTCTCCGGGTATTCCGTTTTCCTCCCACAGTCCAAAAACATGCATGCTAGGTAAATTGATGATTCTAAATTGCCCGTAGGTGTGAGTGTGGTTGTGAGCATCTGTGTGTTCATATGTGGCCCTGTGATGGACTGGTGACCTGTCCAGGGTGTAACCCCGGCCTCTCGCCTGAAATAGGCTCCAGCAGACCCCCGTGGATAAAGGATAAAGCGGGTATAGATAATGGATGGATGGATAAATTAAATTGTATTGAATTGAAAACGAGCCCCGACCCCCAGGCTCAGGGTGCTGCATGAACACCACCGGTCCAAAGCTTCCAGACCTTCCACTGGTGTTCCTGATAAATGCAAACGGCATCACATCATGCTTTTTAACACCAATCTGGGATTGGTTTCAGTATCCAGATGAAGCGTTAACACCGGGTTTAAAGCCTAATCCTGCAGGACCCTGGCAGAGGACGTGGCACCTCTGGTCCGTGTTGTTCTCATGCCTTATTTTACATCTTATTGTTCAGTTGGGAGAAGAGTCCAGCACAAACTGATCCATGCGTGCGGAAACAGGAACCACAGGACATCAGAAACACTCACATCTCTTTTCACCATTTAGTTTATTTTATAATGCCTTGCTTCCTGTCATATTGTACCTCCTATCCCCGTAACGCTGGAACATTTCTCAACTGTGGCGTTTGAATAATGTGATAATCGGTCAGAAGGACCTGGGGATTTGTTTTTTAAAAGAGAGACTCGTCATGTCTTTGACTTTTAAAAATAGCTTAAATAGCAATAAAACTTTATATGACAAGACCAACAAGGTGATTGTGCAAAAATATATGATGGATATGAGACATCAAGAAAACAAATCTTGTAATAGATGTCTTAGATGTAAAGCTGTAAGGGAACATTTACATTACCAGCTTCCTGACACACATCCAACTTTCCTCCTCTTTAGAAGGTATTTCTATAATGTCCGGTACATTATCCTTTATCCCTACTAGATGTCACATAACACAAGCACTTAAATGCAGGCAACTTCTAAGGCAACATGTGAACTAAAAGAAACTTGATACTGTAACGTGAAGTGAAGCCTCGTCCACTTTTGTCTGCACGGGCCTCCCCAGACCTGATCGTTCATGTCCTAATGCAAGAAATACACAAGAGCTATCGTAATGGGTCGACTACTGAATACAAAATACAAAATCATGGACACACAAAACAATACTGAGGTCAAATAAAAGGGGGAATCCACAGCTCCTGGTGTTGGCTCTGAGGAGAAGATCGTTGAAACTAGAGCTCTTCCTCCTGCTGGGACACCTGACCCGAGGTCTGCGACGGGGCTCGCGCTTGTGACTGCTGCAAAAAAGGCCGATGTTAAAGACTAACACGTTTCGAGGAGGGGAATTTTCGTTATGCATAATGACTCCATGTGCGCCCTGCAGAGCACATGTCAAACATTCTCGTTGCTTCTCGTATTCTGCAGACGGGCTTGCATGTCTTTGTCTTGATTTTTCACATTCTGAGGAGTATGGCGTTGGCAAACGCAACCCTGACGAGGCAGCCCGGACGCCCCGAGGGCCAGAAACACCAGAAACACCCCCCCCCGCGCACTCGTCCTGGTCCGTCCTGAAGGGGGGGGGGGGGCAGGGACTGTTTGGTCTGTGCTCACAGAAGACACTGTGAAGATGTGCAAATGTATGTACAGCGGGCAGCGGCCGTCCTGCCGGCTCTACGGTGCAGCATGCAGGACACGGTAGAGCTGCAGGTCTCCTGGCCAAGCTGGACCGGGTCGGTGAGAGTGTGCTGGACAAGCAGAGTGGGCAGTGTGACAGAAGGGGGAAGAGGAACGACGAGGTGGAAGGGAGGGGGCGTGGGGGCGGGTAGCGCTTTCTACATCTCTGCCTCCTCAGGACGTGCCCTGCCTCTTCTGTTGCTGCACCCGGATCAGCTCCAGCTGCTTTTTGCACTTCTGGTAGTACGTGGACAGACTCTTGTTCTCCTCCAGCAGCTTCTTGTGCTCCTGCACCAGGCGTGACGTGTTCTGCTGGTCCTTCTCATCTTGGTCCAGTTCAGCGATGAGCTCCTTCCTGCACACACACACACACACCAAAGCACTCGTTTACATGCAGCAGTTCAATCGGATTTCTGATCGTATAAGACATCGTTCGGACTTTTAAACTGCATGTAAACACCTCAATCCGATCTACTTCGGACCTATATCGGACATTTAATAATCGGATAGCAACACCTAGATAACTCGTTCAGAGTCAGAATGTTAACGCCATGTATACGGAGACATCAGATATTGTAGTCTGCGCATGCTGGAGAATTTCCTCTGGGGCTTCACCCGGAAGTGAAAGGAGGCGGCGCGTGTTAAATAGTTGTTTAAACACCTTTAAAAAGATTGCGAAAGAGATGTCAGAAGCTTCATCAGGACACCGGAGCAGATCAGAATAAAGTGGAAAAATACACGGAAGGCGTAACATTGGCGCCAAACAAAACAACCGTCAACCGGAAGTGGCTCTTTGTTGAAATGGTTACAAATGGTTACCATGGTTACAGCGCCACCTAGTGTCACGGAGTCAGCCAATGCTCGGAAAGAAATGTAAATGTATGTCTTCTTTTCTTTTAAATAGTCAAATAAAATGGCACCAGCAAGCTTAATCCTGTAGCACACTGGTCCTCAACCTTTTCTGTACCAGGACCGGTTTAATGTCTGACAATATTTTCACAGCCCAATCTAAAAGTGTAGCTGATAAAAACTAAATAAAATGACAAGATCGGCATTAAAAACTGTGGGATTTTCTCTATAGTAATAATAATAATAATAATAATAATAATAATAATAATGAATAATAATAATAATAAAACATAATTTTCGAAAAAATAAAATAAAATAATGGAAATTGTAAATTACCTTTTAATATGAGTATTTCTATAAATGTGTTTTTATGTTTTTATGTCTCATTAACGTTATTTAAAGCCAGGCTTTTATTTTATTTGTTATATATTAAGGAGACCGATATTTAGTGCTTTTATTTTGAAGGCGTCTCGCCGAGACCTTGTAAACGAGTGTCTTGAATGCTAAAGTGGAGCCTAACTGACACAAAAAGCACCTGCTGATAAGGATTTGTTTTCTTTGCAAATGTTATGGCGTATTTATGTCCAGCTTGAGTTTGGTTGCCATGGTTACTCATGTATTGTGTTAACGGTAGCTGTTGTTACCGAGCAGCAGCTGCGTCGGTCTGTATTTAAGTTAAATGAAACTTATATGAATGTAGAAAGACTAACTATTTTATTTTATTCCTTTATAGCTCTTACGGTGTGTTTGCAGTGTATTTACATCCAAGGAATAAAAACATTGTGAACCATCAGTTTGAGAGTCAACCATCATCAGTTGGGGATGATACGGAAATTATTTTTTCCTTCTGTGCCGCCCGGTACCAGATGACCCACGGCCCGGTACTGGGCCGGGGCCCGGGGGTTGGGGACTACTGCTGTAGCAGACGTGAATACGCAGCAGCTGCACTCACTTCCTCTGGATGAGCAGGGCGATCTCCGTCTGCACCTTCAGGTATTCCTGGGCCATCTTGCAGTGCTGCTCAAACACGGCCATGGATTCTTTGGAGTTGGGACAAGGAGCCAGAGGCTGGAAATACACAAGCACGCAATTAACACAATTAACCGACACACACGTGACTCGTGGATCTATATGAGCTGCAGGTTCAGTGTGTATGTGGGTCAATGACGTGACGCCTAGATTTTCTGAAAAACAGATTTTTTTTTTCAATTCAAAAAAGTTTTAAATGGATAAAAAAAATACCATATATATGACCTACCTGTCCCACATATGGACTCACTTGAATTTTACAAAAAATACTAGTTATTTGAGATTTTGTTGTTGTTTTAAGCGTCAAAATGTCATGTGGTGCGACCGTCCGACCATGACTCTTGTTTTGAAAACTTTTTGAAATCACTCTAAATGTTTTTAATCAATCTTCTGCCCTATCTGGCATGATTTCTGAAGTGTCTTGTAGTGTGTAAGATTATAACACATTTGTATTTATATTTCCATCATAATATACAAACAAATTTTGAGTGATGACGTCCATTTTATGAAATATCATGTGGCGCGACCATAAAAAAAACAACCATTTCTGTATAATACTGAAAACTTGTAAAAAAAAAAAAGATGTCAAGACGTTAAGGAAGTTAATTTATTTTAATATGAATCATGGTTGCACCACATGACCTTTTTTAAGGCTAGTGCCAATTCATCTTGACAAAAAACTAAATTTAAAATCTTTATATGAATTTATGTGTAGACAACATTCTTAATGTTTGAACTACTGCAATAGATATTCTTTTTTTTATTATTTTAAAATTGACCTGTTGAAAATCCTTATTGGTCATTGGCCCATATACAGTATTGGTGTGAACATTTCATCACTTAAACAACTCCAACATGATGGAGATGATACTGGCAGAAGTTCCAGCAGTGGAAACTGGTTCAACACAGTTTCTAACTGCGTTTCAGTGACACAGCAACCGTGTTGCGTGTGAGCGACGGCAGACTGGGTGGAGTACCTGCAGTTGGTGATCCAAGGTGAGATAAGCCATGGGAATGGAGTTGTCGGAGCCGTTAGTGTCTGGGAAGAGAGCGCAGAGTTATTTGTTGCCCCTGACTTCTCGGGGTGGACAGTGCTCAGAAATCAGCTCCCGGACGCACCATGGAGGCAGATTTGAACATCTCTGACACGGATGCTGTTACAGTCACCGTGTTGGGAAAATGAGCAGAGCAGCTCACCACGGTTACACTCACTACATATGTATGTAAAAATCCTTTAAAAATAATCATCACCCTAACCCAGGGGGCGGCAACCCAAAATGTTGAAAGAGCCATATTGGACCAAAAACACAAAAAACAAATACGTCTGGAGCTGCAAAAAATTAAGTCTTGTATCAGCCTTAGAATGAAGGCAAAAGGTGAAAGGAGAAATGTCGAGAAAAAAGTCGAAATGTCGAGGAAATAGTAAACATTTTGAGAAAAAAGCTAAATGTTGAGAAAAAAGTTGAAATGTCAAGAAAAAAGTCGAAATGTTGAGATTAATGTTGAAGTACAATTTCAAGAAAAAAGATTAAAAAGGAAAGGAAAAAGGAAGAAAAAAGGAGAAAAAAAGGAAAAAAAGAAAAAAAAGAAGAAAAAAAGGAAAAAAGAGAAAAAAAGAAGAAAAAGAGGAAACAAAAGGTCAAAACATTTTGAAAAAGCTCAAGGGAGCCACTAGGGCAGCGCTAAAGAGCTGCATGCGGCTCCAGAGCCGCAGGTTGCCGACCCCTGCCCTAACCCTAATAAATAATTGAGGAAAATAGAAGTTTAAATTCATAAAATGTATTTTATTTTCAGGATTAGGCTACTCAATTTCATTATCCTAAAACCCCAGAGTGTCCTCCATACCAGGATGGTTCGACTTAACCTGTCAATCACTTGGATCAACTATGGAGTCGTGGTTGAAGCGTAGCAGCAATTCTTTGGAAAACACGGAGGGACAAGTGACAAAGAAGGCCAAACCGGAGCCGGCAAAATTCTGCCTGTATCTTGAAGAATATGTTTTAATTGGATTTATGTCCACAAGTTACAACCCACCCAAGGCTCTGTGTTTTTTTTCTGTGGGGAAAAATGAGCTACCAGCAGCATAAAGCCAGCACATCTGCAGCATCATCTTCAGGGAAAACATGGATGCCACATTGGTAAGCCACTTGACTATTTTAAGAGGAAACTGTCTGAATTCAGATGTTCTCAGGACGTGACATGGAATGCTTCTGCAACATCAGCCAAAGCCCCGGAGGCCTATTATGCAGCGTCTGCTTGTAGCTGAAGCCAAGAAGCCCTGCTCCTTCCAGCGGCTGCAGTGCTGGCTGAGACTGTGCTGGACAAAAACGCAGCGGAGAAATTAAAGACACTTTTTCAAAAGACACTATTTGCCGCAGAATAAATAAATAAAGTACAGAGATTGTTGAGCAAGTTGTGGGAAAACTTTGCGACTCCTTATTCACTCCAGCCGGATGAATCCACAGATGTCAGTGGAAATGGATCCAGGATCCAGTACCCAGTACATGTGTTAGAGAATAGAAAACATCCATGCACGAATGAATGAACAGACTCTATGTGCTATATGTGCATATGGGTGGTTTATGTGTGTATGAATAATATATGCATCTGGAACCCAGATATTTTACCTCCTAATCAAGTGAGTCCAAATTAACTTTTGTGCCAAACTTAAATAAATGATCATCAAAACCCTACCTGAAATATTGTGAGCACATGAAAAACACAGCACGGTAGCAATGAAAGACATGTCAAATTGCATGAACGGAGTAAGTCCATGCAGATTCAGTTCTGTTGCTTTTCTGTGTGAGGGGATGCTGTGACATTTCCTCCGTTATTGGAACAGCACTGTTGCCACTGTGAGTACCTGTGGGCTCGTCGGGCGAGAAGTAGCCTCGGCCGCTGGTTTTGTCTGGGGGCATCATTCTCACGCTGGGACTGGAGGACCGGCTGCTGTTCCTGCTCCCCTGCAAGAGGAGGAAACCAGCGTCAACCTTCCAAAAACTCACATCTTTTAAATGTGAAAAGGAGCCATGACAACAGTAAAGCGCAACACCAATTAGTTCACCGTGCCCATGATGGAGGCTTGTGGCACTGAAATGTGCTTAGACTAGTTTCATTCTGATTGCTGTAATAAGTCATTTTTTTATCTTAAAAATAGTCATTAGTATACTGTACATTACTACTACTTGTACTACTACCACTACTACTACTACTGTCATTTAGCAGTTGCTTTTATTCAAAGCGACTCACATCTGAGAGAACAACACAAGCAAGAAAACCCATAGGAGGGTCCATCATGGATAAGTGCTGGTTAGATTACTACTATTACTACTACTATTACTACTACTAATAGTACTACTACTACTACTACTAGTACTAGGGCTGCAACGATTCGTCGACGTTGCCGACAAAAATCAATAATAAAAATTGTCGACAATTGTCGCCAGACTTGTTTTTCCAATGGAGTGAGGCGTCTCACTTCAGTACAATCTCTGCCGAGAGTCGTGCAGCACGATAGCGTCTCAGCAGCTGCGGGTAATAAAACTTCAAAAGTTTGGGAGCATTTTAGCCTCGATACGGCGAATAAAAAGATGACTTGCAAGGTTTGAAAAGCTGACCTTGCTTATCACGGGAGCACGTCGGTAATGCATTTGAAGAGAAAGCACGTCGGAGTGTTGAACGAAACTGACTCGCCTTGGTAAGATATTAAGCCTATTTTCATTTGTTAAATTAATTTGTTTAATTCGTTAACTTTGTTTATTTCATGTTATTTATTAGTGTTACTTGAGCCATTTACAGCTACTCTCGTTGCAATAACCTCAATCACATAATTGATGCTGCGAGAAAGGCGAAAAAGCTTGTGTGATGACAATGATGGATTTGCATCTAACTTTCAGTCAGGTGACCTATGAACTATCAATTATCCATCAAGCTGCACAATGATCATGTTAACATTAAATCAGATGGATTTGTCTGGACATTTCTCTTGCGGGACGGGAGAAGACACTAAATTAATGCATCTCTATTATTGTAAAGCATGAATTCTCAGAGTTTTGCGGGAGCAGGTGGGAGCAGGATGAAGGAAACAGTCCCACTATAGCAGGGCTCTAGTGCCATCTTTCTGGTGTTTATTATCATTTGCCACATAATTTAAGCAACCTCATACTAAATTTTTAAAAAAAAGACTAATTATCCGATTAGTCGACTAATCGTTTCAATAGTCGGTGAGTAGTCGACTATTAAAATAGTCGTTAGTTGCAGCCCTAACTAGTACTACTAGGAGGGTCCATCATGGATCAGTGCTGGTCAGACTGCTGTGAGTCCAGTTGGACACACATGCTGCCATGCCAGTGCTAGAATATTTTTTGTTCCCTTCCCGTCCGACACAACTGTCCCTTTATACAAGATATTATACCGTATAGTCGCAGAGATCAAAGTAATGTTGTAAACTGCAACTCCAACAAAGTTTCAAGATGTAAAAATAACTGAGATAGCAAATTTCAAGTGTATTTTGAAAGTGGGCAGTCTGACATGTATCCAACGGTCAGCGGATCTTCCAGCCGGATCCTTTCAGGTCATATGTTTGTTGTTTATGAAGTGTAATAGACAGAACAATGATCGGAGACTTATCAATGATGTGGTCAGACAGCAGTACAGAAAACATTCTAAAAACCAGGCATTTTAATGCTTTTCATAAAATCAAAAAATGAATTGAAGCTAGGCATGACATCTCCAAACTCCATATGTGTGTTCCCTTATTGTCCCCGTGTCCTACCTGGCTGGACTCTGAGCTGATGCCTGGAAGATCCTGCACCGACTGGGGTCTTTGAGTTTCAGATGTGGCTGTGGACACGGTGAAGAGACAAGGACAGACAGGGAAGAGAATGAGACCCAGGAGGTTAGGCAGTGATGGTGGGGAACTACAGTGCTACGCGGGACAGCTGCGCTGCCCGGGCCTGACAGCAGCTACTACGGTGCGGCTGGCACTTCACCACAGCAATGAAAGATTGCAAACATACACATCAGTGGAGGAAAAACATACATCCATATCAGCCGCTGGGCCTACTTATGTGTCCCTTTCAGTCAATTCACTCAACAGTCATCGAGTGAGAGTTTGGTACGTCGGTTATAGTGAATATCAGAGTTTTTCAACTGGTTTGGTCCCAGGAACCACCATTATAATCAAGAAGCAACTCGGGGACCAACTGCTTTTGGGGATGTTTGTTTTATTTTACACCTTGCTTTTAAATAAGAGTATGGGCCTATAGAGGCTATTTATTTACATCAGTGTATATTTTTATTTGCACCTTTTGCTATAAAAAAAAACAAACAAAAAACAGTCAATGAAAAATGAACAATAGGAAGCCAAGAGGGCTTATAATATTACAAAGTTCACTCTCACTCATTTGACATAATTTGGATGGGTAAATTATTCACAAAAATGAATAGTAAATGGAAAATAAATTGAGTCTAAAGAATAAATATATATTTTTTAAATTATTATTGTTTTCCATTTATAATTTCACGGACCACCTGCAATACCGCCACGGACCACCAGAGGGCCGCGGACCACCGGTTGACAATCCCTGGTGTATACGGTTGATGTGGTTATGGATATAACATCCTTATGTGTCCTCACTGAAGACATCTCCAAATACACCTTTAGGCAGATGACACACATAGGAGGCTCCAACCACACTAATATATTTGTCATCATCAGCCTTCCCTTTGCACACTCTTCTTCTTCTAGCTGAAAACAACAACAGCTAGCAACAGCTAACAGCTCTAATATTCCCCCCAAAACAAAAACAAGCTAAACATTCGCTTCAATGCCTGTTGGTGTTGCTCACTGCTGCCTGGTTACTCTGTCCAACTGAGAGTGCTAGCTTTGAGTTTCCTTCTAGTCTTACCTTGGGTTTTACCACGAGCACCAAGCTAACCCACGCTAAGCACCCCGTCCTTAGGGATGAGGCATTGTCTTTCGATTTGCATGAAAACATTTAAAACTTTAAAACATATTGCACTCCGCTATACACCGCTCACTTGTGGTGCCATTATACCAGTGCTAAAATGAAAAAACTACAGGTGGCATACAACTCCCTAGATGGACAAGTGCAGGTGAAATGTTTGTGACCAGTGATTTCCACGCTGTACTGAGGAACTTATGTTTAGATTTATGTGTAGACTGAAGGAGTCATAGAATGCTTTAATTATGGCCTTAACAGAGACTACACAGAGCGATACAAGGTTCTCCTCCTGTTTCTGGAAACACTGGAGGAAATGTTTGTATGTTTTTAACTAATTTGAATGGCACAAGTGAATCTCTTTCTCTTTTTATTTTTAATGTCTGTGTCTTTGTATCTCGTTTTGTATTCTGGACCCAGTGTCTGCAAAATAAAGTTTATATAAAAAGGACCAGCGTGAAGTACACCCTGTTTCTCTGGAGACCATCCACACCATGAGAGCATTGTTTGCCTGCTTCAGCGCTCAACCCTGGAAAGGTGGGTCAGGTTTGTGGAGAAGGCGCTGGCACAGAATGTTGTTACCCAATCTGACCCTTTGAACCTCAGAGTTTAGAGGGTTTGTTGGAGATTGAGGATGGTTGCATTTCCATCACACCTAAATTTGCACAAGAGCCAAATATCAAAAAAGAAAACCTGTAATGGAAACAGCTCTAATTCATAACAACTCCCAAATATTGCAAAAACCTTTTTAAGCTTTCACAAGGTGGTTTTCAGGCATATCAATAGTCCACCGAAGCTGGTCAATCTAAAGTTTGTGGCTTCAGCAATACAATATAGTTGTGCTATAACACTACTTGATCATTAACCATTATTTGAATGATAATCATTCAAATGATCATCTGTTGCCTTCATCATCTGACTGTTTTCTCAACAGCGGTAGCAGCAATCTCAATAACCATAACTGAGCGTTTCAACGCCAGACTTGCTCTCACCGGCTGTGCATGTCAAGCCACCAGCAAAAAAGGGTGACAATAACGGCCTCCTTCACGTTAGCTCTCAGCCCTTGGGGAGGTCTTTTTAGGCCAACGATTTTCA
This sequence comes from Cololabis saira, assembly GCF_033807715.1. NCBI lineage: Eukaryota > Metazoa > Chordata > Actinopteri > Beloniformes > Belonidae > Cololabis > Cololabis saira. The sequence continues at coordinate 6,166,738 of NC_084604.1, read as the reverse complement.
ATAGGAAGAGTCCATTTTCGCAGGGATGTGTCCACAGATCCTTCCCGATTGGGAGGGAGTCTCTATGCAAGGCTGCAAAGGGGGAGTGGACGGCAGCGCGATCAACGTGTTACATCAACTACCTGGGGTTGTTTGCCACCTTCCTGGCTTCAAAGCTGGTTTAATGTTCTAGTGGGTAAGCATGTTCTGCTCAGAACAACAAAGACAACAACACAGAGGTTTCCCACATGTTGCTGTGGTGCAGTGTTCATCTCTTGTCAATCACAGCCACCCATATCCCAGGTAATCTCTGTTTGAGTCGCTTTAGTTGGTGGATATGAAGTTCTGTTCATACAAGACCAAGCTACTACTTGCTCTGGCCTCTGTGAAGAGAGTCAGTGACTTTTCATTCCTTGTGTGCTCAATTGGCACTAGATGGCTCTAAGGTCACTCTGTTACTGAACACAGTCCATTTATCCGAGGTCATTCCTTCAGACTACAAGGCCATGGCAAACAAGCTCACAAGTTTTTACCCATGTACAGAGGAATTGTTCTTTGCACGCTTGTGACGATCACACTCAGAGTTCAGAGCTTGAGTCTGTATGATCCGATGTTTGTCTATTGTGCTAATCCAGTCAGAGGTAACGCCCTATCGAAGCAAAGTCTGTCTCGCTGGATTGTGGAAGCTCCATGCATTCAGAACAGGGCTCTCACTTTGCCTCCTGGCATGAGGGCCATAGCATAGGAGTGTCAACATCCTGCGCCCTGTTTAAGTTCTTTGGGTGACATCTATGCTGCAGCCGGGTTGCATCACCATATACTTTTGTTTGGTTCTCCCTCCATTCTCTTACAGAGAGAAGGTCTGCCCCCAGCCCCTTCTTTGGCTCTCTTTGTCCTTTCTGCTGGGTCTGTTCAGCACTGAGATGATGGGTTTGACCTCGCTTCGGTGGCCGCTCTTCCAAGCATGTACATACATGTGCTGTACCAAGTGAATTAGCTGAAAGGCAACAACATGTATTGTCTATACCAGGAGTCACCAACCCTGGTCTTCCAGATCTACTGTCCTGCATGTTTTAGATGTTTCCCTGCTTCAGCACACCGTGATACAAGGAACTGTGTCAACAACAGAGCTGTCCAGACCTTGATTAAAAGCTACTGAGGACCGTTAATTAGAATCGGGTGTGCTGAGGCCGGGATACATCCAGAACATGCGGGACATCAGATCTTGAGGACCAGGGTTGGTGACCACTGGTCTATACCTTCTGTTCCCTGAAGATGAGCAATGAAGTAACACCTGACTGCCTCACGGTATTGCTTGGTTCAGTAAAGAGAAACAATTCCACAGAGGGATGATCGAACAGAGACAATTGTATCTAAATGCCAGCGAAGCCTCCCTCTCATCATCATTTGTCATGTACCTACAGGCATGTTTAGGGGCATCTTCAGTGAGGACACATTAGGGCACGATACTACACACATCGGTTGTGCCTCGTCCCTACAACTGCAATGACAAGATCAGCGTAACTCTCAGGAGTCGATGGAAGCAGGTCCAAATGTCATGATGGATTTACGATGACGTGGCAGCAAGCCGCAGCCTTTGATAAATCTGTTTTCAACTTGTTACTGTTCAGTTTCTGTTTTTTGGGTTATTATATTTCCTTTTTTTGTTGTGTTCCCTGAAGGCGGTGGGTAGGCGTGGCTTGATTCCCACACCTGCAGCTCGTTGCCAAATAATTCTGCATGTTCGGTCTGAGCCAGTGTTCATCACTTGTTCCCAGGTTACTTTCAAGTAAACCATCTTGTTACTCTGTTAACTTTTCAGATATTCGTTGTTTTTTTCAGGAGTTGCTTGCATAAGCAAAGTTTTATGTTAACCAGTTTTTCTCCCCTGAATTTCAGTGATTTCCTGTTGTTACTTTCTCATGTGTGTTTTTCTTCCCCTGCCTCAGTGCAGCGCTTGTTGTTCGTGGCTATAATAAAGAGGATCGTGTTTTTGAAACTCACAGATTCTATCTCTGCGAGTGGATCCAGCCCACCGCCTCCGTCTTGTGGAGGAAAAGAAATATGTTTCTTTTGCCACAAATTGCTTGCGTGGAATCTTATTTTGACTGCTGATTTTTTTTTTTTTTTGTAAATCCAAAAAACATGTGAGGCATTTGCTGCATTTGAATGTAAAAAGTAAAAAGTATATGTTAAGTTGTTGTTTGCTAAATATGTGTATTAGTTTTTGAAATGTACAATAAACATTTTAATTTGAAACTATAAAAATTACTTGTTAAACATGTTTGTCTTTTTCACCGTTAAAAAAAACAGCTTTTCCTACTCAGATTTTAGGTTTTTGTGATTTTAGGTTTAATGTGTTGATACAGTTTGTCAAAATGAAAAATAATTGTAAATTCATACAGGTGAAGTTGTGCTGAAAATAATGATACTAAACAAGGCAAGGTAAACCGTCTTTAAGTTGAAATATTGAGCTAAATTCAAAAGTAGTCAAAAACGACCAATTATACCCAGAACCCCAGAGGGAACTTGATTATTTACTGTAGTTCTAATTACAAGTCCAGAAAACTCAGCAGCACATACTTCCTCCACTGTTTTCCCTGATGTTGAGGATTTACATTAAAGCTGTCGTGTGCTGGGACAGATGCCGACAACAGACATATTGATCTTTCTCCACGGAGAACTGCCAAAAATCATCAGTTTCAAAATAAGTGAAATCTGTATCCTGATATTGAAACGTGTCAAGTATCAATCCAGACTCCTCACAAGATTAAAATAATTACATTTTACTTCATATTTATCTTCAAAAAAGTATTAACTGTGGTTCATTGACACCTGAAAATACCATGTAGTTCTACCTTCAGTGAAAACCCACAGCATATCAGAGTTTGGTGGTAAACAAAGACCTTTGATACCGTAATGACCACTGACCTTTGAACTTCTTGTTTTGATTTCCAATTTACAAGAAAGAAAAAAATCAATCCCAAATTTCAGCACCAAAATTTAAGATGAAGGAACATGTCATAGCTAGACAAGGTTTTTCCTGGACTTCATCAAACTGATAGTTGGATACTGTACCAGTCACAGCTCAAAACTAACATAGACATCAGGGCTCCAGACTATTTCTAATAGCTCTTGAACAGCAGGGCTGTACCAGCAGCTGTCTTAAGGCTCATACATACTCCACAAGAACTGAGAAACGTGTTGTTGTTTCTGAGGTGGCAAGAACAACATGATGTCATCTGGCAAGCCTGTACGTAAGTTGCAGGTGCTGCGGCGGTGGGTGGGGGAGGGGAGGGCTATGAGACTTCCACCAGCTCTGCACTTGAGTTTCTCTATTGGTGCTTTTCCACTAGTACCTACTCAGCCTGACTCGACTCTCCTCGGTTTGGTTCTTTTCCACTAGGGGTCTAACGTGCCGAGTAGATACTTTTCTGTAACTATTCTGCTGAGGTTCGAAGCTGCTGAGTCGGCTGTATCTGACATCATCACACTACAGGCCACCGATTGGTCGGGGGGTTGGAGTCAGACGTCTGAGTCAGGAGGAGGAAATCAGCGAAAGAGCGACTTCTTCATTTTATTCGACCAGCAACGGCAGCAAAAGTCTGTTTGGTGATCCAACTCTGAGATGCAGATGTTCATAAACCTGGTGCTGAGGAGAGAATTAAAAAGGGATCTAGACGGGTGATAAGGAACGACCAGATCCACCAGGAGCTCTGTCTCTTCATAGCTGCTCGCGGCTCCAGCTGACTTTTCAGCAGCGCCGAAACAAACTAACAAAAATTAAAAAGCGTTGCCGCTTGAAGCTTCTCTCACTGTCATTTTTTAACTTGATATCCAACACAATAAACTCCCCTGTGACTTACGTGCGAACTCTGACTTGGGCCTTTTTAAATCTAAACTGAAAACCTATTTACTCAGGGTGGCTTTTAATACCCATGAGTGTGGCGACACTTTTTTATACTTTGGTCTTGATGTTATGTTTTATTCTTGTTTTATTCTGCAAGCACTTTTTGTCTTGATTGTATGTTTATTCTGTAAAGCACTTTGGTTCACCTGTAGGGCGATGTAAGGTGCTATATAAATAAAGTACATAAAGCCACAGATCCAGCAGCACATCTATCATCTCCTCCATGTTCTACATCTTTAGTGTTGTTGTCTTCTTCGTTTAGATTACACAATCAAATACGTCACAGCAGCTTCACTCCAACCTCCTACTTCTCATCTGGGTATTGAAAAGAAACGAGGGCAAGGCGAGTTGAGTCGAGTAGGAACTAGTGGAAAAGCACCATATAAGTATGAAACATCCTGGCCAGAAAGAACATAGTTCTTGTTACCTCGAGAAAAAGAACAAATTTCTCTGCTCTTGTGGATTATACAACAACCTTTAACCTCACATCTGCTTATTTAACATGTGATATATTTTTTGGTCAATGTGGAGAAGTTACATAGCGAAATTCAGTATAAAATGTATCTACTAAGTATGTGAGTACTGTTAAACCTGCCTTTAAAGCCTTGCCAAGTAAGCCTGCTTTAGAACTTTTTTAAATGATAACCCTTTATGTTATAGGATTTAAACTGAATAGGTACTTGTGTTTGCAAGAGTTGAACATATGAACACACTGAATTGAGATGAGTGTTTATCAGTTTGCTAAACTTTCATTTTACAGCAGGGGCCTGTTTCACAGAGGTTCAACAAACTGAGTCCAAAAACCAAGTCGGAGTCAATAAACGTCAGAAAAACCAAGATTCTTTTTGACCACATTAGAATCTGCTTGTATCATTTCAGTGTGACGTGTCATCGCTCAGACTTCAAATGTGCGTTATATGATCAGTTGTCTGAAGAAATTGAGCTCATTTCATCTCCATAAAGGGGAGGAGACAGAGAGTAACTCAGGATATATTGAACTAAACCTGCTCTTTACCAAGTTTCCTTTCACAGAGTCAGTTACCATGGTAACAGACTCCTAGTATGAGTTACCTCGGTTTCTGAAACCGGCTCAACTGAACACTCTTGCTCGAGCTTTCCCTGAGTTCAGGTTCAACAGAACCCGCTCTGTGAAACAGACCCCCGGTAAAGGACTGACCTGACCAGCACAACAAGGAAAAACTCAGAAATGCTGTTATTGAGAAAGACAAATTAATGAACCTAGAAGCATTTGTGTGATTTAGCACACAAACTGCAAAAACTCAAAATCTTACCAGGAATATTTGTCTATTTCTAGTGTCTCATTTTTAGTCAAAACATCTCATTACACTTAAAACAAGAGTCATCGACAGAAAGATAACTTGTTATTTGAGAATTTTCACCTGTTTCAAGTAAACGTTCACTTGAAATAAGTAGAAAAATCTGCCAGTGGGACAAGATTTATCTTCTTATTACAAGCAAAAAGATTTTTGAAACAGGTGAGAATTGTTGTTTTTTCCAGTGATGACTCTTGTTTTAAGTGTAATGAGATTTTTTTTTTACTAAAAATGAGAGATTTTAACTAGAAATTAAAGCTGCAAGCAGCAATGAACGGGCCCTCGCACTCACGGCCACCGCCCCCCCTAAGCATATCAGAAACGACACCACCCACGACTTCCTATGTCAAACCATTCAAAAGTTATAGCAGAAAAAAGGGACAACCAATCAGAAGAAGGGGCGGGGCTAATTCAGGCCAATGAAGGTCAAGGACTCCATACAGAATCTGATGACACCACCCACGACTCTCTATGTCAAACCATTCCAAAGTTATAGCAGAAAATCGGGACAACCAATCAGAAGAGGGGGCGGGGCTAATTAAGGCCAACGAAGCTTAAGAACTCATTACAGAGTCCCATGACACCACCCACGACCTCCTATGTCAAACCATTAAAAAGTTATAGCAGAAAAAAGGGACAACCAATCAGAAGAAGGGGCGGGGCTTATTCATGCCAATAAAGGTCAAGGACTCCATAAATAATCTGATGACACCACCCAGGACTCTATGTCAAACCATTCCAAAGTCATAGTAGAAAATCGGGACAACCAATAAGAAGAAGAGGCGGGGCTAATTAAGGCCAACTAAGCTTAAGGACTCAGTACAAATTCCCATGACACCACCCACGACTTCCTATGTCAAACCATTAAAAAGTTATAGCAGAAAAAAGGGACAACCAATCAGAAGAAGAGGCGGGGCTAATTCTGGCCAAATGAAGGTCAAGGACTCCATAAAGAATCTGATGACACCACCCACGACTCTCTATGTCAAACCATTCCAAAGTTATAGCAGAAAATCGGGACAACCAATCAGAAGAAGGGGCGGGGCTAATTAAGGCCAACGAAGCTTAAGAACTCATTACAGAGTCCCATGACACCAACCACAACTTCCTATGTCAAACCATTCAAAAGTTATGGCAGAGAAAAGTATTCTAGGGGGCGCTGTTGAGCCGTTAGGCCACGCCCATTAATGCAAACCATGAAATATCAAATGTATCGCCAGGCCTGGCTTGCATGCAAAATTTGGTGACTATCAAATATGGACCAATCAGATGAAGGGGGGCGCGCCTTTTGGCGTCTAGCGTCGCCATGGTAACACTTTTGAAAGAGAAAAGTAATGCGTGGTGTCGCAGGATGGAGACGCACATTTTGATGTATAACACTCCTGGGTGCACGTTACGGTTCGGGCCGTATTAATTGCCGAAGGAATGGCATAAATTTAGCCAAAATTACACAATTAATTCAAAATGGCCGACTTCCTGTTCGGTTTCGGCCATGGCTCCAAGAGACTTTTCTTTAAGTTGTGCCATGCTACACGTGTGTAGCGATTTTCGTGCATGTACGTCAAACCGTATCGTGGGGCTTGAGGCACAAAGTTTTCCGGGGGGCGCTGTTCAGCCATTTTGCCACGCCCATTAATGCAAACCATGAAATATCAAATTTATCGCCAGGCCCTGCTTGCATGCCAAATTTGGTGCCTTTTGGGGAACTATCAAATATGGACCAATCAGATGAAGGGGGGGCACGCTTGCTGGCGTCTAGCGTCGCCACGGTAACACTTTTGAAAGAGAAAAGTAATGCGCGTAGTCGCAGGATAGAGACGCACATTTTGATGTATAACACATCTGGGTTCATGATACGGTTCGGGCCGTATTAATTCTCGAAGGAATGGCATATATTGCTCCAAAATTACGTGATTCATTCAGAATGTTCAAAATGGCCGACTTCCTGTTCGGTTTCGGCCATGGTGCCAAGAGACTTTTCTGTAAGTTGCAACATGATACAGGTGTGTACCGACTTTCGTTCATGTACGTCAAACCGTATTATGGGGCTTGAGGCACAAAGTTTTTTCTGTCTGAACCAATCAGATGAAGGGTGGGCGCGCTTTTTGGCGTCTAGCGTCGCCACGGTAACGCTTTTGAGAGAGAAAAGTAATGCGTGGTGTCGGAGGATGGAGACGCACATTTTGATGTATAACACACCTGGGTGCTCGTTACGGTTCGGGCCGTATTAACTGCCGAAGGAATGGCATAAATTTCGCCAAAATGACACGACTAATTCAAAATGGCCGACATCCTGTTCGGTTTCGGGCATGACGCCAAGAGACTTTTCTTTAAGTTACGTCATGATACAGGCGTGTACCGATTTTCGTGCATGTACGTCAAACCGTATCGTGGGGCTTGAGGCACAAAGTTTTCAAGGGGGCGCTGTTGAGCCATTTTGCCACGCCCATTAATGCAAACCATTAAATATCAAATTTTTCGCCAGGCCTGGCTTGGGTGCAAAATTTGGTGACTTTTTGGGCACGTTTAGGGGGGCAAAAAGGCCCTCCTTTCGTCAGAAAAATAATAAGAATAATAATAATAAAAAAAATACAAATAATTCCTACAGATACAATAGGGCCTTCGCACTGAAGGTGCTCGGGCCCTAATAAGACAAATATTCTTGTTAAGATTTTGAGTTTTTGCAGTGCACTAAACGTACTCAGCAACAAATGCCATTTTTTACAAAGTCTATACATTTTAACTGATACACTAATAAATAATGACCTTTCTGCCAATGTCACCAAACGCAGATGTATATACTTCTCTTCACAGACACAATGCATATGTAGTGATATGTGCCTTAACTTTCGTACACATACTACCCAATGATTCTCTTACTCACTGAATTATCTGATCACCGATGTGTGGGAAAACAAGAAAAGTACTTGGAAAAGTTAATGGATATATAGAGGAAGTGAGGGAAGGAAACAGTCATGCTTTCTGAAAGTTCTCTATGCATGAAAGACAAGGACAAGCCAAAATGCAAAGAACTGATTCACTGATTTACTCCTCTAGCCCATTAATTGCTGGAGTCACCCCAGGGGAAAGGACAGAAGCAGAGCCGTGAGTGAGCAAAGTCATGTCATCTGTGTTGTTCATCGGGTGCAATGTGCTAACTGTAGTTTATTAAGCTTTTATAGTAGGTGACTGAACAGTCCCCCAAATCCTCAGGGAAGACTAACTAGATAATGGATTAAAAAGGTGATAACAGATGAGTAATGACTATCATCAACTCATGTTCTGCTCCTCCCAGGTAAAACAAAAAAACAACAAAAAAAACACAGAAAAAAAGACACAAGGCAACCCAGATGTGTATTACTCCATGACCATATATAAATAGAACTCATAGAACATATCATTTACTGCAGAGGAAATAGAGGGTATGCATTGACGTCACTTCCACACTGGACTTACTCGCACTGAGTGGCAAAAACGGCTGCAACTAGTGGAGAAGACGGGATAACAGCTAATTATGGGCTTAAATTAAAGTCAGTTGGACTTGACAGTGACCCGTACAGTTACCCCAAGAACCAGCGGTCCATGGACATTAATATTTGGTACAGTTACCAAGAACCAGTGGTCCATGGACATTAATATTTGGTACAGTTACCAAGAACCAGTGGTCCATGGACATTAATATTTGGTACAGTTACCAAGAACCAGTGGTCCATGGACATTAATATTTGGTACAGTTACCAAGAACCAGTGGTCCATGGACGTTAATATTTGGTACAGTTACCAAGAACCAGTGGTCCATGGACATTAATATTTGGTACAGTTACCAAGAACCAGTGGTCCATGGACATTAATATTTGGTACAGTTACCAAGAACCAGTGGTCCATGGACATTAATATTTGGCCACCAATCCAGTTTCCTGATATTTATATGTACTTCATTTCCACACCGGGGAAATACACGAAGCAAAGCTTGAAGGCTTACAAAAGTCTTGACGCTTGGTCCGACTTCAAGGCAGGATTTGTTGTAGAAATTAAAGTGATGAGGACACCGAACTTTATGATTTGACCGTTTAACGTTAGCTACCCAAAAATCCAACATTACCTGATACAAAATGGGAACCGCAAATCTACGTTTCGGTGTCTGGAATCCAGTTGTTTCTGTGAATTGCACCGATCCATTTGGGTCTCTTAAGCTTATTTTTCGGTAGTCTGTAAAACGATAACTCCGTTTTCTTGCTAAATCTATGAGTACAGTCGATCGCACAACAGCGCTTTAGATGTTTTCCAGTTGCTCAAACTGAAAGTTTACGCTGACACTCAGTCTTTCTGAGACTCAGTCTTTCTGACACTCAGTCTTTCTGACACTCAGTCTTTCTGACACTCAGTCTTTCTGCCACTCAGTCTTTCTGACACTCAGTCTTTCTGACACTCAGTCTTTCTGACACTCAGTCTTTCTGACACTCAGTGGGCGTAACCCGCTGTGAAGTCGCATCTGTGACGTCATGCACATTCCCTCTATTGATATGTAATTAAAATCTCTGTTTCCTGTCAAGAATATCATATGGAGTGACACACAAGAGAGCGCCGTGTCAGGAGAAAACAACCCACATGCCAAGCCAGCTCCACACCGTCACCAGGAGGCCTAGTGGTCCAGTGATACCTGTGACGATGATCTTGGGGACATCCAGAATGGTTCCGAGAGATGCAGTTTTACGGTGGCCTCGCTTATACTGGGGGTGTGCTGCGAAAACACACATACACACATACAGCTGCGTACACAACAAGCATGCAAACTAAAGACAGACTGCAGGCCTCCGCGGGGCTGCAAATATGGGCCACATACATGCAGAGCATACGGTGTAAGTGAGAGGCGGACATGCACCCTGTCCATTCCAGGAGCAGCGGAGCAGCAGACACTGCCCTAAACGTGTCAGCACAAACACTAGCAGGCATTCACCTCCAATGCTGTTTAACATAAAGGTCAAGACATAGCAGGAACTACTTGTTAAAGCTACATCAAAGTTGGCAACAAAAATAAATAAATAAAATAAACACACGCACACACGGACAAACACTTAAATGTAAATGAAAAAACTGTCAGGAGGTCCTGGGGCCGATTTCAGCGTGAAACCACTGGGGTGCTAAGCTGCTTTACCTCTGAAAGAAGATGGCTAAAAACTCTTTCTGAAAGCCCTACGTTTTTACGGATGATTCAAATTCTGACTCATCGCAAAATCACAAAAAGACGAGGCAGATTCTCGAGGACCTGTAAGGGCCAACAATGTTTGCCACAATAATAATACGGCGTGCCCTTTCTGTCCAACTTTGCTTTGATAAATAAGATGATCAGAGAACACAAAACCATGCCAACGAGTCTTGAGGTGTCGCTGCCTACGTTGAATGTGTTGTTTTGTGCTGTGCAATCCCTGATTTTACCTGCGGGTCCAAATGACGTCTTGGACTCCAATTCGGACAGGTCAGCACTCATTCTTTTATCGGAGGAAGCCAGAGTTCGTCCTGGAAGGCTCTCGACACTACCCCCTCTTGATAAGGACAGAGTCCTTGGGTCTCCCTGCAGGAACAATGAAAAGATGCCAGACACGTGTCTCAGTGATCATTATTTCCTTCTAAAGGCTGTGATCTCTATTAAACTTGAGATGGTAACTACACCATCACAGTTAAGCTTGAGTTATGGTTCTGCATCAAAACGACGCTGTGTCCACGCCGTAGGGAACGCGTCGTCACGTACCACACACCGTCACTGACACCGTCACTGACACCATCACTGACGCCGTCACTGACGCCGTCACTGACACCGTCACTGACGTGCACCTCCCGAAAATTGTAACTACGCGTCGAGGCGACGCAGACCAAACGCAGACGGAGAGGGCTGTGATTGGTTCGCTTGGAAGCAACGCATTTCCGGTTTCTGGTTTGAAGCAGTCGTGAACTTTCAGCGCTCTTTTCTTCGTGTATGTGTGATTTTTTTAGTTTTGGTTTTTTGCACAATAGTGGCACTTTTGCACTAGGACTTACTGAGCCCGACTCGGCTCGTCACGCCTCTACCCGTTTCTACCCGTTTTGTCCCCGTTTGTTTTTCCACAGCCAGGGGAGAAGTGGGCAGGTTGGGGTGAAGCTGCTGTGACGTACTCGATTGCGCAACCGCTTTGTTCATGTCGGCGCTGATCAGAAATCAGCTGGAGCCGCGAGCGGCTGAGAGTAAAACAGCCCGTCTACATCCCTTTTTTAATTCTCTCGTCAGCCACCAGGTTTATGAACATCTGCACCTCAGAGTTGGATCACCAAACAGACGTTTTGCGCTTTATAATAAAATCGCCGCGAGCCGCGGATCGCTCTCGCGCTGACTCCCGCTTCCTGATTCAAAGGTCTGCCGGCCCCGCCCCCCGACCAATCAGAGGCGTGGAGGGTGGTGATGTCAGAAATAGTCCCGGCTCAGCCCGGTTAGAACCTCGCCAGAATGGCTACAGAAATAGTATGGGCTTGGAGCGGCTCTACCCGTCTCAGTCCCTAGTGCAAACGCGCAAAACGGGCCGTGGCGGGTAGAACCGAGGTGAAGCGGGACTAGTGCAAAAGGGCCATAGTTGTCCTTATCTCTTTGATTCACTGTGACTGGAAAAGTCGGATAAACCGTTCAGGAAAAGATCGCAAATTAGCGGTCACGGGGGGGTACTGCACCGCGATGAAATGGAGTGACGGCGAAGTCCGAAGGTTCACGACGGCATCACGGCGACGGCGTGTGCACGGCGTCGATTTGATGCAGAACCATAATTCAAGCTTTAGAAACAATTTTCCCAGCATATTTTGAGACGGCAACAGAAATTGGGGGTAAAAACAAATGCAGTGTCAGCTCAGGAAGGGAACTCTTAACAGCCGTGAGATGCTCCCATTAAACTCTGAGTACATTTAATGGGGCTATATATAAAACATAAAAATAAAGGAACATTTCCAGGTGCATCTGTCCACCTGATTTCTGGATGTAACAGAAGTATATGTCAAAAATAAAATGAATATTAGAAATATATTGACAATGTTGCAGTAATACCTTTGGCTTGAAATAAGGTGCAAACTGAGGTGTGATCTTGATTGTGTCGTTGCTCCCTTGAGAATCGCTGTGCTCCATGTTGGCGTCACTTCTGTTGCTTGTGCTGGTGGCGGTGTATTCCACGTATGAACCTGTCATTTCCCAGGACACGGTAAGGTGTATAGATATCATCATTCTGTCTTGTAAGTTTTACTTTATATACTTGATGGACATTTAGACTTTTTGCTTTAAAACAATGAAATGGAAGTACAATAACTAAAACTAGTATGAAAACTCTGACAAGAAATGTGTCTATCCAAAGTTATCAAAACTACACAGTTTGAGATTTTTACTGGCGCAAATCATCTAGATATTACAGGAATAACTCAAAACAAAATACCAAGTAATGCACGGATGAAAAATGTACATCTTTGTGTGGTCAAATGTATGTTTCTTTCTGCATTCCTCTGTGCACCTCTGGGATGCAGCCAGTGCAGATGCAACGCTCCCAAGCAATTTATTTTAAATCAGGACCTAGTTTTTAAACAGATCTTTTTGGCCAAAAAGAATATTCTTTTGATGCTTAGATGATGTTAAACCCTTGCTGTCTCAGTCCTTCTGTTTCAATGAGAATAAAATGGTATTTGCTCCTTCCAACCCCCCAGGTCTGGTGCCATTGCCTCTCACGTTAACCCCGTAGTCAGAAATCTGGCTGTGGCTTCTGATAAATGGATTCATTCTGTTGTCAGGGTGAACTTCTGTCAGCATCGACGCCTTGCAAAAGTCAAGTCCTTCCTGAGCCGTGGTGACCTTGAGAACGCCATTCATGCTTTCGTTTGTTCCCGGCTCGATTACTGTAATGCTCTTTATTTTGGTTTCAACTGAACTTTATTGAATTGTTTGTTTTTTTTCTTTTTTTTTTTTAAAGATGTTGGGCTCTAGTTGCCCTTTATTCAAGTTACAGACAGGAAGGGGGTAGAGAGAGAGAATGGGGACGACCTGCAGCAAAGGTGCGCAGGCCGGGATTGGAACCTGCGACCCCTGCAGGAGGACTGTAGCCTCAGTGTGGCAGAGTGGAGGATTGGGCGTGGTCTGCGGGGGAGCAGCTCACAGGTGTGCCTGGTTCTACTGATTGTGGCACACATGTGTCCAATCAACCTCTCCACCATGCCTGGGTTTATAAACAGCAGCTGCATACCAGAAGAGGGGTCTGCTGAATGGAGGAAGCTTGTTGAGAGGCTATGCCCCATTGTGCCTTTTTTATAGAATAGTGATTTTGCCCTACGCCTGTATGTCTGTGTTTTTTTTACATCAAATAAAAAGCCTTATTTTTTTGGCATTCTACGCTCTGCGAGGTTTTTTTTACACCTCATCACCCAGGTCCAGTTTTGCCTTGTCCCCTTGTACGTGGGGAGGCCGCTCTGGTTCCTCACAGTCAATATCGCAAAAACTGTAATAATTGGCATAATGAGGTTGTCCGTTAGTGCCAATCGGGCCGAATGTTTGAAAGTTTGAACGATGTCTCTACGATAAAGTTCGGCCGAGCAATAAGCGTCTGAATTTTCACCTTTTTTTTTTGCTTTTTGGCATCTAGCATTGACACGGTAACACTTTTGACTGAGAAAAGTAATGCCCATCGAGGCACGGTGGAGACGTATCTAATGATGTAAGCCATGCATGGGTGCAGGTTGCGGTTCGGCCCGTATTAACGGACGAAAAAAGAGTGCGGAATAATAAGAAAAGGGAAACCTTTTTTTGTATACTAATATATCGCCTTCATTTTTCAGGTTTTTCCAGCCGTGTTTTATTTTTTGGGGATTTTTTTTTTTCCACATCAGAGCGGGGTCCTGCTGTACACCCGCTGGTGCGCAGTGGAACTTTGCGATTTTAGCTTGTTAGCAAAATGCTAGCAACATTGCCCTCTGGGCCATTCTGGACGATTGCAATATGGTCATGCCACTACTTGGCATTCCCATAATGACTAAATGTGTTTGAGCATGGAAAAGCACACTCTTGGCATGTCACACAAACACACTAATGTCTTATGTTACTCATGAAGAGGTGAAACGTTGCATCACATTGAAAGTAAAAGCTACATGTCTGAACACGGTGTCAGAGCTGCTCCACTTCCAAAAACACGACGGAGGATGTTGTAGCTACAAATGCTATCGTTTGGTTATTTACGCCTGGCACAGTTGCCACTTTCCAGTGGTCATGTGGCGTCGTCTACAATGGCTGTGTGGTGTTGGGTTTTTTGGGGGATTGCTAACAAGCCTGTCTGCGTTAGTTAAATGCCCCAAATCCTGTTTTTTTTTTCACATTTGCCACCCAGATTTATCCATGAGTTATTCTGTACCTGTACTGGTTGCAGAGTTGCTCTGTCCGTCATCGGAATACTGGTATGGATATTGCAGGGGCTCGTCGGATCCTGGGAAGTACTGTAAAAAGAATTTAAAAGATAGTGAATGAGGCTGGATTTAACAACAATGTATTGAAAAATTGGTGATCATACTCATATAAACACTTTAGATCAGGAGAATTATTTGTACCGGTATCTCCTGAACAAAAGGACATTTGAAAAAGAAAGCATTAGTGGGAAGTGTAAATGCGTGTTGATGCTTGTTTGAAATGTAATGTATTTAAATAAACTGTGTTGAACTGTATTTCTGTGTACAGCATCTTCGGCAGACGTTTTGTTTTTAATTGGCACTGTACAATTAAAGGGAATTGAAAGTGAATTGAACATTATAAATGAGGAACGAATGATTTAACAGGTACATGGTTACAGCAGGCAAAGAACAGCCATACTGGGATAATGGTGTTGCAGACTAGAAAGAAAGCACTTCACACTAGGGGTGGGTTAAAAATATCGATATATCAATATTGCATCGATATACATGTGTAGGAACGATTATCGATACATAAATCAAAGTATCGATTTAAAAAAAAAAAAATTAAATCCCAATTTTTTTCCCCCATCTTATCACCCAGTGCTCCTTCCTAAGTCAGTCCTGGGCATTGCTCCCTCTAACAGCCCCGGGAGGCCCTGCACTGAGCTCAAGTCTCCTCCTTAACCTGAGGAGTGAGCAGGCTGCTTCTTTTCACCAGTCAGGGTGGGGTTTCTCTGGCCGGACGTAGCGATGGAAGGATCACGTTATTCCGTTATTGTAACTAGAATATCGATATCGAATCGTATCGGAAATCGTATCGTATCGGGAGGTCAGTGATGATACCCAGCTCTACTTCACACAAGCATGTTTTGTCCCCAAACGTATCCTGGTGGGACACCTGCCAATCACATTATGGTGTACATCCAAATAATAAATAGTGAAGAGTTACCCAATTCATCTTTTTTAAGACAACAGCGACACGAAGCATTTAAACATGTGCATAGTTTATAAAACCGCCTGTCATTATTTTTTTATAACAATGTTCATACTAGTGTCAAAGAATAAACACATAGTGGTTAGAAAAGTGCATGATGAGAAAATGGATGAGAGCAAATTAATGTATTGATTTGATGTATTACACTGTTTCATATTGATTTAATCAAATACATTTTTGTTAAATTTATATATATATATTAGGGCTGCAGCTATCGAATATTTTAGTAATCGAGTATTCTACTGAAAATTCCATCGATTAATCGAGTAATCGGATAAAACATATATTTGTTTAGTTAAAGAGCAATTATAAATATACATAAGATGTTAGATGTTAATTGACATCAACACTAAATTATATAATCCAGTAGGTTCATGGCTGTTCATTTAAAAACCCTGAACTTACACCAGTTGACCAAATTCACTGATTCACTCAAAAAACTAAGGATTTTACCAAGAAATGTTCTTATTTCTAACCTAAAAATGCCATTACACCTGATATCAGACATAACTTAAAATGTTAGGTGTTTTCCCACGTGTTTCAATTGAACTTTAATTTTTGTCAAGCAAATTTTAAGTTCTAGTTAAGTTTTAAGTTAAAGTATAAGATTTTGAGTTTTGGCAGTGTTTAAAATAAACTTCTGAGACCTGCTGTATTGGAGCACATTAGGCACCAGTGCTGCTTGTTTTATCCATGAATGACTACAGAGATAAAATGAAATGAAAACTACCCAGTTAGCTTTATTACGTTTTTATTTTTCTGACATTTTCTGCCTTTTCTTTTAGTTGAAACTGTAGCGGGAACAGAGGTTTATATACCGGGTAAATGCTGATTTATGGTTCCGCGTTACAACAACGCAGAATGGTGCGCGTCGCTGCGTACCCTACGCCGCAGGCTACGGCGTAGCCGTGGAGAGCCTGCACGGCAGCGCAGCACCGCCAGCCGGACCGGCGCTCTCCGCCCTCGCCGGAGAGCACCGTAGGCTCTGCGTCGATTTAACGCGGAACAATAATTTTGGCTTTAGAGGGGGAACATAGGAGAACGGACCAGAAGAATATAGCGTGGATTAAAAATAAAAGTTAAGCACTGAACTACATTAGTCTCCCGTCTGGGCCATTGTAGACTGCCTGAGCATGGCATGTTACTAAAACCAAACCTCTTTCTTCCCCCTTTAACGTGCGCAGCGCATGGATGTACGGCGAAGCGTCAGCGTGTTGTGTCGCATTAAATGTGGTCCGGGCGTAATACGAGGAAATTAAACGAAAAAATAAATAAATAAATAAATAAATTAAACGATTCCTCGAGGCAGAGAAAATTCCTCGATCATTTTTTGTAATCGAATTACTCGAATTATTCGAGGAATCGTTTCAGCCCTAATATATATATATATATATATATATATATATATGATTATTATCTACATAATTATCTTATTTATTACAGCAACCCAATTCACCCTGTGGCTGTATGTTTTCTATTCTTGGTTTTTAACCCCAAAACTGAAAAAGATTACACATTACTGGTCGGAATAACGTGATCCTTCCACGCACTACGTCCGGCCGGAGAAGCCCCACCCTGTCTGGTGAAAAGAAGCTCCTCACTCCTCAGGTAAGAAGGAGACCTGAGCTCAATCCAATGGCTGATGGTTCAGATGAAGAAGCAGCTGACATATCAGGGCTGTCTAGTGTGAGACTTGTGCATTTCTTATGCTGAGAAATTAACTTCAACGCACAGTAACTCCAACACTCTTACAAACGAGACACAACACACTACTTTGCGCTGAGCTCTCAACTCAGAGCAGCTGTCTGCAGTTACCGACCAATCAGCCAATCTAGATTTTTTTGTTGCGGGCTACGGGCTATCGTATATTTATCGTTATCGAGGTAAAACTGGCCAATTTATGGTGATATTGATTTGATATCATATCGCCCAGCCCTAGCACCGGCTGTGGCAGAAAGGGTCAGGTTTATTGAGTCCCTTGCCGTTTCATGACATAATTATGCAGATAGTAAGTAGTGTGAGATGACTGATTACCTTCATTAGATGAGTCATAATCTTCACTATCTCCTCCATGGAAGGCCGCTGAGACGGGTCTTTAGACCAGCAGCGAGTCATCAGGCTCTCGATGGGTTTGGGCAAATTCTTGATTAGTGGAGGTCTTGTTCCTGAGTGAAAGAAGAGATGAAGTAAAGACACACACAAAAAAACAAAAAAAAATAACTCAGCATCACGCAAGAAGAATAAGCTTTATACTAAGATCTCTGCCTTAGATGTGTCAGTAATGACTGCGGCAGATTTAGAAATTAAAACTTTTTCAAATTGCCTCAAAATATTATTAGCGTTGCACTAGGGGTGTAACAATATATCGTGCCACGAAATTTCGCGATACAAAAACGTCACGATACGTGTCGTGGAGGTGACAAACTGTATCGCGATATTGGGTTATTAGTATTAATCTATTGTGTTGACTAGTAACGCGCAGTGTATTGGTGCCGACCGCGTCTCGACCCGCGGACCAAAATCTTCCTCCGCTCAGAAGAAACTAGTACCGTTTTGGTCCCGATCACAGGACTCTTGCAGGGTTTTGAGCTCTGAACTTTTACTGATGTAAGGCTGGTGTAGAGTTAAGCCTTACCATATTAAATTAAACCTTTTTGGGGTCGTGAGTAGGATAAACACGGGGAAACTTCTGCTGAGTTCCAGTGTACTTTAATGTCCCTCAACAGTGTAGGATTTTAGAACATCAACACAGCACCTAGTGCCGTACTGTGGCGTATCACTCCACCCAATCTAAAACAGACTAATCACTACAGATAAACTGACTAGTGTCATTATAGTCCCTGATTTACATCAGAATATAAAGAAAATATTTATAAAATAATGAACCCTGAATTACCAAAATAACCTTAACAAAAATAAATCTCCTCTTACACTTATAAGGTGAGCATGAATCAATCTTTTTTATTTATTTACTTTTATTTATTTATTTAATTTTAGTTGTTACATTTCTGGAAAAGAAAAAAGTCAAATCATACATGAGAGAAACTATTCAGTTTGTGGCAAAATATTTGTACTTGTATGAAACTGAAGATGCAGAATGCAAACCTGACATTTACTTGTAGTTCAGTTTGTGGAAAATGGTTGGCCTGGCTTTCTCTTTAAAACTTAAACAGTTATAAAGCATTACAAACTGGAACAATAGGGCAAACGCACAGCATTGTTTTGTATTTTGTGTCTTTCAAATAAAAGACAATTTTTTCCAGTCATATGTTCCTCATTCAAGGTTGTTAAAAAAATACTGCTATAATATCGTATCGTTACCGTGACCTCAATATCGTGTATCGTACCGTATCGTGAGATTAGTGTATCGTTACACCCCTACGTTCCACTAGCTGAAATGTAGTTCCAGTGGAATGAAGTGCTGCGAATGCTGCACACATCAGCCTCTTGGCTGATGAGCAGCGCTGACAGTCAGCCTAGTTGAGCAGGATTATCCGAGGACCTGGGCTGCACCGACACACACTCAAGATAAAGCCCGGGACTCACCGTTGTGAACAGCCCACATGATGCGGAAAGCCGGACCTCCAATTTCATCAAAAGGTTTTCTGCGAGTGATGACTTCCCAGAGAATGATGCCCCAGCTAAACACGTCACATTTCTCGCTGTAATTGCTGCCTGAAAGTACAGTAGAACACAAACACTTAGGGTTTTGTTTTCGTTTTTCAAACAAGGGAAAACAGTTCAGTGGGATATGGCTGACTGATGGATTAATGGAATTCTCTGCGGCACGTTTGAGGTGAGCTCTACGATGTGCTTTTACCTCATCTTTGAATTGAGGAGGATGAAAATACGGGAGCAATCTTTAACAGGGAACAGCTCCTGTTGTGCTTAATTACTGGGGATGTTATTGCAGAATAAAAGTGCACATAGGACACCTATTTTAAAGTTACTACACTGGGGTGTTCTGATAGCTTTTCATACTCCTGCAAATTAGTTGTGAAAAGTTCATGAAGAGGGCAGAAGTGGGTTGTTTAATTGCATTGGAGTCTTGTAACTTGGCTCCGAAAACAAGATAATGACTATGCGCTAATTCATCTTTCCTCCTGACCCCGCTCACCAGGAACACATCTCTTTATTTAGCAATACATTAGGCTCCCGGCTGAATGAGAACACAAATTCTCCAGCGCAATCTCCCTGGGGAAATAAAGGCACTAGCATAAATCCATTCATCTTCTTGCCATACTTTGCAGACTATCATCAATAAAGCAGAGGACTGCTGCAGCCGATGACGGAACAATGATTAATTCCTTCCTGCTGGGAGCATTTAGAGGCAATTAAGCTTAAAGTGACAAAGCTAAGTTGGGTGCAAAGAAAGAGTACCATCAAATGGGTGAACAAATTTGTGGTAATGTTGAGATAAGCGACATAAATAAAGAAAAGGAAAGGAATCAGGACATGTCTGGTAACAAACCAAGTCAGACAGCAGAAATCTAAAGCTTTTCCAACAACTGCAACGCCACTAATACTTGCCTTCGAATACCTCTGGAGCCATCCATGCTGCACTTCCTTTGTTGTTGGTCATGTGGGTCTGAATGTCACATGCTGTTCCAAAGTCACATATCTTCAGCACGGTGCCCCCTGCCACTAAAAGCAGACTGAGACAAAGGTGGGAATAAATAAAACCAACAATAAAGCAAACAACATTTCTGACTTTGATATCAATTGAAAATCACAACCACACACAGAACTTGGCAAGAATTTTGATTTCTTAGATTATTACTAAGGCTGTCAAACACCAAGCTGGCAGACAATTGTCTGGTTTTTTGCCACTTTGTCTGCACGGTGAAACCAATCAAGTGTTATTTTTTCTTCTGGCAATTCAACATGTCACTGGGAGAGATTCTTATTGGCTGTTAAAAATAGTAAATATGATGCAACAGTTACTTTAACGTCAATGCAACATTAATGCAGGACACTGTTTGTGACATTCGACACTGTGCAAGCCGCTGGCCGCTGCAAAGTCTGTCTATAAATCGGTAGGTAGCCACGAGGATAATTCATTCCACCTTAAACAGAGGCGTGCAGCTGAGTGGGACATGTGTGTTGTGCAAACCACTGTCAGCTGTAAAGTTTATCTATAGTTCATTGCAACTGAAGGCAGCAGCACAACTGATATATTCCAGCATCTTAAATCCCTGTAGTGCACCAGTTAGCCATTGTGTCTGTGTCTCTCCTTTCTCTGTTCTTCATTCTCTCTGTCTGTTCTCTCTTTTCCTGCTCTGCCCAGCTGGTCTCCAGCAGGAGGGTCCCCCCTTATGATCCAGGTCCTGGTCCAGGTTTCTACCCTCATAAAAGGGAGTTTTTCTTGCCACTGTTTGGCTTAAGCTTTTTCTCCCACTAGGGGAGTTTTTACCTGCCATTGTTTATGTAATAATTGCTCGGGGATCATGTTCTGGTCCCTGGAAAGATCCAAGAGACAACTTCTGTTGTAATAGACACTATATATGTATAGAGCAGTAACATATTGGAATAAGCTTCCACCACATTTAACCATGATAAACAATAAAGCTAGATTCAAAAATAAATTAAAGGGGAGCTATGATGAAAAACACATTTTTTCTTGCTTTAACATATAAGAGGTCTCCCCTCAGCCTGTCAACTCAGCAGACACTGCAGTCTGCAGTGTCTGTACAGCCGCCCGGATGATCCGTCTAGTGTGATGTGGATCTACGAGCCGTTCAGATTCTGCTCCCGTCGTGACGTCACGACAGGAGCGATGTGTGAAACCACGCCCACAACTAACTCTGCCGGCCGGAGCTTCCGCCATTTTTTCGTAGCGGTGTATCGCGTCATTCAGGCAGCCAATCAGAACAGAGCCTCATTATCATAGCCCCGCCCACTCAGAATCCTGCATAGATAATGAGGTTAGAGACTGGGAAGATAAAGACATGGCTCAGAGGCTGAATTTCTCATTTATTTAGCAAAAACAATCAAAAGCTTGTTTTTAAGACATTCAAGGCCTGTTTAAAATAGGTATTAGATGCCATAATAGGTCCCCTTTAAGAAAAGCAGTACTCAGCAAGGAAGTCAGTTTTAGTTGGTTGGTTTTTTCCAAAATTCTTGGTTTATTCTGAAATTCTGAGTGTGTAAAATGGAATATTTTGGTTGTTTGGTTCTGGCTGGTTTCAACAATTTAAATTCCATTACATCTCAGATCATTTTTGTTTAGATTTAGTTATGTATTAATTGTAAGGATTGTATTTTATTGTTTTGTGTGCAATGTTGGACCCCAGGAAGAATAGTCTTCACTGCAGTGGGGACTAATGGGGATCCTTAATAAATAAATAAATAAATAAATAAAAAAATAAAAAAATAAAAATGTAATTGAAAAAAAATGTATTGCGTGGGAAATCCACATCCCACTCACTGCGTGTTGCAGTGACACCCTCAACCCCCAGGTAACAACAGCAGCATCACTTTCCACAGTATTGGGCAGTTTTCCCTGGATAGCGATAAATGCACGTTCAGACTGGATGGTTGGAGTCACGTGATTACACACACGCTGTACACCGTCTTAAAGGGGAATGGAAATAGCCTATCAGCACACAGTCAAGACGGACAAAGATGTTTCTTTTCTGTTTTTGTCAAAACACCAAATTTACCAACAGGGTTGGTAAATATCGGTTGATGTCGGTCATCGCAGTAAATGTCTGTAACGGTAAACTTTCGGTTTATCGCCCAGGCCTAGTGAATTAATTCACATGCTGAAACAGATATACTTTCAGAATTTATTCTAAAATAGATACAGTGGGGAGAACAAGTATTTGATACACTGCCGATTTTGCAGGTTTTCCCACTTGAAAAGCATGTAGAAGTCTGTAATTTTTATCATTGGTACTCTTCAACTGTGAGTGACGGAATCTAAAAAAAAAATCCAGAAAATCACATTGTATGATTTTTAAGTAATTCATTTGCATTTTATTGCATGACATAAGTATTTGATACATCAGAAAAACAGAACTTAATATTTGGTACAGAAACCTTTGTTTGCAATTCCAGAGATCAGACGTTTCCTGTAGTTCTTGACCAGGTTTGCACACACTGCAGCAGGGATTTTGGCCCACTCCTCCATACAGATCTTCTCCAGATCCTTCAGGTTTCGGGGCTGTCGCTGGGCAATACGGACTTTCAGCTCCCTCCAAAGATTTTCTATTGGGTTCAGGTCTGGAGACTGGCTAGGCCACTCCAGGACCTTGAAATGCTTCTTACGGAGCCACTCCTTAGTTGCCCTGGCTGTGTGTTTGGGGTCGTTGTCATGCTGGAAGACCCAGCCACGACCCATCTTCAATGCTCTTACTGAGGGAACGAGGTTATTGGCCAAGATCTCGCGATACATGGCCCCATCCATCCTCCCCTCAATACGGTGCAGTCGTCCTGTCCCCTTTGCAGAAAAGCATCCCCAAAGAATGATGTTTCCACCTCCATGCTTCACGGTTGGGATGGTGTTCTTGGGGTTGTACTCATCCTTCTTCTTCCTCCAAACACGGCCAATGGAGTTTAGACCAAAAAGCTCTATTTTTAGTCTCATCAGACCACATGACCTTCTCCCATTCCTCCTCTGGATCATCCAGATGGTCATTGGCAAACTTCAGACGGGCCTTGACATGCACTGGCTTGAGCAGGGGGACCTTGCGTGCGCTGCAGGATTTTAATCCATGACGGCGTAGTGTGTTACTAATGGTTTTCTTTGAGACTGTGGTCCCAGCTCTCTTCAGGTCATTGACCAGGTCCTGCCGTGTAGTTCTGGGCTGATCCCTCACCTTCCTCATGATCATTGATGCCCCACCAGGTGAGATTTTGCATGGAGCCCCAGACCGAGGGAGATTGACCGTCATCTTGACCTTCTTCCATTTTCTAATAATTGCGCCAACAGTTGTTGCCTTCTCACCAAGCTGCTTGCCTATTGTCCTGTAGCCCATCCCAGCCTTGTGCAGGTCTACAATCTTATCCCTGATGTCCTTACACAGCTCTCTGGTCTTGGCCATTGTGGAGAGGTTGGAGTTTGTTTGATTGAGTGTGTGGACAGGTGTCTTTTATACAGGTAACGAGTTCAAACAGGTGCAGTTAATACAGGTAATGAGTGGAGAACAGGAGGGCTTCTTAAAGAAGAACTAACAGGTCTGTGAGAGCCGGAAGTCTTACTGGTTGACAGGTGATCAAATACTTATGTCATGCAATAAAATGCAAATTAATTACTTAAAAATCATACAATGTGATTTTCTGGATTTTGTTTTTAGATTCCATCACTCACAGTTGAAGAGTACCTATGATAAAAATGACAGACTTCTACATGCTTTTCAAGTGGGAAAACCTGCAAAATCGGCAGTGTATCAAATACTTGTTCTCCCCACTGTAGAATAAAATCTGATATTTTGGAGGACAAACAAAGAAATTAATGAAAAATATGCCTCATGTAGAAACTTATAAAACAAGAAGACTCGATCAGCACCAGAAAAACAATGAGAATTCAGGTATTCAAATAGTCAAATTACTGCAGATCCTGAGGTTATTTAAGTCCAATGTGAATAGTACGAACTTCATAATAGATTCATTTGAGAAAAACAATTAAATCCTGTGTCAAATATTCAATACCTAGTGCTAGAAATTCTAAATGGTCACCAGATAATGGGGATGGCCTGCCAATTGCTCTCAGAGCAGGAGTGTCCCGCTTCATCTTCAAGAAGCTCTTGAACACACACCTTTTCCATCTTCATCTTCTCCCCTGTCTAACAGAATCTAACCCAACTTGTCACCCTTGTACTTCGCTATACAATCTGATTCTCTAGCTGCACTTTTGACTCCACTTGCACTTTATAATAGCCTTTTTCCTTTAGAAATTGCACATTTAGCATACTATAAGTCTGCATCTACTTTATGGCTTGTAAGTCACGTTGGATAAAAGGATCTGCTAATAGAATGTGATGTAATGTAAGGTAAATGATGTAAACAAAACTGATGCCACATTTTTAAACCCTTTGCTGTGCTTATGCTAAATTAATGAATGGACAAAATGTGTTTTTCTGGTTCAACGTAAACCTTGTAAAACATTTGTCAACATATATTTTACACAAATGGGAAACATAATTTCCATTTGGCAACTGTACTTGCCAACTGCTACAACGTCTTAAACAAAAGTTCCTTATCTGTATAACTTGGTGCATGCAAACATCTCTTGTTTATAGATGTCCATTAACACGCACTGAAGGGAGAAAAAATAAATTTTGTGTCCTGAAGATGCCCTGGATTCCCAAAACACAGCTTTAGTTTTTAGTCAGCCACGCACCTGCTGTTTATCATAGCAAATGCTTGTTTTTCTGTGAGAAAGAGCCTGGTTCGCACGGGATTTTGGTCCCGTGTGAGACGAAACTTATTTTGAGAGCTTGCGGACGGGGGGGCGAATAGGCCTTTCCCCCCCGCCCCCTCCGCAAGGTGCTGAGGGAAAGGTATAAAGACGCGGTAGCCAGAAGTTCGGATTCAGAGTCTGCCGTGGGTCAGTGCAGGACGCCCGGCGCGTTGTTTTTCCTTGGCTTACTCTATCCGGACTGTCCCCGGCTCTCCAGTCCTGTGTCGAGGTAAGATAGGCCTTAAAAAACCTTTGTAGTTGTGTATGAGGAATATTGCTCAGCCATTTGCGGGGGGTAACTTGACACTTCATCCTAGCAAACAAGTAATTTTGTGGGCTCTGCCATTTGCGGGGGATAACTCGGCAAATTATCCTAGCAAACTGGTAGTTTTGTGGATGTCTTCTATGTAAATGCTTGCTTTTTGCTAATAAATGTATTCATATCTTATAGCAAAGGCGAGGTGTGTGTGTGTGATTCATTTTGGTACAGCCGACCACTCCTACAACCTAATTGAGATTTCTCCCAAAACACACAATGTCCCTATTAAATAAACCAATAAATGAGGGTTCCCCTTAAATCAATGCAGAAAAACAAAAGAGCCGTCACCTGGTATCAAGACAAGTTACCGTATTTTCTGGACTATAAG
Organism: Cololabis saira; assembly: GCF_033807715.1. Taxonomy (NCBI): domain Eukaryota; kingdom Metazoa; phylum Chordata; class Actinopteri; order Beloniformes; family Belonidae; genus Cololabis; species Cololabis saira. Next base: position 6,141,039 of record NC_084604.1, on the reverse strand, counting down.
CCGCACCTGCACATAAGCCGCATCCGTTCTATTTAAAAAAAAAAAAAAAAAGATATGCAAGACGCAGATATTTATGTTGTTAGATTAGATATTTACTACATGTACAGAACGATTTTGAACTGTAAATGATGTACATGTTTGTACCTAAATAGATCCTTTCCTAACAGTTTCTTTTAACACGGCAGCAACTTTGCTGATTAAAACGGGACAGGACCAAGAGAAAATAACCGCTATTTATTTATCTATTTATCTGTTTTAAATCTGCTTCTACTTCTATCTGCTAAAGAAGAAGTAGCGTATTCTTCTTTGCATTTATTTAGTCTTAGTTTTGCGCCCCGAGCGGTGGAAGAAAAATCCACAGAATAGCTGCACCTTTGTATAAGCCGCATGGTTGAAAACCTATGAAAAAAGTAGCGGCTTATAGTCCAGAAAATACCGTAATCCACAATGTTACTTTAAAATGTGCTCATGGATACATATGGGATACATGGACACGTGCACATGGACGCGGGACCTGTACACACAGGTGGGTTATCTTTATCTTATATTCAGCAATGCATCCCAGTATATTTTTTAAACTGTGAGCATAGAATGGAAAACTTTTTCTGTCCTTAGTCAACAAGGAAATGGAAGTGGGTTAATTATCAATGTACCAATTGATCATTTAGTGACTAGAATCACAATCCTGGAGTTTTCAGCCTGTTGGATCTGACCAATGATTCGAGGGGTGGGCAGGGGATTGTGCTGGATTCACGTGGCGGTGTTGCATCAGCGCAAGACGAATGGGTCTGTCCAACGCTTCTGGACAACGCCATCAACATGGCATGGGATTATCAAGGCTTTCCATAGGCTATCCACTAGTGGTGGGGAAAAAAATCGATATTGCAATATATTGTTGCGCTCTCTGTCGCAATAAATAATCGATTACTGATGCAAATGTCGATATTTTATTACAACATACAACATACATAACTTCTCATTTCATGTAACTGGATCAGCCGTTCTTCATCCATGACCGTTTCTTACAGCGCTTTCAACCGGCTTTCAACGCGAGCGACAGGAAGAAAATAGAAGCAGGGCGTCCGACAAATGTTCAGCCAAAACGGCGTGCTGCGCAGCGCTGCAGCCAGTTAGGACAGTCCAATAGAAAATAAAGCAATGGAATTGATTTTGTCGCTGATGCTGGCTCACATCGCATGCAGTTATGACACGGTGTTATGGGTATTTTTTCTTTTTCAGTCACGTATATCGTGATATATCGTTGCTGAAATTTCATACAATATATGGAATATCGTAGATATCGTGTATCGTGATATTATCGTTATCGTGGGCCACATATCGCCACAGTATTGAATCATGAGTTACCCGTATCGTCCCACACCTACTATCCACCAACCCTTGTTTCGGGTACATTCTGTTTGTCACAAGTGCAGACAGAGAGATTCATTCTCAGCTGAAGACTTTGATGATGATTTTCTCCTTCATTGTCCTCTGATGTATGTTAAAAACAACTCACTTTCGCTTTTAACTTTAACTTATAACATCAGAGAACATTAAAAAAAAAACACAAAAAAACATGACTATAATATTTCAACAAAACAACTTTGAAGGAATAAGGCACTTTGGTGATGGTGAAACGGGAAAGAGGAGTGTGTGATGTGAGGAGGAGGAGCATACTTGGGTGGCTTGAGGTCCCTGTGAATGAGAGCCTTTGGTTTCATGCCATGGAGATAGGCCACGCCCTGGGAACACTGTAAACACCAGCTCATGGCATGGGAAGCAGTGTAATAAGGGAGGGGTTCAGCACCATGCAGCACTGTGGACAAGAGAACAGAATAACAAACTACTGCTACAACTGGACTTCAAAAGAACCAGAATGAAAAGCTGGGCCGGCTTGGCTGAGCCAAACAATCACAATTCAACAAAATGACATCAAATCAAAGTTATGGAACCACGGCATAGCTCCTAAGATTAACTTTGATAGATATCCAGTCACATTAGGATAGGTACTAGGGGTGTAACAATATATCGTGCCACGAAATTTCACGATACAAAAACGTCACGATACGTGTCGTGGAGGTGACAAACTGTATCGCAATATTGGGTTATTAATATTAATCTATTGTGTTGATTAGTAACAGCGTATTTGTACCGACCGCGCCTCGACCCACGGACCAAAATCTTCCTCCGCTCAGAAGAAACTAGTACCGTTTTGGTCCCGATCACGGGACTCTTGCAGGTTTTGAGCTCTGAACTTTTACTTATGTAAGTCTGGTGTAGAGTTAAGCCTTACCTTATTAAGTTAAACCTTTTTGGGGTGTTGAGTAGGATAAACACAGGGACAACTTCTGCTGAGTTCCAGTGTACTTTAATGTCCCTCAACAGTGTAGGATTTTAGAACATCAACACAGCACCTAGTGCCGTACTGTGGCGTATCACTCCGCCCAATCTAAAACAGACTAATCACTACAGATAAACTGACTAGTGTCATTATAGTCCCTGATTTACATCAGAATATAAAGAATATATTTATAAAATAATCAACCCTGAATTACCAAAATAACCTTCTTAACAAAAATAAATCTCCTCTTACACTTATAAGGTGAGGATGAATCAATCTTTTTTATTATGTAAAATTGTATGTATTTATTTACTTTTATTTATTAATTTAATTTTAGTTGTTAAATTTCTGGAAAAGAAAAAAGTCAAATCATACATGAGAGAAACTATTAAGTTTGTGGCAAAATATTTGTACTAGGATGCATAATGCAAACCTGACATTTACTTTTAGTTCAGTTTGTGGAAAATGGTTGGCCTGGCTTTCTCTTTAAAACTTAAACAGTTATAAAGAATTACAAACTGTAACAATAGGGCGAACGCACAGCATTGTTTTGTATTTTGTGTCTTTCAAATAAAAGACCATTTTTTCCAGTCATATGTTCCTCATTCAAGGTTGTTAAAAAAATACTGCTATAATATCGTATCTTTATCGTGACCTCAATATCGTGTATCGTACCGTATCGTGAGATTAGTGTATCGTTACACCCCTATGGTACTAGCGAAGAGTGAAGCACAAAAGGCCCCATGTTGTTCTAATACATGCTAACCTTTAAAATAATAACAATAACCAAAAACAACAAGACACAACTGCATGCAATAATTACCTTCAACGACCCTCTCGAATCTTAGAAACATGTTACTAATTCCAACAATTTGGGTGACAATTTGTAATCGAAGACCAACCTTTTCCTTTAATGAACATCCTTCAAAAACCACAAAATACCAGAAGCAATCGAGGCAAACACTGTCACATTTAAATTCAATACGATTTTCTTTAAAAAAAAACTAAAAACTATTGTCCCTCAGACAATAAGACAAGATGAAAACAAGGCGACAGTTGAGCTCAGTCATTTAAATTACTTTGCTAGGTCTTTGACAACCCAAAATGTCAATATTAAACCCTTGACAAAAAAAGAAAGAAATACTACCGGTATTGAGTAGAAAGTGATCTTTCTTCTTTTTTATAGATTCTTGGCCGCTTTCAAAGGTCAACAGCTGCTTCCGCACAATTTATCTGGTCTACAAAATGATTGATGATCTGAACTCTAAGCTGTGACGGAACAATTACTGTAATGGTCTTAAGCTCTATCAAGCTATTGCTTTTTTAAATATTATATTCGAATATTATTATTGTATGTAATAGCTCATATTCCCAAACTTAATTTAAATATCCTTTGCATGGAGATTACACGTACTGGATGACACTGTGCCAATGATCACTATGTGAAGGAATTAGACGAGTGGATGATCATGCAAATGAGGTTTAACTCAACAGGGGCTTCTCATGTCTGAGGGAATGTTGGTGCAAGATTAACTGCTAGAAAAGCAGAACGTAAACCATAATCTGTAATATAAAGAACTGTTCCAGTGCAAAATGTAGACTCACCATTGTACAATGATCCACCTTCTGCATATTCCATCACAAGGCAGACCTGAATGACAACCATTAAAAAAAAAAAAAAAAAATAGTTTTAGAGCCAGCCACAATGAAATGTCAATGATCACACAAGAATATGTACATTTAAATAAATAAATAAATTGTGGTTTACTTACTGGATTATTGCAAGAGCCATATAGCTTCACAATATTGGGGTGGTTCACACGTGAAAGCTGTCGGAGCTGTTGATAAATAGGAAAAATGACACACAACTCCATCAACATGCATACTTTTATTCACTCTGAAGACACCAAAACCTATCACTGATACTTGATAACAAACTGCAACTATATACAGGACTGTCTCAGAAAATTAGAATATTGTGATAAAGTTCTTTATTTTCTGTAATGCAATTAAAAAAACAAAAATGTCATACATTCTGGATTCATTACAAATCAACTGAAATACTGTAAGCCTTTTATTATTTTAATATTGCTGATTATGGCTTACATCTTAAGATTAAGATTTCCAGAATATTCAAATTTTTTGAGATATAATATTTGAGTTTTCTTAAACTGTAAACCATGATCAGCAATATTAAAATAATAAAAGGCTTGCAATATTTCAGTTGATTTGTAATTAATCCAGAATGTATGACATTTTTGTTTTTGTAATTGCCTTACAGAAAATCATAATATTCTAATTTTCTGAGACAGTCCTGTATATGTGCCAAGTATGTCAACTGAATGTGAAATGAACATGGGGAGAACTTTAGTAAGGGCAGCAATACCTCAACAATAAAGGCTTTTCTCTCAGATTCACTCTCAATGGTCTTGATCGCAACATCTTTGCCTTTCCACTTGGCTTTGCAGACAACCCCAAATGCTCCTCTGCCAACCACCTGGAAACAGAAAAGTCAAAATAATATTACTACTCCATATAATCTTAATTACCACATTGACTAAGCTTTATGTGTATGTCGACAGGAGATTAAAAACTGTTAAAAACCACCAACCTCTTCAACTTCAATATCCTCATAATTGATTTCTTCGAATGGATATCCAGGGGGTGTTTCCAGCATTTCGGAGGATGGTAACGTTAGAGACATTACTAGCTAAAGACAGCTAGTAATTGACTGAAAAAGAGGAAATTTCACACAGAGAACTTCCAGTGTTAAAAGGGACATATTAAGAACATAGTAAAAAATTTTTGTTCTTTTTTGAGGCCACCAAAGTCTGAAAATATGTAATTCAACAATGAATAGTTCAAATTTAGAACGCACAATAAAAGCACACACTCAAATAAGAGAAACATTATTCAATAAGGTCATCTTTGTTTGATCTGAATTCACATCATGCTGCATGTGCTGTATCTAAGACTATGTTCATACTTGTACGTTTTCAATTGAAACTGTCAAGCATTTGTTAAGATTATGCATAGTAACCACACTACTTCAGCAATTTCAGCCCACAAAAAATTGACAAAACCATAAACAGTTGGGAACAATGACTTAGTTGCACCAATTTGCTTTATGGTTTGTTTTTCTGGGTCAATTTATCCTTGTCTTGATTCACCAAACCTATAACATGTGACAATCATCGCAAGAAAACATAGACAATATATAAAAATAGTATATAATAATAATAATAATAATAATAATAATAATAATAAAAATAATAATAATAATAATAATGTAAAAATAGCCATGATTCCTTCACTACAAATGGATTTTGCTATGACAGCCCCAAACTTTGTAGTGTACGCAGGAAAGCTGCCACTGTGGATATCTACGACAGCTCTTTGAGCTTGTTTCAGCATTAAACATGTGTGACGCACTAGTGTCATAAAGGAATAAGAGTGGTTGGAAGAGACGACTGGCATGGCCTAAGTTACTGGTTAACTGGTTTTGGCCAATAGTAGGGATCTCTTCCTTAAAGTAATCAAATATTCCTCAAACTGAAGCTCTAACTTATATTTTAACCTTAAGAAAACCCATGTGTGCTTCTTAAACAAGCCATGCAAATGAGGATGCCCTTTCATTGAAAGGTGCAGCGAAGATTATTTCTAGAAAAGTATTCAGCCTGTTTTCCTTCAATGCAAACACTTAGCCATTGAGTCACCGTGTTTGTGTGATATATGTTTACAGCAGTGCAATGTGGACGTGGAGATCTTTTCCAACACAGAGCTGAAACACTAGTGTGAATGTTGATCATATGTGTGTAAGTTGGTAGATATATAAATAGAGCAGATACAGTTAATAGAGACAGTATAGTGTAAATAAGTATATTTATATGGGCATGTGTGTACAAATATATAGAAATATTCAACTATGTGTGTGTGTGTGTGTGTGTGTGTGTGTATATATAAGTATATGTGAGTATAATTACAGTATATAATAATAATAATAATAATAATACTGTTATTTAGCAGTGTGAGTAGGCTACAGTGTGTGAGTATTTATAAATACAGGTTAAATGATCAGTGAATGGGGGTAGGACTAAATAAGTTTACACTTCTTCCTACTCCTTTTATGGCACATGTAAATCAAGATAGCAAGTTTTAACGGATGAAATTCTTTGTTTTGTTTTCTTAAATTTCTCATGAAGTGTTTTTTTTACATGTACAAAAATAAAATAAATCAAATCAAGTTTGCTTTTAAACGTGATTTTGAAAAACAAGACTAGTGTGGGCCTAGGCTCAGAATTATGCAGCGCAAAGCTGTCATTTTAAATAAAAGCTTCCCACCCATAGGTGTTGGAGCGAAGAGGCCAACGCCCCCTGAAACAGGCTGCTGTGAACACGGCTGTAAACACACGCTTTGACGCGGTGCTTCAGCGTGACATCTGGATAACAGACACAGATCTTTCCTTACGACTCAAAAACTGTGTAAACTGTTGGCCGTAATAATATGTCTGCTATGCTTTTCTGCACAAGGATGTATCAGGTACTTCAAGATACACTTTCATAACTGTTTAAGCAGTGTGTGCACCAAATACATATCCAATGAGCACAACAAAGAACTTAACCATCTTCTTCTTGCATTATTCTCCCACCGATCGCACACATTTATGCTGTAAATCGTTTCCTCCCGTCGGTAAAGCAGTAAACTAACAGCAAACGCTAACGTTAAGATTGATTTATGGTTCCACGTCACACCGACGCAGAGCTTACGGCGTAAGTAACGCGGCGACACGCACCGTACGGTCCGCGTCACCGCGTACCCTACGCCGTAGGCTCTGCGTCGATTTAACGCAGAACCATAAATCAGCCTTCAGCTGTGCTGAAAATAAACGACAACGCAAAGACCAATGAGCTGAAAAGCTACTTTTTTGCAAAGTGAAACATGACTTTGACATTCTCCCCGGTGTAGTAAAGTAAAAAAGCGGAATACTTTTGCAAGTCCCGCACGGTTACGCTACCTAGCTCCGGCTAGCTGCTAACGCTAGCTACCGGGACGTCTGAGCTTAAAACAATCTAACCGTTGTTCGTTGATGTTGTCACCAGGGCCGGCTTTATGGACATGGGGGATATCTTCTACGGTTTATGAGAGCACGGAGGAAAACATGTCTCCTAATCCTCTGGACAGCCAGACAGAACCTTTTTCTTTTTTCACAAGTCGATTAGCTGCTTTGCTACAACTGTTATTCTCCGCAGCAGCAGAGCGGCTCCGCCCGGAAGTGTGTGCACCCGGCAAAGTCGTCCCCAGAAACACTCACACTCAAGGCAGGGCAAGTTTATTTATATAGCACAATTCAACACAAGTTGATTCAAAGTGCTTTACATCGACATTAAAAGCGGCAAGACATAATTAGACAGTAAATAATAAATAAAATGAAATAAAATTATGAGAAAAGAAAGGTAAAATAATAAAAGCACAGGTTGCTAATTTAAGAGTACACTTAAATAACAAATAAATGAAATAAAATGATAAGAAAAGAAATCAAATAATAAAAAGCACAAGCTGTTAAAAATAAGGGCAGTAGAGTATAGTTTATAGTCTATAGTTTTATTTGGATCCTCATTAGCTGCAGCAAAACTTCAGCTACTCTTCCTGGGGTCCGACACATAATACAATACAAGACAAAAATTAAAAGCAAACCTAAAGAGGTAGTAGAGTACAGCAGGTAAGTATTTAATTTAGGAGTACGCTTGAGTAAACAGTAATGTTTTTATCCTGATTTAAAGGAGCTGACAGTTGGAGCAGACCTCAGGTCTACAGGAAGTTTGTTCCACCGGTGAGGAGCAGAATAACTGAACGCTGCCTCACCTTGCTTGGTTCTGGTTCTGGAACCAGAACAAACCAGATCCAGATGAAGCTCAGGGGTCTGGGAGCTTCATAGGAACTAACAGATCCAGATGAAGCTCAGGGGTCTGGGAGCTTCATAGGAACTAACAGATCCAGATGAAGCTCAGGGGTCTGGGAGCTTCATAGGAACTAACAGATCCAGCATGTATTTTAGTCCAAGACCATTCAGGTCTTTGTAGACCAGCAGTAAGATTTTAAACTCTATCCTTTGACTCACTGGAAGCCGGTGTAGCGATTTCATGACCGGTGTAATGTGGTCCAGTTTCCTGGTGTTTGCAAGGACTCTGGCGGCAGCGTTCTGGATCAGCTGCAGCTGCCTGATAGATTTCTTGTTAAGGCCTGTAAGATGCCACTCAGACTGTAAACTAACCATTTACAAGATTTTCTCTCTAATATCAGCCTTCTATTGAAACCAGATAAGGATCCTACACTCCCTTCGAGCTACCGGCCAATATCCCTTATAAATGTAGATCTGTATGTAGAAAAGCAGCCATGCGAGGCAAAATAATTTCCTTTTCTTCAAATAAGAAGAAGAAAGGTCATTTAAAAACAAAGGAATTAGAATGTGAAATTAAAGCATTAGAGGAGGTGTTCTGCCAATTTCTGCTGCTTTGCCAAAAAAAGCTACCTAATGGTTTTCTACCTTTGTACAGCTACAATTTTACTGTGTTTTACTCCCTAGCCCACTTCCTTTTCCCCCCAAGTGGTGCTTGTCTCTTGCCAGACTGTCATTGTAAATAAGAATGTGTTATTAATGACCTGCTTGGTTAAATAAAGGCCAATGACTGAATGAATATCAAATAAAGCAATAGAATTGTTGTTTTTTTTCCTCTTTATCGTATAATGTTCACAAAAATCGACTGTGCGCATGCGCAGAACCACAAAGTAGCATTTCTCGGCAGGGAGCAAGGATTAGCTCCCTCTAATATCTGCTCACAGTGCACAGAGAACACCCCTGATAATTATATGCATGCTTTATGGGTTTGTGCACCGGTACGGAAGTTCTGGATGGAGATATGTGAGGATTTATCCACATGGCTAAATTGCAGAATTCCAGCGTGCCCCAATGCATACTAGGTCACCTGGGTGAAATCCACATGGAACCTAACCTGGCTCACTTGGTTCTCACTGCCTTGTGTATCACAAATAAAACCATTCTAATGAACTGGAAACAAAAGTCTAATCTAGGTATTAATCAATTTAGGAATCTTCTGTCAGATCATATCATCCATCCATCCATTTTCGGCCGCTTATCCATTCCCGGGTCGCAGGGGCAGCAGTCTCAGCAGGGATGCCCAGACTTCCTTCACCCCAGACACTTCCTCCAGCTCTCTCTGAGGGGAGTCAGAGACGTTCCCAGGCCAGCCGAGAGACATAGTCTCTCCAGCGTGTCCTGGGTCTCCTTCCGGAGGGACATGCCTGGAACACCTCCCTAGGGAGGAGGCACATGCCTGGAACACCTCCCCAGGGAGGAGGGACATGCGTGGAACACCTCCCTAGGGAGGAGGCACATGCCTGGAACCCCTCCCTAGGGAGGATGGACATACCTGGAACACCTCCCTAGGGAGGAGGGACATGCCTGGAACACCTCCCTAGGGAGGAGGGACATGCCTGGAACACCTCCCTAGGGAGGAGGGACATGCCTGGAACACCTGTCTAGGGAGGCGTCCAGGAGGCATCCGGTACAGATGCCCAAGCCACCTCAGATGACTCCTCTCAATGTGAAGGAGCAGCGGCTCGACTCCGAGCTCCTCCCGGGTGACCGAACTCCTCACCCTATCTCTAAGGGAGCGTCCAGCCACCCTGCGGAGGAAACTCATCTCGGCCGCTTGTATCCGCGATCTTGTCCTTTCGGTCACTACCCAAAGTTCATGACCATAGGTGAGGGTAGGTGCGTAGATTGACCGGTAAATCGAGAGCTTCGCCTTTCGACTCAGCTCCCTCTTCACCACCACGGTCCGGTACACCGACCACATAACTGCGGACGCTGCACCGATCCGTCTGTCATCTCCCGCTCCATTGTTCCCTCACTCGTGAACAAGATCCCGAGATACTTGAACTCCTCCACCTGAAGCAGGACTTCTCCACCCACCCGGAGAAGGCACGCCACCCTTTCCCGGTGGAGAACCTCGGTCATGGAGGTGCTGATTCTCATCCCTGTCGTGTCGCACTCGGCCTCAAACCGCCCCAGCACATGCTGAAGGTCCCAAAGAGCAGAGATGAAATCCTGAGGTTCCCAAACCGGATCCCCCGGCCCCTGGCTGCGCCTAGAAATCCTGTCCATAAAAGTTATGAACAGGACCGGTGACAAAGGGCAGCCCTGCCGGGAACAAGTCTGACTTACCGCCGGCAATGAGAACCAAACTCCTGCTCCGATCATATATGGCACTTTTCCACTAGTATCGGCTCAGCCCGGCACGGCTCGGGGCGGCTTTACACGGCCCCACACGTGTGTTTTCGCACTGCCAGGTGAGAAGTGGGCAGGTTGGGGTGAAGCTGCTGTGACGTACTCGATTGCGCAACACCTTTGTTCATGTCGGCGCTGATGAGAAATCAGCTGGAGCCGGGAGCGGCTGAGAAAAAAACAGCCCGTCTACATCGCTTTTTTAATTTTTTCTTGACAGCCACCAGGTTTATGAACATCTGCACCTCAGAGTTGGATCACCAAACAGACGTTTTGCGCTTTATAATAAAATCGCCGCGAGCCGCGAGTCCCCTCGCGCTGACTCCCGCTTCCTGATTCAAACGTCTGACGGCCCCGCCCCCCGACCAATCAGAGGCGTGGAGGGTGGTGACGTCCCCGCCCCCCGACCAATCAGTGGCGAGGAGGTGGTGACGTCAGAAATAGTCCCTGCTCAGCCTGCTTTCAGAACCTCACTGAAATGGTTACAGAAAAAAGTATCGACTTTCTACCCGTTTTGCCCTAGTGCGAAAGCGCAAAACGGGTAGAACCGAGCTAAGGTGATACTAATGCAAAAGCGCCAATAGAGACCGGACAGCCCTTAATAGAGGGCCCCGGACTCCATACTCACCATACTCACAGATAATATCAGTAGTGAGATAATGTCTGCCTCCACTAAACATGAACTGCATTCTCTCTGGTCCCCGATTATAGGCTTCATTACCTAGTGGGGACGGGGGGGTGATGATACCGTAGCCCTTGGGGTTGGGGGCCGGCTTGGGGTGCTGGGATACGGGCTTCTACGGGGGGGTTGTCCCTCAAGCACAAAAAAATATTTCTTTCATAATATTTAATACAGTTCAAAATCTTTGATCACTGTTTTGGAAGGTTAAAATTAGATTTTTTTAAGCAACAACAGGGCACATCATTTAACTACTTTCCATTATTATGATATAACATTTACAGGAACTCTGTACAGGCTCTTGGTGCATTGAGGATGTTAATGACTGGATGTGCCACAAGTTTCTCCAGTTAAACAAAACATAAGTAAATGTCTTTGGAGCCAAAGAGAAACGATTACAGGTCACCACAGAGCTTTAAGCTATACACCTACAAAAACCAACCAGGCCATAAATCTAGGTGTTGTGATTCGATTCCCGCCGGGGACGCTGTGGGTGCTGAAGTGCGTGTTAGTTCCCCCATGACTTCAGTGCCCACACCCTGGGTGGGGTTGGTGAAAGGGCCTTTCTGTGTGGAGTTTGCATGTTCTCCCCGTGTTCCCTTGGGTAGCTAATGGGAGCTACCCTCACAAAAACATGCACACAGTCCTGGGCTATACTGCCCCCTCTGGCCAACCGGGGCGCCAGATGGGGTGGGGAGGATCCGGCTGGAATAATGTGATCCTTCCACGCGCTACGTCCGGCCAGAGAAGCCCCCACCCTGTCTGGTGAAAAGATGCGGCCTGCTCACTCCTCAGGTTAAGGAGGAGACCTGAGCTCAGTGCAGGGCCCTCCCGGGGTTGGTAGAGGATGGCAATGCCCAGGACTGTCACTTAGGTAGGAGCACTGGGTGATAAAATGGGGGAAAAAACCGGGATAAAAATATAAAAAAAAAAAAAAAAAAAAAAATCTAGGTGTAGTGATGGACTCTGACCTACATTTGGAAAAACACATTAAGGCAATAACAAAGTCACCCTACTGTCACCTTAAGAACATATCAAGGATAAAAGATCTGATGTCTCCGCAGACCCTGGAAAAACTAGTCCAGCATTCATCTTTAGTAGACTTGATTATTGTAACAGCATCTTTACAGTCCATTTTAAAAGTCAGTTAGACAAGTGCAGCTGATTCAGAACTCTGCTGGTCCAGTCACCAATGAGACCAACAAAGTGGACCACATGAGTCCACATCAGACCACATCAGTCCAGCTCTGAGGTCTTTACACTGACTGCCTGCCATTCAGAGGACAGACTTTAAGTTCTGATGCTGGTCTGTAAAGCTCTGAATGGTCCAGGACCAGAACTCATCAGGGACCTCCTGACCCGGTATGAACCTTCCAGACCCCTCAGGTCACCTGGATCCGGTTTATATGATGCCCAGAGTCAGAACCAGACACGGAGAAGCTGCATTCTGCTTCTATGCTCCACATGTCTGGAACAAACTCCTAGAAGCTTCAGATCAGCTGAAACACGTGCAGGTTGAAGATTCACCTGTTCTCAGCTGCATCCGAGTAAAGATCAGAATCTGCACTGTTACTTTTAAAGGGAAAGTTCGTTTTTTTACAACCTGGACCTTATTTCTGGCATTTTTTATGGTCGTATACTCACCCAGGCAAGTTTGGTGTCATTTGGAGTCCTTCGGAAGATATTAGGAGTCATCTCTGTGCGCGCATCCCAGACGCAGCTCCGTGTACAGCTGGAGTTCGCTACTGTTAGTTTACTGTTAGTTATTTGAAACATGTCTGAATATTTGTCAAATTCTGAGGTTGTGGACGACGACTTTGAATATGATGGACGTCCTTACCGTTTTGAGCCAGAGTATACGGCTGAAGAGCTCACTGAACGGAGGACAGAGTGGGCGCTCAGAGATGACGTCATGAGTTCAGAGGTCTTGTTTACAAACTGATTTATTTGTTACACAGACAGCCCCGGATGTAGACAACAGGTCCTGGAAGCAGATCTAGTGATTCATAAAAGAAATGAACGAGTTTCGCGGCAATCATGTGTTATTTAGACGCTGCATCGTCTGTGTCCCGCTGTGCCCCGTTCACTACCGTTATATGGAGAAGCGGCTCGCAAAAAACTCCTAATATCTTCCGAAGGACTCCAAATGACAGCAAACTTGCCTGGGTGAGTATACGACCATAAAAAATGCCAGAAATAAGGTCCAGGTTGTAAAAAACGAACTTTCCGTTTAAGCTCCAGTTTCAAAACTTCATTAGCTTTTTAACTACTGATTTTTTACCAATGTTCTTTTATCTATCTTTTCTGTTTGTTTATATTTTAATCATGCTTTATATTTGTGTGATGTTTTAATGTTGGAGTAAAGCACTTTGAATCACCTTGTTGTTGAATTGTGATGTACAAATAAACTTGCCTTGCCTTCTGTTTTGGAATGTTTTTCATTGTTTTTCGTATTTTCCTCATAACTATATAAGCAAACATACTTTAAAATGCTTGAATACTACAGGAACATTTTAAATAAATTGCTGGCTTCCAAGTTCAGAAAAAGCACTACTTGCGAAACCCCCCCAGATCAGAATAGTACCACTTATATAACATCAAAATTACATTTACGAGTGGAAATCCCATCTAAACACACCAGTTGATGAATACTGATTACATGCCCCTCACACAGGGAGTAATAAAGCAAGTTCCCAGTGGAGGGTTGCCAAACCACTAGGCAAGCACAACTCATGCTAATAAGCATGAACTAATTTGTTGTGATATTGAACAGAGGGCTGTTAATAGCAGGAGCCATCCCTCACCTCTGAAATAATTATTCTAATCGCTCATTTCAAGAGGTGATTAAAATGCTTTCGCCTGGCAGTTTTCTGGGACTAGCTGCACTAGCATATGGTTTGGGACCTGCGGTCAACAAGAACTTGCATGTTTTAGTTTCAGCAGCCAAAAAGTACACCTGAAATCAGACCGGACAGCCTGCTCTCTTCCTTGTCATGTCATTGTCGCTGCAAAAGTTTCTACTGCCATTTGGCATCATCGTTGGGCACGGGCTGGAGCCGATCCTAGCTGTCATCAAAAGAAAACTGGTACTCCCTGGACAGGTTGCCAGTCCAGCACAGGACTACACAGAGAAACAGTAGACAAACCATGTAAACCAGAAAACCCAGACAGACAGTACATGCAAACCAGAGGTGTCAATTAACGAAGTACAAATACTTCGTTACCTTACTTAAGTAGAAATTTTGGTTATCTATACTTCACTGGAGTCATTATTTTTCAGACGACTTTTTACTTTTACTCTTTACATTTTCACGCAATTATCTGTCCTTTTTACTCCTTACATTTTAAAAACAGCCTCGTTACTCTATTTCATTTCGGCCTTTAAAAAAAAACTATCCAGTTAAATTGCTCCATCCGGATAGAGTGAATTTAGTTGTGGTTGGATGAGAAGTATTATAATACCATTCCAACACCCTATTGGTTTGTACGCATCTGCTCTCTGAAACACATGTTAAAGGGATTGTGACATGAAAAACACATTATTCTTGATTTTTTGTGTTTTGTTGGGTGTCTTGACATCAATTACACCCAAAAAACAACAAACTTTTAACATTCAGTGTATTGTGTGCTTTCTGGGATTTTCCGCATAACTATGCAAAAACGGCTCATCTGGTTTGGTGGCGGGTCGTTACGTATAAACCCGCTAAATCACCGCCCCCTCCACCCAGTTCCCTGCCTCCTCTCCTCTCCAGCGCACCATAAAGGCTGATTTATGGTTCCGCGTTACACCGACGCAGGGTTACGCGGCGACGCGCACCGTACGCTGAACCCTACGGCGTAGGCTCTGCGTCGATTTAACGCGGAACCATAAATCACGCTTAACACGGAGCTGTTTAGAGCCTCTTCTGTTCTCATCAGCGGAGGAAAACTGCTAAGAAGACCCGCAGCCACTGACTGGACTTAAGATAAGGGGACACTGTTGCTTGCATGCCTTTATTTTTATGATTGTTTGCTGTGGTTCTCCCTGCTGCTTTTCCGTGCATGCTTCGCCTGTCGCTCCCGGCTTAACTCTCCGACGCCGCTGTGAGCGTGGCTGGGTTGGAGGAGGAGGTTTGGAGGAGGAGCGGCGCAATGATTGACAGGAAAGGGGGAAAAGGAAGCGTTTTTCACGGCGCAAAAAAAACACTGTCATAAAAAGCCAGGAATGGAGTACTAGAGTGAAGTTTTTCTTGTTACACTCTTTTAGACACATTTGAGGGATGTTGGCCAAGACTTTTAATAGTGTTAAAAGCATGTTAAAAATTATGTCACAATACCTTTAATGCTCAATAGTACACATATATGGTTCTTTAATATATTTGCATTATACTAAGATATATTCATTTTCAATGGCTTTTGTCCTTAATGGCTTTTTTCCCCCTTACATTACTTTTACTTTTATACTTTAAGTAGTTTTGAAACCAGTACTTTTATACTTTTACTTGAGTAAAAAACTTCTACAGGAGTATTTTAAAACTCTAGTATCTATACTTCTACCTGAGTAATGAATGTGAATACTGAAGACACCTCTGATGCAAGGTCCTCAGAGGCAACAGTGCTAATCAACAGAACGATGCTCCCCATTGTTTTTCATTTTTGTCAAGTAGATATTTACAATATTGGATAAAATACAGGTCTTGATCTTTTATGAACCTACTTCATTTTTTATATTACCTTTTGAAAGTTTGTTTGTTCATTTGGATCCACCATTAGTTATAACAAATATGCAGTAGCTATTCTTCCTGGGGTCCTAATATTACATTTTCAAACAATATTTTCATCTTAGACACATTTTACAGACAACACACTTCCATAACATTCATACTAACAATCCTTTCATACAGCAGCTCTATTATTTACTTCTTGGTGGAAGAAAAATAAACCAATACTTAAATAAAAATACAAGAAAAAAAGTCGAGAGACAAAACAAAACTCTCCTTACCTTTTGGGATCTCAGATAACTCAACTCAATTCACCAGAGAGAAGCACTTAACATAATTGTCTTCAAGGTATCCCATATGTAAACAAATACATTTTCAATTTCTTGTTAAAGCAACTTCTATGATTATTTGAAATTAAAAAGCTTGATAATAAATTCCATGCCACCATTGCTCTGTAGTGAACTGTTCCCTGTATTACATTTGTTCAGCTCGAAGGCAGCCGAAATAGTACTTCTGGGATTTTATTTGTAATAATATTTTTTATGAAGGATACAAGTGTAATATTGTTATGTGAAAATCTTCAGATATGACCAAAAAAAATTGCTTGGTCTTTACCAGGTTTTAAAACGGAATAAATACAACCTCAGAGGAAGAACAATACATGGCAATAATGTCAATATTTATTTAAAGGAGCCATATTATTCCCTTTTATCAAATGTTGACACAATTTTATTAAGTATTCATGAAATGTATGTGATGTGCTCTGGCCAACATACCCCAACACAGTGAAAGAGAAGGCCTTTCAACCGTGTGTACATGCCTGTTCATGGCAGCTGGTTTTAGTGGGTAGCGCCAGTACTCTCACCCATAGGCGCCGGAACCGTGGGTGCTTCGGGGCCCGAGCACCCACGGAGATGGCCGAGCACCCACGGGGAGAGCCGAGTAGGGGAGCCCCCATGTCAACAATCACTGATTGGCTAAAGCGGTTTTCAAATAAAGGGCGCACAGCCGCCGCCGGCTTTCCCATTCAAGTGTATGTACTGCCGCTGCGCAAGAGCGCAGGGTCTGAGTGACGCAGAGCCTGCGCGCATACACCTGTGTACACATTTGTTGCAAGTTGCTTGGCGACTGAAAAAAAGTTTTTCCGGTCTGGCGCCGTTTTCCCACTCATTTGGACGTACAGTAGCTACAGCTCGGTTTGCAAAATGCATGTGTCCCTGATTCAAAGAAAAGCCCTGGCTTTAGTTCTTCTTCTGAGGAGGAGGAGACGAGCAGCAGCAGCAAGGAGGGGATGGGTCCATGAAATCCTCATGAAGACAGGATTTGGGGGAATAAAGGCTCGTTCGGGAGCTCCATGATGGCCAGGTCAGGCTGAATCATATTTTATTAAAAAACCTTTCTGAACTATGTTGTTTTTTTTAGCTCATGTCAGTCATTTTAGCGGACCTGTAGTGCTTCAGTTTGCAAAAGTATTGACACGTGGTCTTTTCACAACCATATATTGATCAATGATTCAATTGATCCCCAGATGAGGCATGGAAATGCTATATTTTATTTTAAATTAACATTTTATTGTTAAAAGAGCAAAAGTATATCACATTTCTACCACTTTTAAACACACCAGGTGTGTCCAAATTCTGGGAGATTTCTCTCCACTTTTGTCCCTTTTTATTGATGTCCCGATAGTCCTGCAGTCTCATCCCACAGCTCCTCACAGACTCACAGCCAAGATCATTCTTTCTTCCATGTTGATCGTCTCTGATCTACAAGCTGCAACTTTTTTTTCTCCCTCCACCTTCTCTCCTATTGGACACCGCCCAGATGCCGTCACAGGGCGCACGGTGAAATTAAAGAAAAATAAATTCTACTGTTGTAGATTAGAAACGATCAAGATGGAAGAAAGAATGATCTTGGTTATGAACTATAGAAAAATATCCTCCCTTTTCCTCAGATGAACACCCGAATTTGTTTAGAATTTGATTATTATTTGTGTGTGTCTGTGTGTGTGTGCGTGCGGCGTTCATGTCCGTTACCGCTGTTAAATCTACGTTGCTGAATTGCTACACTACACTACATGACATTCAGCACCCACCAGCAAAAACATAATTCGGCGCCTATGCTCTCACCCGCCACTCACGTCTCTACTCTGTGAACTGTACCTCCTTTGAATCAGTGTTACAGCCTCGTGCCACCCACTTCTGCGGTTAAGCAACCTAAAATGTTGAAAGAGCCGTATTGGACCAAAAACACAAAAAACAAATATGTCTGGAGCCGCAAAAAATGAAAAGTGTTGTATAAGCCTTAGAATGAAGGCAACACATGCTGCATGTAGCTATATTAGTTATAACTGAGGGAAGATTTTTTTTTTCATTATGCACTTCGAGAAAAAAGTCTAAATGTCGAGGAAAAAAGTTGAAATTTCGAGATTAATGTTGAAGTACAATCTTGAGAAAAAAGTCGAAATGTCGAGATTAATGTTGAAGTACAATCTTGAGAAAAAAGTCGAAATTTTGAGAAAAAAGTCAAAATTTCAAGAAAAAAGTCAATGTTGAGAAAAAAGTCGAGAAAAGTCAAAATCTCGAGAAAAAAGTCGAAATGTTGAGAAAAAAGTCGAAATGTTGAGAAAAAAGATGAAATGTCGAGAAAGAAGTCAAAATTTCAAGAAAAAAGTCGAAATGTTGAGAAAAAAGTCAAAATGTCGAGAAAAAAGTCAAAATTTCGTGGAAAAAAGTTGAAATGTCGACATTAAAAAGGAACAAAAAAAAGGAAAAAAAAGGAAAAAAAAGAAAAAAAGGAAAAAAAAGGTCAAACATTTTTGAAAAAGCTCCAGGAGCCACTAGGGCGGCGCTAAAGAGCCGCATGCGGCTCTAGAGCCGCGGGTTGCCGACCCCCGGGTTAAGCAAATGTGGAATGATGTGAAGTTCTGTAGAGATAAATATTTGCTGTTTGCTATCACCTATTGTTAATTTTTTAATGCATTCATTCCACTTGGTTGTTTTTTGGAAGATCCTATTGGTTCTCTCGTGTTGCGTGTTGATTTGACATCACTTCAAGCATCAACGAGCCTCCACCTGTGAGCTTATCCTCCGCTCTGAATGTGCCTTACACCAGGTGGTGCTAAATCATTGCACTTATTTAAGTAGTCATCAAAAATTTTCACCACCTCTATAAAAGAACAAGTTTTGGCAGTAATTTGCATCATGTTAACGCTCAACATTCAGATGTGTTTTAACACAATGCCAGGGAGGAAAAGCATCACTTTCCTCCCTGGCATTGTGTGAGGTCTCCTGAAAATAACAAAGGGACATTCCCCTGAAATACATAGGGTTCAGAATGTGTTTGACATGTATTTCATGACTATCAGATGATTTTGTATTAAAGATCACCTTCTAAAATTACTCTGTTTTATAAAATACTTCCATTTATTGAAGTTGGACAATAAATTAGTTCAAAATATTCCTGCTGATTGTTATATTTTCAATCTAATCACAAAAATCTTACAGCTTTGTAATTATTTTGAGTTTATTTCCTTTCTTTTTAATCTTTAAAGTTAATGTTCTACGCAGGAAGCACTTTGATCTGCCATAGACACACACCAGAAATGTGGGGTTCAGGAATATGCCCAAGGACACAACAGCATGTGGAATTAAAGCTGCAAGCAGCGATGAACGGGCCCTCGCACCCTTGTGCACGTTCAGGCTGCAGTGGAAGCTTGTATGACTTGATGTAGATTCTTCAGGCCTGGACATTTAGCAGATGACACCACCCACGACTCTATATCAATATCAAACCATTCAAAGGTTATGGCAGAAAGTAGGAACTATCAAATATCCACCAATCAGATGAAGGGGTGGGGCTAATTTGCACCAATTATGTTCAAGGACTCAAATGCCACTTTTGCACTAGTATCGGTTGAGCCCGGCTCCGCTCGGCGCGGTACGGCACGGTTCCACCCGTGTGTTTTCGCATTGCCAGGGGAGAAGCGGGCAGGTTTGGGTGAAGCTGCTGTGACGTACTCGATTGCGCAACCGCTTTGTTCATGTCGCGCTGATGAGAAATCAGCTGGAGCCGGGAGCGGCTGAGAGTAAAACAGCCCGTCTACATCCCTTTTTAAATTCTTTCTCCTCAGCCACCAGGTTTATGAACATCTGCACCTCAGAGTTGGATCACCAAACAGACGTTTTGCGCTTTATAATAAAATCGCTGCGAGCTGCGAGTCGCCTCGCTCTGACTCCCGCTTCCTGATTCAAACGTCTGACGGCCCCGCCCCCCGACCAATCAGAGGCGCGGAGGGTGGTGACGGCCCCGCCCCCCGACCAATCGGTGGCGAGGAGGGTGGTGACGTCAGAAATAGTCCCTTCTCAGCCCGCAAAGAACCTGGCTGAAATGGTTACAGAAAAAAGTATCGACTTGGAGCGGCTTTACCCGTCTCAGCCCTAGTGCGAAAGCGCAAAATGGGGCCATAGCGGGTAGAACCGGGGAGAAGTGAGACTAATGCAAAAGCGCCAAAAACATAGTCTGATGACACCACCAACAAGTCTTTATGTCAAACCATTCAAAAGTTATGGCAGAAAATCGGAACTATCACATATCGACCAATCAGAAGAAAGGGCGGGGCTAATTTGCACCAATTAAGGTGAAGGACTCAAAACCGAGTCCGATGACACCACCAACGACTGTATGTCGGGGGTGGCCAACCCTGGTCCTCGAGAGCCACACTCCTGCATGTTTTAGATGTTACCCTGCTTCAGCAAACCTGATTCTAATTAATGGTCCTAATTAGCTTGTCATCAAGGTCTGCACAATTCTGTTGATGACACAGGTACTTGTATCATGGTGTGTTGAAGCAGGGTAACATCTAAAACCTGCAGGAGTGTGGGTCTCGAGGACCAGGGTTGGCCACCCCTGCTCTATGTCATACCATTCAAAAGTTATGGCAGAAAGTAGGAACTATCACATATGGACCAATCAGATGAAGGGGGGGCGCGCTTTTTGGCATCTATCGTCGCCACGGTAACGCTTTTGACTGAGAAAAGTGAGGCGCGTCGTTGCAGGATCGAGACGCACATTTTGATGTATAACACACCTGGGTGCACGTTACGGTTCGGGCCGTATTAACTGCCGAAGAAATGGCATAAATTGCACCAAAATTACACGATTAATTCAAAATGGCTGACTTTCTGTTCAGTTTTGGCCATGGTGCCAAGAGACTTTTCTTTAAGTTGCGACATGATACAGGTGTGTACCGGTTTTCGTGCATGTACGTCAAACCGTATCGTGGGGCTTGAGGCACAAAGTTTTCTAGGGGGCGCTGTTGAGCCGTTAAGCCGTTAAGCCACGCCCATTAATGCAAACCCTTAAATATCCCATTTTTTGCCAGGCCTGGCTTGCGTGCCAAATTTGGTGACTTTTGGGGCACGTTTAGGGGGAAAAAAGGCCCTCATTTCGTTGGAAGAAAAACTAGGATAAAAACGAGAATGAGTAAAATTACTACAGACACAATAGGGCCTTCGTACTGTCAGTGCTCGGGCCCTAATAAAAGGTGGGGATTGAATCCCACAGGTGACCACTCTGCTCAATCCCAGTCTGCAGCACTTTCCTTCCCTTTACACACCTGAGCAGGTACAGGGGGAACAGGCCATCTATCCTGCCACATGTCAGATTGTCAGTTAAAGAAAGGTATGGCTATTGTGACACTGAACTGGCTGTTTACACTCAATAACATCTGCACAGGAAGGTATTTTTGGGTGCTGTGCAGTCGTCGTCGTTTTCCTTCCAGGAGATTTTCAGTTATTGCACAGCTTTGAAAAAATGAATGAAATATAGACTAACAGTCGTGTCTCATCACCTGAAATCTTATCTCATGTTGTGTCACAAATATGTCATATGTAGTGCTGCTATGTAAATTATATAAAATATTTTGTTTTGAGCTGTTAAAATGATGCAAAGCTGGGCATTTGATGACCAAATACAATGAAGTATCAGCTAGCTGTAGTTGCCTTTCCTTCTTTTATTTTTAAATTTAACATTAGGAAATGTACTCAGTTTTTGACCCATTAGTTGAAATGGAGATGAGCGTTGATGGTTACTTAATCCAGTCTCAACCACTATAATATGCATTTATTTTTTACTTCTGTCCCTGGTTAAATGGATCGCTTACAAACGGTCCAAAATATCCGCACAAAATGTTGACCCCTGTAAGTTGTTGAATGTGCAATCTGTTTTTCTGACATCACATCAAATTTTAAATTAAATTTAAATTCCCTATGATGTTCAGAAATGTGCCCACAGCAAGTACCACCTGCAATTCTACTCGCGGTTTCTTGTGTGTTCTGCTTCTTAATGCAGATTGTCAACTTTATGTTCACTGTGAGGGAGTTTGGGACATCTGCTCTATAAGCCTTATGTTCAATAGGAATCAAAGCTGTATGTGTTCTTGTGGCCACAGGGTGCTGCTGTTGTACTTCACAAAGTTAGCCTTTCCTTCATATCAGCAAAATAGTCACAGTTCCCCCCTTTTTCCACTTATATAACACCAGTATATTTCATTTGTTTGTATACCACTATATGGGTTAATATTTCACAATTAGTTTGCATCAATTCATATTCGCATATAAGCATCAGCACTCTCCTAGACAGGAAAAATTAGGTTTCCTCTGCTAATTCATGTGATTGATTAGAGTTCACTTGTGCAGCTGATGAACATTTGTCTTGTGTTTATGGTATTTAAGTGCCACAAGTGCTGAACGATGTGGCGCTTAAGCATGATGGATATCTCGGTCCCTGATAAAACTTGCATTGTTTTAATTAGAGGTGGGTCACCCCCCTACACCCTTAATAAGTGTTGGCTACCCTGCACCTATATGCTCGGGCTCAGATGAATTTCTCCCACATACCAATGCAAGGAAGGCAGTGTGGTGATGTTCGTCGCTCAGGGGATGCATAGCTACCTCTATGAAAGACAGCTGAACTGGTTAGATTCAGCTGTCTCTTATTTCTGCCCAAATAAATACACGCGACTCATACAGGACAGAGGAAATTTAACTACCCTCTACTATCATCAGCAAATGATGTGGTGAGAAAAGCTTGGATCTCTGGAGGGCACATAAGATGACAATCATACCGTTTAACCAAAGTTGTATTTTAACATTACATTGCTGTATAGTCTGGAGAAAATGTCAAAAACTTCAAAAAGGGTGCGTGCAATGTACTTATTCTTGGTGACAAGAACATGATGTATTGACACACAGCTTCTTTAAATCAATGGATGCAGTAAGCTAAAAAAAAACAGACTTAGGAGTGGCTCAAGTTGGATTGGCAAATCTCACAAGTGGGCTGACAGATATCCTGAATGCTAACCAACTGGTGCATCACCAAAGTTTACATGGCAGACTGTCACTGTCAAAGTCAGAAGCAGACATGTATCCCTCACTCTGCCCAAAACCAGAGTTATCAGCCATGTTCTGATTAAAAAAAGTAGCAGTGCATCTCCTGCTCAAACAAATTTTGTGTTCCTTTACCGTTGGATTAACCCCACAATACCTGTATCCTCCAAATGTTGTAATCACAATCACTTTATTAACCAGGTTTGTGCAAAGGAATTTGATACGGCACACTTTATCTCTCAAGGTTTATAAAAAATAAAATTGAAATGAATAAATAGATAAATAAAACAAAAGCTAAAGCAATTAACACATATGTACACACATATATACAAGACAGGAACCAATATTTACAGTCATGAAGATATTGCACAAATATCCAACACTCTGTGACTATTGAAAGTTCAGTGGAGCAATGGCCTGGAGGAAGAAACTGTCTCTGTGACAGGTGCTTGGTGCGCAGAGCTCTGCAGCGATAACCAGACAGGAGAAGTTTGAAAGGTTTGTGTGCAGGGTGTGAGGTCTACAGAAATGTTCCTTGCCTTAAACCTGACCATGGTGCAGGTCCTGGATGGAGGGAAGGTGGGCCCCTATTAGTGTTTCTGCAGACATGTCCTCTCCTGTTTGGTGGCTGATCCAAAGCAGACAGTGATGGAAGGGCACAGGACAGACTGGGTGGTGGCAGAGTACAATGTGATAAGCAACTCTTGGGGCAGCTTAAACTTCCTGAGCTGTCTCAGGAACAGTGTTGTGCAAGTTCCTACTTCTCATGAACTATTTCAAAGTTCAGTTCACATAGTTTAAAAATGAACAGTTCACGTTCATAGTTCACCATTTTCATTTTGAACTAGTTCAAATTCAGTTCATTTCAATATTTTTAGGTGAGAAGTACGAATGAAACCCCACCCTATCCTAAAACTGTTCACTGTATACAATCATGTATTGTCCTAGTGGCTTTTCAACTTTACTCAGATTCTGTAAATCTCCAACAATGTAGTCCATTATCAATGTGTCTACCTGTTGCCGGTAAATTAACCCCCTGAAGGTGCAGCAGTGGGACTGGGGTCGTTTGGGGCTGTTGGGTCTTCTTGCTCTTTCCTGATGACTTTGTTTGATTGTCAAGGACTTGCAGATATTTTCTTACGGAAGCTTTAACTCCACATGACGTCTCAAATTTGAAGTTGACGAGGCAGATGTTCAGACTTGTTTTCTCAGTGCAGGTGGACATCATTTGCACAGAAAGGTTAGATTTTTACCGTCGGACTCTTCGGGAGACGATGTGTAAAATTCCCGCATATGATAAGTGGATCATCATCTAACGGCTCGCTGACGCTGCGTCCACAACGTCTCTCTCTTCACTGGTCATGTAAAGACTGCACCGGGCGCGGGCCACCGTTGCCATGGAGCTGCTGCCCGTTGTTATGCTAGTGTGCACTGCATTGTGGGTAATGTACTGTGAAGTCGTCATCTTGTTGAGTATTTTAAATGTGCGCGCCACCCGCTGGTGAAATGAGAAGGATTATTCCGTAATAATTGGACCTAAACAGTGAAGTTGAAACTCACATAATCTGAACAGTTCAAATTCCAGTTTGTGATCTGCAGAATGAACGAGTTCACGTTCAAGTTCTTTATTTGCGAACATGTTACATTCAGTTCAACGTTCTCACAGAAATTAACGTGTTCATTTGAACTCGTTCATGCACAACACTGCTCAGGAAGTAGAACCTCTGCTGCGTCCTCTTATGGACAGTTTTGTTGTGGGAGGTTTGTCCCAAAAACCTGACAGTGTCTACTGTAGACACTGGGTTGCAGAGGATGGTGAGGGGAGGGAATGGTGGGGGTTATTCTCCTGAAGTCCATCTCCACGGTCTTGAGTAGGTATACCAGGTGGTTCTGATTGCACCATGGGACCATCTGTTCTGCTTCATGATTTTATGCAGAGTCATCACCGTCCTGGATCAGTCCAAGGGCCATGATGTTGTCTATATACTTCAGGACCCCGTGAGGACCAGTTATTGGTGTAAAATAAGAAGAGCAGTGGGGAGAGAACACATCCCTGGGGGACACCGGTGCTGATGGTCCGGGTGCTGGATGTGATGCTCCCCAACCTCATCTGCTGCCTCCTGTCAGTCATGAAGCTGCTGATCCACTGACAGGTGGAGGTGAGCACAGTGAGTTAGGTGACATTTTGATGGAGGATTTCAGGGAATATGGTGTTGAGCACAAGCTAAAATCCACAATCAGAATCCTAGCGTACTTCCTTGGGGAGTTGAGATACAGTACTGCAGGATGGAGTGTAGGCCCACATTAACTGCATCGTCCGCCGACCTGTTTGCCTGGATGGCAAACTGGACGGGGTGCAGCAGGGAGTCTGTGATGTCCTTCAAGTGGATCAACACCCCAGTTTTTGCAGCAAGTCAAGCATTGCAAAATCACTAAGCCACGATTCTTAAGACCAGAAAATCACGTAACTATGCCAACATTTTGAGACTCTTCCCTTGAATGGGGTTCAGGCCCACACTGATACATGTAAACCCTAAGAGTGAGTGAAAAGCTCAGTAGGAGGGTCTGATATTTTCAGGCAGATGTGTCTCAATTTGAGAATCTGAGAAAGTATTTGTTAGCTGCATAAAAGTTTATCTAGTAGTAGGGAATAATCCTTTTCCATCACCACGAGCCATATTGAGCATATTTTTTTGGATGTCAATAAAAATGAATATTAATTGCCCCCGCTACCATAAATCGAGTAACCCCTCAACTTTATGAAGAAATGTTGCTCTCTAAAGCATTTTTAGCACTTCTTGCAGCCAAAGACCACCACTGACCACAGCATGCGACTCAAACTCAGCGGCTTTGTTATAAACTGCAGGCCAACCCCTGGCAATGTTTGTCAGCACACAGGGGGCGAACTGTGCTTGTCTGCCATTTGTCCACTCCGACAGCTATGAGGCCTTGGGACTTGAAGCTCCAAACTGGAGCAGCCACATCCTCATCTGGTGACAGATGGCACTGCAACTTTGGATTTTTCTTTCTTTCACTAAAGACATCATTTTTGGATTTACATCTGGCATTGATAGTTGCAAGTTGCAAGTTCTGAGCCACGTATAGGCTCTTCTTCCTGAACTGACCTCATGGGGGGGAGGAGGGGTACTGGAAGGCATTAAGTCAAACCTACGAATGGATAGAAAAAGACGGGCTGTTACACAGAATTGAGAGGGATTTGGAGATAAAGCCTCTGTTCTCGTCTCTTTTTTGGAGTAAATAGAGAGCTGGTAAAAAGTCCTTCAGGGTCTTAGGGCAGAGATGTCTGTGATTGCTGCCTGAGCCTGTGCTTGCTATCACAGCAAACAGAGGCTCAGGCACATTGGTGGTGGTTACAAACACTTTTTACCCCGCTGCTTAGGTCCCCTGGACCCTGCTGGTGTGACCCTGGCATCTCTAAAGACTGAACCTGGGTCTTTTATAATTAATGCTGTGTCCCCTCAAAGCTGTATCCACAAAGCCCTTACAGGCTGGGATCAGCTGGGAGGTGTGGCTTTGCAGGAAAGACAGAAATCAAATGACTCAACTTCTTTTTCAAAAGGTTGCTATCCTGCTGTAAATATAATGTAAACCAGCTTAAGAATAACAGCTAAGATTGCATCGGTGCACTTGCAGATACAGTGTCTCTTAAGTATGACTCCATGACAAATGACTGGGATAACCTATCTGCATAGAAAATACATTTAGAGATGTTAAGGAGGTGTTCAGAGGCGCGTGCATGCTCCAACATGCTTTAAAACTGAACTGCAGTGAATAAATAGGGGGAAATAAGGTGTAATTATTCTTGGTTTGTTATTTCTTCACGTGTGCTGTGACCCTGTAAACGTAGGATTCAACACAGGAACTGGAGATGAGGGACCAGGTTTGTAGTGTTATGTAGCAAGCAGTCATAAAAACTGCTGCTTTGCATGAAAAAGTGTTGAAATATTGTTGAATATAGTGTATGGAAATGCTTTCTCAATCTTTCTGAACTCATTTGTGAAACCCCTGCTCAATGTTACCCCTGTCAGTGAGGGGAAAAAAAAAATCAAATCAAGTATGTCCAGATCAAGCTTATCTAAAACTCATCTGATGTCCAGTTTTTGGGGTGGTGGCTTCAGTGAAAACAGCTACATATAATTTGACCTGTTTTACTGTTAATTGTGCTGCCACAACCAGCTATGGTTATGCTTTGAGGAGTCTGGGGAGTAGAGCCGCTGAACCAGGTGGCAGCTGGGGGCCAAGCGGGCAGCCACATCAGCCTTCTGTCCAGTGCGACTGACATGTGGCTGCAGGCTAAACTCGCAGCCAGGGAATGAACTGGTTGCCACTTCAACTTCCAGCTCTGGACAAGACACCTTTGCCCCAGGATCATTCAAGGCCTTGAAAGGAGGTCACAGCTGCAGTCCAACAACTGTTACTGTGAGCTTCTGTGTCTGTGTGGCCCGGTCCAAGGCTAGACTTGCAATGGATGGCCATGGTAGCTCTTTTGGAACTTGAGTAGAGATGTGGCAGTCCTCATTTCACGGGTTCTTTTTGGAGCGTAACCGCGAAAAACGAGGGATTACTGTACTACAATGTATATGTAGTGTATACGCAGTGACATGTATAAAGGTGAGGGAAATGTTTGCCGCCACTCACATGATTGCTCCAATTAGTTTCTGCTGTAGTGATGCATTGCGGGGTAAATTACGTGGGGCAGATTAGTAATTTGTTGCATACTGTTACGGACTGAGGTTTTGGACCCAAATGCAGCACACGGTGGTAGTTTGTCTGGTTTGCTTTATTACCCTCAACAGGGATGAAGAGCAGGCAGGAATGCAAGACAAGGATCAGGCAGCAATCAGTGTCAACTTCGGAAGACAAGGTCAAGCAACGGAGAGCAGGAGACAAGGCAGGATCCAGGAACAGGCAGAGTCGGCAACGGGAGGTCATGACAGGGAATGGTGGAAGGTCTTGCATCTACAAACAGAGTGACGATCTGGCAGTGAGAGTGCAGGAGTGAGGAGCTTTTATGCTGTCCTGATTGCTGAGGAGCTGCAGCTGGGAGAGCAGGTGAAGGGAGTGAGTGACGAGGTGGGCGTGGCTGGCAGATGGAGTGAGCAGGAGAGAGGGGAGTGGAAATCCACTGAAGGCTGGAGGACCAACCATGACACATACTGCATATTGTCCTGTTTTGTATACTGCATATTACTACATTTCGAAAAAAAAAAAAACACATGCGCTAGTAGCTAGAGTATTGTGTTCTGAAAAGGCCTAAAGATTCTTGACCAAAACCAGAAATCTTTCTCTCGTCTCTATTATAGTCCTCGTTTCCATCGCCATAGTCTATTTAACAACCCTGGTTGTCAGATACATGTACATAAGGAAACACTTTCCTTGTTTATTGTATGCAATAATATAGGTAAATAATGTCTACTTTGCTTGGATGATGCCCTGGTTCTGGTTCTGCAGTGGACATCCACTATGACTGTCATGGCCATCCCCTGATGGCACAACATCCTCTTCAAACAAAATCCCTTTAACTTTAAGTAAATACTTTGTTCATTTAGGCTGAATTTTTCTAAAAGAAATTGAAATGTTTCCCCTTAAAAACAGTTGCATGTGCTAATTAGTAAGTAGTTTGCTTCTGCAAGGCACATATGTTTGAGTCAGAGTAAAGCTCTACACCTGAACAAGTCTTAAATCCAGTCGAAGTCTCTTCAAAGACTGTAGGACCAGGGTTCCGTTTCACAAAGCAGGTTCAACAAACTCTGAGTCTAATCCTGAAATCTTAGTTGATCTACTCTGAGATCGGAAACTCTGAGTTTTCGGTTCCAGAACAGCGGATTTGAATTAGTTTACTCAACTCTAAGTAGTTTCACCTGGAGTTAAGCGCGTGCGCCACAACTATCAAAAGCCAGTATCTATAGAGCCCTGATACAACGATTCACCATGGCAACCGGCGACAACAACGGCAAAAGATCCACATACTTTTTTTTTTTTTTTAAAAACTTTATATGACTTTTCAATTTACAAAATCCCTTTGAGGAAACATTAGTTTGCATCTGAAGATCCACAGATCCAAATACTTCACGCCGTGTCCTTTTTCACCCGAATGAAATTAGAGATTTTAATGCGCGCATACGGCGAATTTGAACATGTTTTTTGAAAAAAAGAGTAACACCACAGCACAGAATATAATATAAAATTAATTTAACAGATCTCTACATCATTCACCTGCAATCCTGTGGAACCCCTTGATGGCTTGGACAGGTTTATGTAGGCTTGCCACCCGTCCCTTGAAATACGGAATTGTTCCATAATTGGGAATTAAAAGTTGCGTTCCGTATTGAACCAATACAGCTGGGGGGTCGGACTCCAGTGCTCTCTCATAAAAAACTAATTGAAATCGATTGCTACCCTGCACCTCCTCAACACCACCTGTTCACAATGCAGTATAGCAGATTTTGCCCAGCAAAGTTGGTTGTGGCTGTACCACTGTGGAGAACCAGCTGAGAGTCACCTTTCTCCGTTATACCACCAGTCCATCAGACTTGAATAGTGGTCGGTGGAGAGGAAGCACAGAGGGGGTGATTCCGTCTTTGCATGCAGCCATCCACTTCCATCTTTCCCAGATGGTCTGTGTGATGAACCCTGTGTTGTTTCTCATCTGGGATAACGTGCCTGCTCAGGCTTATCTGAGGGGAGTGGCTGACCTTTTTATCTTGAATACTAATGGTACCATTTGGGTGAGTTTTGGGGAAGGAGTTGATGTAGGGGACCAAACACTTGCCTGGTGGATTAAAATAATCTTTACATGTAATAAAGTAAAATATTGCACTAAATAGCCCTCCACTTCCACTTTTATACTCATTTTTAAACTGCAAATTATATTTGCCTGTGTGTGTGTGTGTGTGTGTGTGTGTGTGTGTGTGTGTGTGTGTGTGTGTGTGTGTGTGTGTGTGTAATGTGCGTAATGTGCATTATAGGTTGTCTTTTTAAATAACTTGAAGTAGTTGTTTACAACATGTGACTCACAATTGTGGAGAAAGTTTGGTACATTGTTTTATAGCTTCAATCCATTGAGGTGTTCAGACATTTCCCTATGCAGAGGTCCCTATTAATAATTAATTACATTTGTGGGAAGTTATTACATTTACAAATTTTCACCTTCCCACATATGTAATAATTTCCTGCAAATGTAATAGTTATTACATTTGCAGGAAATTCAGTATTACGTTTGCAGTAGGCAAATTTTATTACATTTGTGGGAAATGTATTACATTTGCGGGATTATTACATTCAAAGCTGCAGATTTGTATTACGTTTGTGGTTTATCACGTTTGTGGGCTGTTATTACGTTTGCGGGTGTAACAGATGTCATAGAACTAAATTGCATCACAGTGGAATCACTGCTCCAGAGTTCCAAAACCAACTGTTCCTAAACCAACTGTTCTCTGACATTTACATTTGAGCTGAACTTCTGGACTTTTCAGTGACTTTTCAGTGTGAATTATTCCTGTTCAAGATAAACATGAATAACTTGGTTTGTGAGTCGTTCGACGTCCGTTATCCTCCAACCTCTGAGAGAGATTCAGGTGACACATCTGCTGCTTTTCATGCAAAAACCTTCCTGTTGACTCTGTGTGAGTCTGTATTGGTGTATATGTCTCAACTTAACTAGAAAATATGAGTAAAACAAATATTTTTACACATTTTTTTTTACTTTAAACTACTTTAAACTAAAGATTTTCAGTTTTTTAATAATCAAATTGTCTTATTTATTCTATAGGAAACTAGTTTTTTTCTCTTTTATGTCAAGAAACACACTGTGTTAAAACTCACTGAACGCTGGTGAAAACAAATGACATATATTTGTGTTTATACTGTGTTACTTGCTGTAAAACAAGAGTTTAAGACTCAGAACAGGTAAAAATGACTTATTTATGGGTGGTTTTAGCAGGTTGGTGAGCGGCATCAGAATAGGTAGCGAATCAAAACTTAGAGAAAAGTGTTGAAACCAAAGTCAAAAAACACTGTTGACAAACAGTATTCACATTTTGTTTATATAAAAAGCTCATAACCAATATGCTGTTTACTTACATATACTCACAGGCAGGGCAGCTGACAGTCCTGCCGGGGCCCCGGACAAAATAATCCAAGATGGGCCCCCCTGCGCCCGGATCTCTCCTTCTCCCTCTTCCTCTCCCTCTGCTCTTCAGGTTTTTATACAAGCTAATGGACTAGGGCTGCCACCTTTCAGAAATAGAAATAAGGGACGCCCTGATTTCAGCAGCGCAGGAGCCAAAAAAAAAGCCCTAAAACTTCTAAACTGAATAAAAATGTGTTTATTTTATATGAAAAACAAAATGCTTTGATTTAAAGTTTAAAGTGCTTTAATAGCATTGAACTTTCATGACTGTAGAGACAGACAACCATATAGCAACTGAAATAGCCTCCTATGCTACGTATGTCCACATCAGCCCAGATGTATAATATACATACAGGTGAAGTATATGGTGTAAAAGTTAATTTATTTCAATAATTCAACTAGAATATGGTGTAAAAGTTAACTTATTTCAATAATTCAACTAGAATATGGTGTAAAAGTTAATTTATTTCAATAATTCAACTAGAATATGGTGTAAAAGTTAATTTATTTCAATAATTCAACTAGAATATGGTGTAAAAGTTAACTTATTTCAATAATTCAACTAGAATATGGTGTAAAAGTTAATTTATTTCAATAATTCAACTAGAATATGGTGTAAAAGTTAACTTATTTCAATAATTCAACTAGAATATGGTGTAAAAGTTAACTTATTTCAATAATTCAACTAGAATATGGTGTAAAAGTTAATTTATTTCAATAATTCAACTAGAATATGGTGTAAAAGTTAATTTATTTCAATAATTCAACTAGAATATGGTGTAAAAATTAATGAAAATACGGGACAAATGGCGTCCCGTATTAGTTCAATACGGGACGCAACATTTTTTTCTCAAATAAAGGACAATTCCGTATTTTACGGGACGGGTGGCAACCCTATAATGGACGTTAACATTAGAGCTAGCCAGTTAGGTTAAGTTACAAGGTTGGTAAACGTTGACTGCCCTGTTTCTTACCTTGCTCTACGCTGACTTTATTAATTCCAGCTTCACCGTCACCCCCTTTTTAAAATATTTGTGTAGAGAATCTATGAGGTCTCTATTTTCTTCTTCTCTTCTTCCCTTTTCTCTTCTTTTCTGAGCACCGGACTTGTGCTGACCGGACATTTTGACGATTCTAATGGTTGAATTAAATGATAACATCAAATTTTGATCAGCGGCCAAACCATTTTTGTGTTGGGGGTTCTTGACCACAAGGACAATTAAGAAGAAAAACAAATAACAAGCTTTTATGTAACTCAAATACTACATATTTTTTTCCACAAATAGGCATATTTTGAAACATTTTGAAAAATGATTCCATAATTTAATGAGAATTAAAAAAAAAAAAAAAAAAAAATTCTCTTCAGTTCTGGCAGACAGAAACACACTTTGTTAAAACTCACTGAACGCTGGTGAAAACAAATGGCATATATTTGTGTTTATACTGTGTTACTTTCTGTTAAACAAGAGTTTAAGACTCAGAACAGGCATAAATGACTTATTTATGGCTGGTTTTAGCAGGTTGATAATGATGTGAGGTCACAGGTCGGCTGTGTGCTGCGTTAGAGTCGGTAGTGAATCAAAACTTAGAGAAAAAGTGGCAGGGCACCGGGGGTCGATGAGATTCGCCCTGAGTACCTCAAGTCTCTGGATGTCGTAGGGCTGTCTTGGTTGACACGCCTCTGCGACATCGCATGGAGGAAGGGGACAGTACCGCTGGAGTGGCAAACCAGGGTGGTGGTCCCTCTGTTTAAAAAGGGGGACCGGAGAGTGTGTTCCAACTACAGGGGGATCACACTTCTCAGCCTCCCTGGGAAAGTCTACTCCAGGGTACTGGAGAGGAGATTACGGCCGATAGTCGAACCTCGGATTCAGGAGGAACAATGCGGTTTTCGTCCCGGTCGTGGAACACTGGACCAGCTCTACACCCTCCGCAGGGTGCTCGAGGGTTCATGGGAATTTGCCCAACCAGTCTACATGTGCTTTGTGGATCTGGAGAAGGCATTTGACCGTGTCCCTCGTGTCATTCTGTGGGGGGTGCTGAGTGAGTATGGAGTCCGGGGCCCTCTATTAAGGGCTGTCCGGTCTCTGTATGATCGAAGCAGGAGTCTGGTTCGCATTGCCGGCAGTAAGTCAGACTTGTTCCCAGTGCATGTTGGACTCCGGCAGGGCTGCCCTTTGTCACCGGTCCTGTTCATAATTTTTATGGACAGGATTTCTAGGCGCAGCCAGGGGCCAGAGGGGATCCGGTTTGGGAACCGCAGGATTTCATCTCTGCTTTTTGCAGATGATGTTGTCCTGTTGGCTTCGTCAGACCGGGACCTCCAGCATGTGCTGGGGCGGTTTGCGGCCGAGTGCGACGCGGCAGGGATGAGAATCAGCACCTCCAAGACCGAGGCCATGGTTCTCCACCAGGAAAGGGTGGCATGCCTTCTCCGGGTGGGTGGAGAAGTCCTGCCTCAGGTGGAGGAGTTCAAGTATCTCGGGATCTTGTTCACGAGTGAGGGAACAATGGAGCGTGAGATTGACAGACGGATCGGTGCAGCGTCCGCAGTTATGCGGTCGATGTACCGGACCGTCGTGGTGAAGAGGGAGCTGAGTCGAAAGGCGAAGCTCTCGATTTACCGGTCAATCTACGCCCTACCCTCACCTATGGTCATGAACTTTGGGTAGTGACCGAAAGGACAAGATCGCGGATACAAGCGGCCGTGTTACCAAGTGGGTTGTGAAAGGCTACTTGTCAGTAAGAAATACCCTTGAATGACATCAGACTGAGGCAGGCTTGCAAAAAAAAAGTCGTGTTTTAATATGGTTCCAGGCCTGGACAACTTAGGTCAACAAAACAAAGCAACTCAAAAAACAGAAATCATAGTTAAGCAGAGGTGTTGGCATTAACCTCTCCCCATGGCAGCCCCCTCTGTACTGAACCATTTCCTCTTTATATGCTCCTGTCTCCACCCCTGGCCAAGCAGTCAGCAAATCACAACCTTAGACACAAGGTGCTCCCCATTAAGCAATCAGAGCTCAGGCAATCATGGCCGCTCCCAAATTACTGCATCTGCATGAAAATACACAAGTACAGCAGTTAAATGACATGTCACAGCAGAATGTGCACCTTCTGTGGGACTGAAATCAAACTCCTAATACTTGCTCATGAAAACCATAAAAGAAACTACTCTGACAGTCTGCTCTGTCACATTTCTTACCCCCTCTCCTTCTGGGTTGTGCATACCTGGTACACGTGACAAATAGTCAGCTATGATATTTTGGCCCCCTGGACAGTACTCAATCGTAAAGCGGTATGGCTGAAGAGCCAGACACCAGCGCAGTATCCTGGAGTTTTGACTCTGCATTGAGTGCATCCACTTCAGGGCTCGATGGTCTGTTTGAAGCATGAACTCCCGTCCGAGCAGATAATACTTAAGTGAGTCCACTGCCCACTTTATGGCGAGTCCTTCCTTCTCGATGGTAGAGTATTTTCTCTCCCGGTCAAACAGCTTCCTGCTCAGGAACAGAATGGGCCTCTCTTCTCCAGGCTCTCCTTGGGCTAGAACAGCACCTAAGCCAACATCAGAGGCATCCACTTGTACGAGAAATGGGTTATTGAAATCAGGGCTCTTCAGAACAGGATCTTGACACAATAGCTCCTTTAACTTTCTAAAGGCCTCCTCACATTCATCAGTCCACGTAAGGTGGGACGAAGTAGTCTTCTTGGTGAGATTAGTTAATGGTGTAGCTATGGTAGCAAAATGAGGCACAAATCTTCGGTACCAGCCAATTAGACCAAGGAATGACCGTACTTGCCTCTTCGTTTGCGGTCTGGGTATCCCTCGAATGGTCTCCAACTTCTCCACCAGTGGCTTTATCTGGCCATGCCCGATGCGGTACCCCAGGTATTTCACCTCCTTCTGTGCCCACGAGCATTTCTTATTGTTGATGGTTAATCCAGCCTTCTGAAGCCTCTGGAGGACCTGCTCGAGGTGATGGAGATGCTCATGGAAGGTCTCACTGAAAATAATACAGTCGTCAAGATATGATGCTGCATATTGCCCACAATCAGATAAAACAATGTCCATGAGTCGTTGAAAGGTAGCAGGGGCTCCATGAAGACCGAAGGGCATCACTGTATACTGATACAAACCAGTAGGTGTTCGAAAGGCTGTATAGGGTCTACAAGCAGCGGTGAGAGGGACTTGCCAGTAACCCTTACAGAGATCTAACGTGGTCATGTATTTAGCTTTGCCTAACCTTTCGAGCAGTTCATCGATTCTGGGCATTGGATAAGAGTCAAAACAGCTGACACTGTTCAACCTACGAAAGTCTGTGCAGAATCGAACACTCCCATCTTTCTTAGGAACCAAAAGAACAGGACTTAACCACTCGCTTTTTGAAGGCTCTATTATTCCCATCTCCAACATGGTCGCCACCTCTTTCCTCAAGGGATCCACCATTCTCTCAGGAACACGGTAGGGCCTCTGCCGGGTTGGTGTGGGAACCTTCAAAACGATGTCATGGCTGATAACATCTGTGAGACCTGGTGTGTCCCGGAAGAGAGAAGTGAATGTCTTCTGTACCTGGGCCAGCTGTTGTTTTTGCACCTCACTCAGGTGTTCAGGATACTCAATGGCACCACCTTGAGGTCGGAGTGGCTCCATGTCAGTCTCATCATCTCCATCCTCTGCTACATGCACCATCATCACTGGTTTCACAGCCGGGGTCTCATCTCTCTCCTTGAACTGTCTCAGCAGGTTGACATGCAGAATCTGCTTCTGGCGTTTCCTTTCAGGGCACAGAATTTCATAAGTTACTGGACCCACCCTTCTAGACACCACATAAGGGCCCTGCCATTTAGCCAGTAACTTTGATGTACCAGAAGGAAGCAGTAGCAATACCTTCTGCCCAGGTTTCAGTTCTCGCTCTCTGACAGTCTGCTCTGTCACATTTCTTACCCCCTCTCCTTCTGGGTTGTGCATACCTGGTACACGTGACAAATAGTCAGCTATGATATTTTGGCCCCCTGGACAGTACTCAATCGTAAAGCGGTATGGCTGAAGAGCCAGACACCAGCGCAGTATCCTGGAGTTTTGACTCTGCATTGAGTGCATCCACTTCAGGGCTCGATGGTCTGTTTGAAGCATGAACTCCCGTCCGAGCAGATAATACTTAAGTGAGTCCACTGCCCACTTTATGGCGAGTCCTTCCTTCTCGATGGTAGAGTATTTTCTCTCCCGGTCAAACAGCTTCCTGCTCAGGAACAGAATGGGCCTCTCTTCTCCAGGCTCTCCTTGGGCTAGAACAGCACCTAAGCCAACATCAGAGGCATCCACTTGTACGAGAAATGGGTTATTGAAATCAGGGCTCTTCAGAACAGGATCTTGACACAATAGCTCCTTTAACTTTCTAAAGGCCTCCTCACATTCATCAGTCCACGTAAGGTGGGACGAAGTAGTCTTCTTGGTGAGATTAGTTAATGGTGTAGCTATGGTAGCAAAATGAGGCACAAATCTTCGGTACCAGCCAATTAGACCAAGGAATGACCGTACTTGCCTCTTCGTTTGCGGTCTGGGTATCCCTCGAATGGTCTCCAACTTCTCCACCAGTGGCTTTATCTGGCCATGCCCGATGCGGTACCCCAGGTATTTCACCTCCTTCTGTGCCCACGAGCATTTCTTATTGTTGATGGTTAATCCAGCCTTCTGAAGCCTCTGGAGGACCTGCTCGAGGTGATGGAGATGCTCATGGAAGGTCTCACTGAAAATAATACAGTCGTCAAGATATGATGCTGCATATTGCCCACAATCAGATAAAACAATGTCCATGAGTCGTTGAAAGGTAGCAGGGGCTCCATGAAGACCGAAGGGCATCACTGTATACTGATACAAACCAGTAGGTGTTCGAAAGGCTGTATAGGGTCTACAAGCAGCGGTGAGAGGGACTTGCCAGTAACCCTTACAGAGATCTAACGTGGTCATGTATTTAGCTTTGCCTAACCTTTCGAGCAGTTCATCGATTCTGGGCATTGGATAAGAGTCAAAACAGCTGACACTGTTCAACCTACGAAAGTCTGTGCAGAATCGAACACTCCCATCTTTCTTAGGAACCAAAAGAACAGGACTTGACCACTCGCTTTTTGAAGGCTCTATTATTCCCATCTCCAACATGGTCGCCACCTCTTTCCTCAAGGGATCCACCATTCTCTCAGGAACACGGTAGGGCCTCTGCCGGGTTGGTGTGGGAACCTTCAAAACGATGTCATGGCTGATAACATCTGTGAGACCTGGTGTGTCCCGGAAGAGAGAAGTGAATGTCTTCTGTACCTGGGCCAGCTGTTGTTTTTGCACCTCACTCAGGTGTTCAGGATACTCAATGGCACCACCTTGAGGTCGGAGTGGCTCCATGTCAGTCTCATCATCTCCATCCTCTGCTACATGCACCATCATCACTGGTTTCACAGCCGGGGTCTCATCTCTCTCCTTGAACTGTCTCAGCAGGTTGACATGCAGAATCTGCTTCTGGCGTTTCCTTTCAGGGCACAGAATTTCATAAGTTACTGGACCCACCCTTCTAGACACCACATAAGGGCCCTGCCATTTAGCCAGTAACTTTGATGTACCAGAAGGAAGCAGTAGCAATACCTTCTGCCCAGGTTTCAGTTCTCGCTCTCTGGCATGTTTGTCGTACCACACCTTTTGCTTGGTTTGGGCCTCTCTCAAGTGCTCTTGGGCCATGCTTCTCATCTTGTCCAGCTTGTCTCGCATCTGGAGGATGTAGGACGCAACACTGCACTGGGCAGGCTCTCCAGCCACCCAACCCTCCTTTAGTACATCCAGGGGACCCCTAACCTGCCTGCCATATACCAACTCAAAGGGTGAAAAACCAGTTGAGGCTTGTGGAACCTCTCTGTACGCGAAAAGCAGGAATGGAATCCATCTATCCCAATCCCTCCCCGACTCATCCACAAACTTTTTCAGCATGTTTTTAAGTGTACCATTAAAACGTTCCACCAAACCATCAGTTTCAGGGTGATATGGTGAAGTTCTAATGCCTGTGATGCCCAATTGCTTGTACAGTGTTTTCATCAAAGTTGACATGAAATTTGTACCCTGATCAGTTAAAATTTCTGCCGGAACACCAACTCTGGAAATCAGATCAATGAGACATCGGACCACATGTTTGACTTGAATGGAGCGTAAGGGGTAAACTTCTGGATATCGAGTAGCATAATCACAGATTACAAGGGCAAATCTAT
The DNA here is from genome assembly GCF_033807715.1 of Cololabis saira. Taxonomy (NCBI): domain Eukaryota; kingdom Metazoa; phylum Chordata; class Actinopteri; order Beloniformes; family Belonidae; genus Cololabis; species Cololabis saira. The sequence continues at coordinate 6,102,228 of NC_084604.1, read as the reverse complement.
GCCCAGAACTACTTTTAATCAGTGGACCAATTATGTCCATACCAATGCGCTCAAATGGTGTGCCAATGATTGGTAAAGGCTGCAACGGTCCTCGATCCGCTTTGCGAAGTGGAGCTACTTTTTGACACTCTGTACATGTCCTACAGTACTCCTGGACATCCTGATAAAGTCTAGGCCAATAGAACCTGCGACTGATTCTGTCATAGCTTTTCTGTTGACCTAGATGTCCCGCCCATGGAATGTGGTGTCCCAAGTTTAGAATTAACTGATGGAATACTTTAGGAACAACCAATCTAGGTACATCACCGTCTCCATTGTACAACAGGTTATCCTTGAGGATGTATCTATCACCAATGAAATTAGCGGCTTTAACAGGTTCACCATCAACCTCACATACCTTAGCAAACAGAGGTTGAAGCAAAGGATCTGCTCGCTGTAGCTCTTTAAAGTTGTCAGGGACCTGCCACTGTGGTTCCAGCAGAGTGGGGTCAGGATCTGGAGCGACCGGGACTGGATCCTGCACTCTGGCCTTCCCCACATGCTTGGCTTGACAGCGCTGTTTTTTATCCCTCCTAACCCTTGTACCACCTTCAAAAAGACTTTGATGGATATCAGGCAGGGGCTGCAAACCCTTGGCCTGAGATCTTGTAACCACAGCACATGAATTTGACACAGCCTGCACAAGTTTAGTTAGAATGGGTAGATCATTCCCCAAAATAACATATGCCAGTTGATCAACCACCCCCACTGTCATCAGATATACTTGACCATCCACCCCAATATTTACAACAGCAGTAGGATACATTTGCGCTTCCCCATGAACACACCCCAACCCTACTAGGTTGTCAAAGTTTAAAGACTCATTAGCTACAAACTCTGCCTTCACCAGTGTCTGGGAACTACCTGTATCCAACAGTGCATTAGCATCCTGCCCATTAACAAGAACTGAAGTTGCATACCGGGATTGGGCCTAGACATTTGTACAGTGGGCTGGATTTCTGGTCTAGGCACATAGCACAGATTCACTTCTTTTGGTTTTTTAAGTGGACACAACGCTGCTTTGTGCCCTGGTTGATGACAATAAAAGCAGATAAGGCCCCCATTTTTAAACCTTGTCCCACCCCCTGTATCATGCTTGGTTAGAACCTCATCAGCTTTAACCTGACCCACAGTCACCTTGTGGGGCCGAAAGGGCTCCCGATGTGGCTCCCGAGGTGGTTCCCGATGTGCAGCCAGATACCTCTCAGCAAGTCTCGCCGCCTCCTCCCCCGTCTGTGGTTGATGCTCTTTCACCCACGTTCTGACATCTTGGCGGAGAACACGCAGGTACTGCTCTAGGATCAATGTCTCTGCCATCTGTTCCTTCGTCTTGGTCTCAGGTCGCATCCACCTCCTGTAGAGTCCCTTCAACCTGTTGTAGGTCTCCCTGGTCGACTCTCCTGCTGGTATACTAGTAGATCTGAAACGTTGGCGGTAGGTCTCTTCGGTCACGTTGTACTTGGCAAGGACGGCAGCTTTGATGTCGGCGTAGAGGTGGGAACGCTGCTCATCCATGCTGGCATAGGCCTCCAACGCTCTACCTGTGAGAAGGGTGACAACACGAGCAGCCCACTCATCATGGTTCCACCCCCAGGTTCTGGCGATGCGCTCGAAGCGGATGAAGAAGCTTTCCACATCTTCCCCTTCAGTGAACTCTGGGATCTTGGCCCCGTCATAACGGCGGATGGGCGGCTGCTGCTCTGGCTGAGCGTGTGTTGCTGTAGTCCATCGGCTGGGCTGCTGGAGTTGAGCTGGAGGGGGCAGATTATATAGGCTCTGGTGACTAGCAGGATCATCAGTCACACTTTCCAGTTTGGTTTTTTCATATACAACATTTTTCAGATCTTCAAGCCCATCAAACAACAATTTCTCATGTCTTTGCTGGCGATACATGAATTCTCTCATTTCATTCATAAATTGTTGCCCAAACGGAAGGTTCTCTTGTGAAAGATGAGGTGAAGTACTTAACTTCAGTGAAGGGGGTTTCTCAGGTGGCTTCTTTGGCTTTACTGGAGGATCTGGGTGTAGCACCAGCTGCTGCTCCACGGCTAATTGGGGTGCCGTGGCCCCTTCCCCCATCAACTCCACCACCGACTCCTCCTCTGGCTCCTCCTCACGCTCATCACCATCTTCCATCATCAGCCCTGGGTTTTTCCGGGTATGTCGAAGCGGTTTGCCACGCCCTCGCCCAGCCATTTAGGGTTTTCTACTGACAATTACTCCTGGGAGGCTTTACAATCCCACCACTGCCACCAATTGTTACCAAGTGGGTTGTGAAAGGCTACTTGTCAGTAAGAAATACCCTTGAATGACATCAGACTGAGGCAGGCTTGCAAAAAAAAAGTCGTGTTTTAATATGGTTCCAGGCCTGGACAACTTAGGTCAACAAAACAACTCAAAAAACAGAAATCATAGTTAAGCAGAGGTGTTGGCATTAACCTCTCCCCATGGCAGCCCCCTCTGTACTGAACCATTTCCTCTTTATATGCTCCTGTCTCCACCCCTGGCAAAGCAGTCAGCAAATCACAACCTTAGACACAAGGTGCTCCCCATTAAGCAATCAGAGCTCAGGCAATCATGGCCGCTCCCAAATTACTGCATCTGCATGAAAATACACAAGTACAGCAGTTAAATGACATGTCACAGCAGAATGTGCACCTTCTGTGGGACTGAAATCAAACTCCTAATACTTGCTCATGAAAACCATAAAAGAAACTACTCTGACAGAGTCTGCTCTGTCACAGGCCGAGATGAGTTTCCTCCGCAGGGTGGCTGGAAGCTCCCTTAGAGATAGGGTGAGGAGTTCGGTCGCCCGGGAGGAGCTCGGAGTCGAGCCGCTGCTCCTTCACATTGAGAGGAGTCAGCTGAGGTGGCTTGGGCATCTGTACCGGATGCCTCCTGGACACCTCCCTAGGGAGGTGTTCCAGGCATGTCCCACCGGGAGGAGACCCCGGGGAAGACCCAGGACACGCTGGAGAGACTATGTCTCTCGGCTGGCCTGGGAACGCCTCGGACTCCCCCCGGAAGAGCTGGAGGAAGTGTCTGGGGTGAGGGAAGTCTGGGCATCCGTGCTGAGGCTGCTGCCCCCGCGACCCGGCAACGGATGAAGCGGGAGAAGATGAGTGAGTGAGAAAAAGTGTTGAAACCAAAGTCCAAAAACCAAACTTATATTCACATTTTGTTTATATAAAAATCTCATTGCCAATATGATGTATACTTACATGTACTCACAGGTTACTAACTTGTTGAAATAATATGTTTTTTTTGTTGATTTCTTCGGTGGAAAATTTATTTAAATACATTTAAAATGAACATTTCACCGCCAAACCTTTTTGAAGTTATGATAAACATAGTTATTCATATTCAGTCAAGAACGTAACACATACAGTTAATGATAATTGCATATAACTGTAATAATGCAGAACCTTATAAAAGAGAGACATCAAATATGAACTCTGATGTCAGAACTGCAGGTTTTACTACATGCATCCAAGTTAATATCAGCTTCTTTACCTGGTTTCAGAGGGCGGTGGCAGCGCCACCAAACCCATCATGGTCCTCCGTGAGGATGACAGGGTTCCTGCCACTAAGAGGAAGGCAAGCAGGCCTCCAGAGGCCCCTGGAAAGAGGTCCAGGGATGCAGGTGAACCCGCTGCTGTCTCAGCAGAGACCGTCAGGGAGAGGAAGAGGGGGAGCTGTACCGAGCGGCTGTCGACCACAGAGACCCCTGGTAGCTGTGATGTCCAGCCAAGCTCCAGCAACCCCTCAACCCCCCGACAGGACAACGGGAACACCTACATGTCAGCCTCAGAGAGCAGAGGTACAGTCATGGTGGTCTGAAGACACATAAAGGAACTTTTACTGTCACCATCTATCCATCTATAGACATGGAGGGGTTCTTCACTCTTGTAGTAAATGTGTCTGTGTTTGTGTCTGCAGCACGTTTTGAAAGAAAGTACCTTCAGCTTCAGATTCTCGGGGTAGGAGGCTTCGGCTCAGGTTATTGTGGGAGAAGAAGAGCTGATAATTTCCCAGTAGGTATCACACCTCTGTTCTCAAGCCTCATGAGTACCGACTCTATCTGACACACTGCTGACTCTGACCTGCAGGTGGCCGTCAAATACATCCCTAAAGGGAAGGTGGAGACTCGACCAGTGGTGAGCAGTCTGATCCTCAGTTTTGCTCTCCCGTTACGTTGTTGACGATCAAGAAGTCACACACATGAAACTGCATCTACTTCATCATCTGTTTTGTTCCTCACATTTCAGTTCCAACTTGGGAAGGTGCTCCAGGTCCCGCTGGAGGTGCTGCTCATGTTGAAAGCAGCCGACCGACCGGCTTCAGCGGGGAAATCTGCAGTCGTGTCGTTCTTGGACTGGTATGACCTGGAGCAGGAGGTTCTCCTGGTCATGGAGAGACCAGTTCCCTCCGTGGACCTGTTCACCTACATCCTCAACAACGATGGTCCCCTGCAGGAGGACACGGCTCTGGTACTGAAGCTGGGTGGAAACCTGCTTTGTTGAAGCTTCCACGGAGACCGGAACCAGCTCCTCCTGCAGCTTTTTAACCCACGTGTATCTCTGTGTTTCAGAGCATCATGAAGCAGCTGGTGGATGCAGTCATGCACATGCACTCCAATGGAGTCTTCCATCGTAACATCAAGTCAGAGAACATCCTCATACAGACCGGCTCCGACGGTCTTCGTGTGAGGATCATAGACTTCGGATGTGGGTGCATCTTGGCTGACGGAGCTTACCGCAAGTTTTCCGGTACGCCTGACTCCCGTTCTCTGTTCCTCTGCTGATCTTCGTGCCTGGTCCTTAACTTCTCCTTCCTCCTGGCTTGTAGGAACCCCTGACTTCGCGCCTCCAGAGTTGTACATGTGTGGGAGCAAGAGGCTGGCCCCACCACAGTCTGGCAGTTAGGTGCTCTGCTCTACGAAATGCTGGATGGACTTCCCCAGTTTACCACCACGAGTTCATCTGCGACAACATTAGATTCAGCAGTAAGCTGTCGCGAGGTGAGAGGAGGCTGTTTTTGGGACGATCCAAATCTCCTAGAAGTAAGTGAGAGTATTTCCTGATTCATAATGTTTGTGACCTCTCTTCCAGGATGCCTTTTCAAAGTTTGATTGCCACGCCAATCATTTCTTGCATGATTTAAAATGGATAATATGGGATGTTGAGTATTTGATCCTTCAAAATACACTACCCATGACATGAATTGCATTACACTTTGTGAACATTATACGATAAAGAGGGAAAAAAAAAACAATTCTATCGCTTTATTTGATATTCATTCAGTCATTCGCCTTTATTTAACCAGGCAGGTCATTAAGAATATTCTTATTTACAATGACGGCCTGGCAAGCGACAAGGACCACTTGGGGGAAAAGGAAGTGGGCTAGGGAGTAAAACACAGTAACATTGTAGCTCTAACATTGTAGCTCTTTTTTTGGGTGGTGGCATCCCAGCTGTCATCGCTGCAAAAATACCATTTAGCTACCAATAAATGAGGACGAGGACCACTGTACCAGTCATATAACGAGAAAGCACTGAACAGAAGTCCTAGGCCTACTAGCTTCCTGGAACTAAAAACTGCACAAAAAACAAGTCAACGCCTGGCTAACTTCGCTTTTTCTACACTTTTGCCTCCATTAGCATCTGTTAGCAGTGATGCTAACAGACAAAGATCAGCTGGTCAACTAAGATTACTAAGTTAACAAAACTTGGAGCTGTAAAAATGCTTATTTTCAGTCTAAAGCTGGACATTTGGGAGATTGTCTCACTTTTGGAGCCTCAAGTTGTCAGCAGAGCAACAAGAGCCTCAACCTTGAAGTTAGATGGTTGAAACTTCAGCGATTACCTGAAGAGGTCAAGGCAATGCTGGTCAGTTCAGGAGGATGCAGGACAACTTGGCTGCAGGAGCCGGCTGTTCTGGGGCTGCCAGAAGAAACCAACGAGCTACAAGCCTTCACCAGTTAGCCCAACAAACCAACCGGTTCATTTGTAAATGAAGGTGGTTTCTGCTAGATGTTGATTTGAGCTTTGGTCTCTGACCCTTCCAGGCCAACTCGAAGCCAGATTGTGGTGGTCTATATATATACTATATACTATATATATATATATATATATATATATATATATATATATATATATATATATATAGCACAGTACAACAACTAAATGATTCAAAGTACTTTAACGGTCATGCAGTCAGAAAGCGTATGTCAAATTAAGACCAGAATCATGCATTTTAGCTGCAATTCCCCCCCAAAAATGAGAGAGCAAAGAACACTAGTGCTAGATCTCCATCATCTTCAAATTAAGTATAACTCCTCCCCTTGTGACGAAATAAGAAGTGAAATTCAGACGGTTAAAACAGCCTTGGAGACCTTACTTTCGAAGAAAGCTGAGAAGTCCCTTTTTTTCGCGAGGCAGAGGGTGTATGAATTTGTAAACAAACCCAATCGCTACTTGGCTAGTCTCCTGCGTAACAGGTCCTATAACCGGAGCATTGCATGTATTAAAGACCCAAAGGTGCACCCAATTCAACAATAAAGAGATTAATGATATTTTTAGACTGTACTATAAACAGCTATACAATTCACGATTGAATGTTAGCTCCAAGACATGGAAATTTTCCTTGCTAAGGTTGATTTACTGAAAGTCACGCCTCAGCAGAGAAAGGATCTGTGTAGGCCCCTATCTCTTGCCGAAGTCAAGAACTGTATTCCATTACTCCCTAACAACAAGGCTCCTGGCCCGAATGGCTTTAACGCAGAATTTTACAAAGAATGTAACAGCATTTGAATCGATCCACTATTTGAAATGTTGCAAACTTAATTTGAAGCCGGAGCCCTTCCTCCATCATTAATGGAGGCCAACATCTCTCTTGTACTCAAAAAAAATAAGCCGCCAGAAGAATGTTCTTCGTATAGCCCCATTTCGGTTCCAAATTTAGATATTAAACTCCTTGCAAAAGTCCTAGCTCGACAGTTAGAAAACATCCTCCCTTCTATTATTGCCAATGATCAAACCGGCTACGAGGAAGGTACTCTTCCCATAATGTAAGGAGATTATTCAATATTATTCAGCACTCTTCACTATTTGGCTCCGAGGCGCTGGTTGTTTCTCTTGACGCAGAGAAAGCCTTCGATAGGCTGGAATGGCCTTATAGTCTCTGTACACTGCAAACATTTGGTCTAGGGGAGGAGTTTATCAGGTGGATCTCTATTTTGTATTCCTCTCCACTTTCAGCTGTCTGGAGAGGCTCTACCAGCTCCGCAGCACACACCTTGGGCACCTTGATGTTGTCTGGTCCCCTTGCCTTCCTCACATTGACCCTGGTGAGCTGCCACCTCACCTGGTGAGCTGTGATGACAATATGACTGTGGCCTTGGGTGGCTGGGGTGGAGGGGGGGTGCTGCAGTGGAGTTGTCCTGTTGTTGAGAGGGGATTGGGGGGGTGGGGGGGTTGGGACCGTGGCTCGGTTGGTAGGTGTCCCTTGAGGAAGGGGGGGCGGGGCTACACAGGGTGACCCTGACTGTCCTTTCAATGACCTGGGTTGCTGGGCTGCATCCCTGTTGGATGGTTGGTCGAACCTGTTAAAGTACGAGTTCATCTCATTTGCCCGTTCCCGATTTCCCTCCACAGCAACCCTAGGCTGCTTATAGCCAGTTATCTTCCTGAACCCTCCCCACAACCCCTTGGAGCTGTGGGCCAACAGTCCTCCCTCCAGCTTCTCCTTATACTTATACTTATATGAGGTTGTGGTCTGATTCACCTAGTGGTGGAAGGGCAGTAGATCTATAGGCCTCCTTTGCATTGGCATAGAGCATGTCCAGAATTTTATTTTGTCTTGTTTTGCATTTAACATATTGGGTGAAATCTGTCAGCCTCACATTTACATGGTTAAAATCTCCATTTACCAAAATGAATGCGCTGGGATGTGCAGTCTGTCACCCCGCGACACATGAGTGAATGACGTCACATGCTCTACCCGGAACTGCACTCGGTGGAATGTAAACAGTAATGGCGAGTACATGTGAATATTCTCGCTGCAAATATTTTGGCCGGAGACCCAGTGTCAGCAGCTCTATGTCCGGAGTGCATATCTGCTCTTTAACCATGACATGTCCTGGATGACACCAATTTGTGTTTACAAAAACAGCGAGCCCACCGCCCTTGGTTTTACCGCTGTTTCAGTTCCTGTCGGATCGCTCCTGTTCCACAGCGCTGTCTGGAATAGCCTGGTTCAGCCAAGACTCCGTGAAACACAAAAGACTTGCCTCCCGGTATTCCATCTGGTTTTTCACCAGGGCTGAGAGTTCATCCGTTTTGTTGGCCAGCGATCGGACATTCCCCATAAGAATGGAGGGCAGGTATGTCTTCTTTTCCTTCATATTCCTTCTCTCCCTTACGATCGCGCCGGCTCTTGTCCCCCGCTTGTGTGGCTTGATTTCGGGAGGCAATCCCCTCGGAGGTGCTGCACCGCAACTCCTGAGAGCAAGGAGATCCTCCCGGGAATATGATCTCATTCATCCGCGATAAGGAACGTATTGTGATCAAAAATCGATGCTAAAAAGTTAGTGAGTGTTAAAAGAAGGTTAAAAAAAGGTTAAAAACGAGATAGGGTTTCTAAAGAGTGGTTAGAAACTAGTTAAAAGCAGAAACAAACTACAGCTGTCTGACAGGCTGCCACCACAGCGGCGCCCTTTTGCACGTAATGAATCCCAGATCCCAGATTATAGAACTGGCTTGGAATAATAATCTAAATGTATAGATTGGCATGATAACAGTCCACTGTATGTCTACTTGTACCCATGTACTCTGTATTATTTTCGTTGTGTTGGTTTTGCTGCTTTGCTTTAAAAAAAAAAAAAAAAAAAAAACATGTTTACATGTGCATTCACTTGATAATAACAAGTTTTTATCTCTATATTAAGCATGCCAAATTAAATAGCTGATGTATCTTTGGTGTTATGAAGATAATAAAAAGCACATCTCTGGAAAAGAGACGTGATGCTTGCATTGATAAGCAAGAGCGGTGATTTCCCGCAGGAGGTCTTGCATACTGCAAACCTGAGTGAAAACTTTGAACTGCGGTATTTCGCTTCATTTATCTCACCACTTCACACTGTGAGTGTATTACCTGCAGGTTAAAGTCTGCTTGTGATTTCCCATGACTTCAGATTCTATTTAACTAAGAAGTCCCACTTTGAGAAATGCAAAGTGCATGCGACAACCCCTGACTGACTCATGGGGAGCTGACTGTCATTGTCACAGTCATTACAGACATCCACAAAAATGGCATGCTGTATGTTATTATTAGTTCTTTAACCACTTCCATTGAAATCCACCGACCACTTTTGAAAAGGAAGAAATGATCTGGACATAAGATGAGCCAGGAAGTAGAAAACAAGAGCAACCTATTATTTCCTCTATGAAAGACAATACTTCCATGAGGAAATGCTTTGTTGTAGGTGGGACATAAGCTCCAAGGGAAAATAAAATGGCTAAGGGCACTGCTGTTTACATTTTTCTAGAAAATTTGTATCCCACCTTTTGTCTTGACTTTCAGCAGGCAAAAACAAGACTAAAAAAGGAGATGGGTTGACTTTGTAATATTACAAATTTCATAGCGTGAAGAGACTTCTCATTATGCAACTTCAAAGACTGCTGAAAGAAAAGCGGCAGTAGTGGAGACCCGGTGTCCTGTTCGCTCGTCTGGTGTCAGAACATGAAAGAAAGATCAACATGACCTCACAGTCACTCGAAACACACCAAAGATGTGACCTGCATAAAATGCCATGCACAAACTCCATTTTCATTTTAATAAGATTATTCATGTGTGACAGCTACAAGCAAGTCTTGAGCCTCACTTTTTAAGGTTATATATTGTATGAAGAATTCAAGAATAAGACATCTCTTAACTCCAAAATAATAAACCAAATTAATCTCACAGGGAACCTTTTTAACTAAATCCTTAACAGTTAATGCTGTCGGCAATCTTTAAGTCTTTACGGATGAATGATGTTTTATGAAGGGGAGAAAAAAATAAATTTGTGACTGGAAAAATATTGGTGTATGAATTTTCAGCTCTTTTAAAACTTTCCATGGCAACCCCCACAATGCACTGATAATAGGGACAGCATAAATGCCCTCTCTATTATCAATGAATAATGCATTGGGGCTTGTTTATTTATTCCTTTTTAGCGCAGGCAAAACATATTAGGGTTAGGGTTAATGTGCTCATTCCTAATCTGTTTTGTTATGTTCTTTGAAAGTGGCTGTGAAGCATAATACCCCTAAAACACCACAACAGTGTAGTGGTCTGTATCTTCCTCGGCTCGTGCAGCAGGTTTTAAATATTTTAATATTTTTTCGCTATCAGTCTCACACCACTGTGGAGGAAATTTGCTCCACTCTTTTTTTTATATATAATTTTGTCTCAGTTCATTGAGGTTTGCATAAATTTGTTTATGCACAGCTCTCTAAAGGTCCCAGCAGTTGGTTCAATGGACTGTTGCAACTGCTTGCTTCTTTTGTATTTTAACCATTCTGACGTAGATTTGCTGTTGTACTTGGAACTGTTGCTCATTTGCATGATTATGTTTCAACCGAGCTTTAGTTATCTGACGGACTGTGTCACGTGTGACCCTAACATACCCTGTTGAACGGAGGAGTTTACGGTCCAATCAAAGTCAAATTTCACCACTTTGAAAACCCAAGCCATGTATGGGCTCAAATTAATGCCATAAGTATTTTGTATCTGTAAATAAACTTTGTACTTGTAGAAATATTTTGTGCGTGTGCAAAAAATATTTGTACTTGCAAAAAATATTTGTACTTTTAGAAATATTTTGTGCGTGTGAAAAAAATATTTGTACTTGTAGAAATATTTTGTGCGTGTGCAAAAAATATTTGTACCTGCAAAAAATATTTGTACTTGCAAAAAATATGGCCTGTTTGTAGCTTTTGAAAAAAAGTTTGTAGCTTTTTAGTTTCTGTGTGTATATATATATATATATATATATATATATATATATATATATATATATATATATATATATATATATATATCTGTTCAATTTAAGTTTGATTTTTTTTTCTGGTTTATTTTGAAAGCAGGCAGCACCGTGGCTTAGTGGTTAGCCTCACATCAAGAAGGTCCCCGGTCACTAGCGACGCTGGTGCGGGTTTCCGGGTTATAAAAACCCAATGTCAACAACATTTCAAAGTAGAGGGCCCCCCCTCTGCCCTAAGGGGCCGCCGCCGCCTCCCCTCACGACGAGGCTCGACTCGCTCGAGGCTTTTATTTTGGCATTACGTGCTCTCTGTGCCTGCAGCTGAGGCCTGTAGCGGAGCCAGAGGGGGGGCAAGGGGGCGGTCGCCCCAGAGCCCACACGTTCAGGGGGGCCCAATGAGAGGGCCCCGTTTTGTGTGATACGTTCATATATAATCGTAAAATTTGTAGGTTATAATAACGATAAAATGTGCATTGTGCGGCCAGTGTAGGTTAATTCTTACTTTACTACTGTCCTGAACGCATCAGGGCTGTGAGCCAACCTGATTGGCTGGAACTTAACTTGTTTCGTTTTTTTACATTTGAACTAACTCGTCTTGTATGTGAGACTGTGGCATTTTGGAGGGAACTTTGAAAGAGGAAAAATGGAGTAGAAAAAGCACCAGTCTGGATCGTTAAAAAGAAAGGTAAAAGAGAGAAAGGAGAGGCTAGTTGCTTCCTGTCCGCCGCTCTCCTCATATTTTGCAACGGCGCCGGTGGCTGATGAGGAGGCTAGTGTTAGCTGTAGCGGCCGTTACATTGTTTTCCACGTTACTTGGAATATATTGTTGGAGCCGAGGATGATGTTCTGGAGTTCGGAGTCTGTGAATTGGTGCAGCGGCAACAAGCGCAGAGACAGCAATCGGTGAGCACATAAATAATGATCAGAATGTTGTTATTGCCTTGACCACCTTAATGTAGCTTGTGTTGTTGTCAACTGTAATAGACCGCCGAGTCTATTTTCTATTTGAATGCATATTGTGTGCAGTTGATACATTTTTAATAGGCTATGCGTTTTGTTGTGTTTAGACCGCCGTGTCTATTTTCTATTTATAGATCTCATTAATGGCCTTATAGACAATTGTGTCTATATTCTATCTGAATAGATTGTGTAATTGTAGTTTACATTTTATGTTTTAAGTTACATTAAAGATGGTTTGGCTCAGACCCTGTGAGTCACCGTCACACCAGCACCAAGGACAGCGATGCGCTCAGAGTGACGGCTGTCAGGCTGCGTGTGTGTGTGTGTGTGTGTGTGTGTGTGTGTGTGTGTGTGTGTGTGTGTGTGTGTGTGTGTGTGTGTGTGTGTGTGTGTGTGTGTGTGTGTGTGTGTGTGTGTGTGAACTGGTTTGTGGCTTTCTGAGGCACCTAGGCTTGCTTGGCTCAGTAAACGTGAGCATTTGTGTTGTTTGCTGGGTATGATGAGGTGTCCGTTATCTTTAAGTTGTTGAATAGTAAAATAATTATCATAAGGGCCCATTGAGAATGCTCCGCCCCCTCTGTGCTGAAACCCACGCTCCACCACTGGCGGAGGCTAAAACAAAACAAAAAGGAGCACAGAAACGAAAAGATAGAAAAAGCCATTGTAATGGCACCTTAAGTTGTTTTATTGTAATTTTATTGAGTATGTCTTTGTATTGGGACTGAGTTGGGAATGTTTAATGTGAATTTTATTTATATGCTGCTATGTTGGTCAGTCATGTGTTTTTTCTTATTTATTGTATTTATTTATTTTGCCATTTTGTATAAAATACCAGTCTGAGATGGATGTTTGTTTAGCCCTATATGATGCAGTGAGTTGGAACTTGGAGGTCATTGGTATTTTGCTGAATGCAGCAATAAAATGAGGAGAATAATAATTATAATTGTTGTCATGACACTTTCTTTGGCTTTCTCGTTTCTCATTCAGTTTTTACTCCTTATATTGTCTAAAATTGAATAGGGGAATACACAGAGCTTTGCCCTGTTGCACTATTCACCACCCTGCAGTTATTATTATCCTGTGCTATGCATTCATCTGCTGATCTGGAATGGTCTTTTTTGTTATAATAATTGAAGCTGCTTGTGGCTGTCAATCTGTTTCTAAACGACTTAAAGTCATGCAAAGTTAACCGATCCGACCCGTAAGATCCCCAAAATTTTGCGCGTGCGCGCGCAAAGCACACACACGCAGTTTAGGCCTCCGCTACGCGGGGGCCCCTTTGGGCTCAGAACCCATAAGGGATTACACCTGGCGACGCCCCTGTCCCCGGTCTTTCTGTGTGGAGTTTGCATGTTCTCCCCGTGCTTGCGTGGGTTTCCTCCGGGTACTCCGGTTTCCTCCCACAGTCCAAAAACATGCATGCTACGTTAATTGGTGATTCTAAATTGCCCGTAGGTGTGAGTGTGAGTGTGTCTGGTTGTTTGACTGTATATGTGGCCCTGTGATGGACTGGTGACCTGTCCAGGGTGTAACCCCTGCCTCTCACCTGAAAATAGCTGGGATAGGCTCCAGCAGACCCCCGTGCCGTGACCCTGCAAAGGATAAAGCGGGTATAGATAATGGATGGATTAGTAGTTTAGTAGTTTATCTATACATTGTCCAGTTTGTTTTTGTTTCATGAGAAAAGGTTAAAAAAAAAGGTTCAACTTAATGGACAAGAGCTTTTCTCGTATAGTAGTAAGTTTCTCATTACACCTCGCTGCTCTTACGTTGAGATTCAGTTCCTTCCTAGATGTAATCGATGTAATTTCAATCCAGTTTTTTTCTCTGGTAGTCATTATTTAACATCCTTGGAAATATGATTAATTATTTGGTTACCTGGTTATAGATTTCTTCGTCTAAAGGGTTAAGTGTTAAGAAAGAGGTCAAAACTGGTACGAAAGAAACGGCCTTTAAAAAGTTTCAATGCCATTATTATTCGTCCAATAAAGTCTTAGTTTGCAGTTTGCTGACCTCAAGAAGCATTTAACCCTGGCTGTGCAAGCATTTTTAACATTCGCAGAACATTTGTCCGGAACAGACTTGCCTCTGGTGTTGCAGTCCTCTTGTTTAAATGTACAAAAAATGTACAAAAAAGTAATGTCATAATTTCTGTCATCCTCTGGTCTCTGCTGTTGTCGTATTTTACAGTGTCTGTTTTGGTGAAGTTTTCCAACATAGAAAATATTAGTGTGAATTATGTATTTCAATCATGAAATCTAAATGCGATTGACCTTGTCAAGGGATGTATGTGTGTGGTTGCTGCCGTAATGAGACGGGCACCCAACAGCAGAAGTCGAGGAATCCTCCAGGCCTTTCGTCTATTTGTTGTTGGTTTTTTTTGTTACCCTGATTATTGCATGTGCCCAAGTCTATATTCCAGTAAATGTGTGATGTGTTAATTTTATGTTCCCTCAATTCCTTTACAAGCTGTCATGACTAATCAAGCACCTGCTTTCCAACTGCTTCATTTTCACACTGCTCACACTAGATACAGTCATAGATGCTTACCGGTGCCAGATATAAGGGAATACATTTAAGAAATTGCAGTCAGAACAGTGCAGTAGCTTCGATTTTGTTGAGGAATATTGGGTTAAAATGTAGAGCTTAACATTCAAAGCAGAGCTGTGTTTCATCTTCTCATTGGCGGTCAAAAAAAGGCCTCGAATCTCTCGAGGCTCCTTGATTGAGCAGAGCATTGAAGACCTCATTTGGACAGGCATGTTTGGACCCTGCTGTTTGAGTATTCCCACCAAGTTCTTTGACACAGATTTCAAGCTGAGAACTGGTTCATTCCTACAGCACTGCAGAAAAATGAGCAAGGGGTTGGATATGAGAAGCAGAAGGGAGAGTCTCAGCTTGATTGTTCAGCCAATGTGGATCAAGCTAGAACAATTTTGGACTAAATAATACTATTTCATCCTCTCCAGGCAATCTATGAGAAAAATAACATGGACACACACTATATGATTTCTCACTTCTTTTTCCCTGATAGATGTCTGCTCATGCAGTTTAGGTGCCAGTGGCAAACACATTCTCCTCACATCCATTTTCCATCAAAACAGGTGGAAAACCGTTTTTTTTTCCTTTTAAAAAAAACAAACAACAAATGCTCAAATGAGATGCTGCACTGTTCCAGGCCTGATCCTTCAATCTTTGTATTTTACCCTTATTATAAAATTATATTCTACTCTACTATATTATATTCCACTCCTCACTTATATGTCACTGCAATTACTTGAGAATAAGAATTAACTTAGAGATGGAAACTTCAGCAAGTGTTCTGTGGGAAGCAGGAAAAGCAGTAATGCGAGGCAAAATAATTTCCTTTTCTTCAAATAATAAAAAGAAAGAACATTTAAAAACAAAGGAGTTAGAATGTGAATTTAAAGCATTGGAGGATGCCTACCGGGCCTCTGCAGACGAACATATCCTTAATAGAATAAGGAAAGCTAAGATAGAATTAAATAAAGTAATGGACACCAAAATGCAGTTTCTGGTACAAAGGTTTCGCCTAGAGAACTTTGCACATGCCAGCAGATCAGGGAGATATTTAGCCAATCAATTAAAAATAAACAAGGAAAAAAACAACTATAACCTCCATTAAAGACCAATTGGGGAATATTACGCATAATCCCAGTTCAATAAATTCAGTCTTCAGAGATTTTTACTGTAAATTATATTCATCACAAATTGTTCCACCAGACCAATCCATTGATCAGTTTCTTGGAAATATTAACCTGCCAAAGTTACATCAAGTGCAGGCTATGAATTTAGATGAATTGCTCTTAAGGGGAGAACTCCATGAAGCTCTTCAGCATATGCCCAATAATAAAGCTCCGGGCCCAGACGGCTTTCCAGCCGAATTCTACGAGGAATTTTGGAGCATATTTTTTTTTTTTGTAACTTTATTGATACCCGAAGGTAGATTTCTTTTCTCTGCATTTAACCCATCTCTAATTAGACTAGAGAGCAGTGGGCTGCCATTTGGACGGCGCCCGGGATATTAACACCAACATTCTATAAAATCATTTTGATGGTGGCAATTCTCCCCATGAGTGAAATGGGAAGAGAATTCCATCAGGTAAGATCATCTTCTATTTTTCAGAGCTGAACATAGTTTAGTTTTGGTAACTCTGACAGTCTAGGGTAAATGTTTTTGCCTAAATATCTGATGCTTCCTGATTGTAATTTAGTAGTGGGTGTATTCTAGAAATTGCAGTTAATACACAAAACTGGATTTGGAGCAGTTGATAGAATAGTCAAATAGAGATGAAAATCCATCTATGAGTGCAATTGTCTGTGACAGCGAGGTTTGTGAGTCCTGGAGTAAGAGTAGTAGATCATCAGCATAAAAACGTATCTTGTGTTTTAAAGTTTTGCATTGTATGCCTTTTTAATTTTTGTTTTGCCTAACAGCAGCTGCTTAAGGCTCAATAATTATCGCAAATAGTGAGGGAGAAAGAAGACAACCCTGTCTTGTACCTCTATGCAAGTTAAAGCTTGTAGAAGTTTGGTTATTTGTCCTTTCACATGCATTGGGAGCGCTATATAATATATTTATCCAATCAATAAAACATTTGCCAAATCCAAATTTGTTGCAAAGTTGCCAATAGGAATTTTCAGTTTACCCGGTCAAATGCTTTTTCTACATCTAGAGATATAATTTTAGTTTCCAGATTATTGATATTCGAATGATCTATAATATTAATTAGTCTACGTGTATTAGTAAAAGAATGTCTACCCTTAATAAAGCAGTTTGATCCGGGTGTATAATAGAAGGGGTTATTCTTTCCAAACGTTTGGAAAGAGCTTTGCAAATTATTTTGAAATTTACATTTATAAGGGATATTGGGCGGTAGCTTGAGGGGAGCGTAAGATCCTTGTCTGGTTTCAATGGGAGGCTGATACTAGCAGAGTTCATATTTCAGGGTAAACTTTTATTTTCTTCAATGTTTAAGATAATTTTATGAAACGTTGATGCTACTATGATCCAAAATTCTTTACAAAATTCAGCTGGAAAGCCATCTGAGCCTGGAAGCTTTATTATTGGGCATATGCTAGAGCAGTGTTTTTCAACCTTTTTTGAGCCAAGGCACGTTTCTTTCATTGAAAAAATCCTGCGGCACACCACCAGCTGAAAACGTGAAATAAAAAGCTTATATTAACAATATAAGTGTTATATTATTAATATAAGCTTTTTGTTTAACATTAAAGAATGACTCTATATTATTGTAGCAGGTCTCGCTGCTACAGGGTCACCAGACAGGACAGCGGACACACAGATCGGTGCAGAAACGTTTTTATTAGAACATTTTAACGTTTCGAGAAAACACGTGCACCAGCATTTCCAGCACTCCCAGCACCACCAGCATTTCAACACCTCCAGCACCTCCAGCATTCCAGCACCTCCAGCACCTCCAGCACCTCCAGCATTCCAGCACCTCCAGCATTCCAGCACCTCCAGCACCTCCAGCACCTCCAGCATTCCAGCACCTCCAGCACCTCCAGCACCTCCAGCACTTCCAGCACCTGCAGCACCTGCAGCACCTCCAGCACCTCCAGCACTCCCAGCACCTCCAGCACCTGCAGCACCTCCAGCACCTCCAGCACCTCCAGCACCTCCAGCACTTCCAGCACTTCCAGCACTTCCAGCACCTGGAGCACCTGCAGCACCTCCAGGACCTCCAGCACCTCCAGCACTTCCAGCACCTGCAGCACCTCCAGCACTTCCAGCACTTCCAGCACCTGCAGCACCTCCAGCACTTCCAGCACTTTCAGCACCTCCAGCACCTCCAGCACCTCCAGCACTTCCAGCACCTCCAGCACTTTTAGCACTTCCAGCACCTCCAGCACTTCCAGCACTTTCAGCACCTCCAGCACCTCCAGCACTTCCAGCACTTTCAGCACCTCCAGCACCTCCAGCACCTCCAGCACCCCCAGCACTTCCAGCACCTCCAGCACCTCCAGCACTTCCAGCACCTCCAGCACCTCCAGCACCTCCAGCACTTCCAGCACTTCCAGCACCTCCAGCACCTCCAGCACCTCCAGCACTTCCAGCACCTCCAGCACCTCCAGCACTTCCAGCACCTCCAGCACCTCCAGCACTTCCAGCACCTCCAGCACCTCCAGCACTTCCAGCACCTCCAGCACCTCCAGCACCTCCAGCACTTCCAGCACCTCCAGCACTTTCAGCACCTGCAGCACCTGCAGCACCTGCAGCACTTTCAGCACCTCCAGCACCTCCAGCACTTCCAGCACCTCCAGCACTTTCAGCACCTCCAGCACCTGCAGCACTTCCAGCACTTCCAGCACCTCCAGCACCTCCAGCACCTGCAGCACCTCCAGCAATTCCAGCACCTCCAGCACCTCCAGCACTTCCAGCACTTTCAGCACCTCCAGCACCTCCAGCACTTCCAGCACCTCCAGCACCTCCAGCACCTCCAGCACTTCCAGCACCTCCAGCACCTCCAGCACCTCCAGCACTTCCAGCACCTCCAGCACCTCCAGCACTTTCAGCACCTCCAGCACCTCCAGCACCCCCAGCACTTCCAGCACCTCCAGCACCTCCAGCACCTCCAGCACCTCCAGCACTTCCAGCACCTCCAGCACCTGCAGCACCTCCAGCACCCCCAGCACCTCCAGCACCTCCAGCACTTCCAGCACTTTCAGCACCTCCAGCACCTCCAGCACCCCCAGCACCTCCAGCACCTCCAGCACTTCCAGCACCTCCAGCACCTCCAGCACCTCCAGCACTTCCAGCACCTCCAGCACTTTCAGCACCTCCAGCACCTCCAGCACCCCCAGCACTTCCAGCACCTCCAGCACCTCCAGCACCTCCAGCACCTCCAGCACTTCCAGCACCTCCAGCACCTCCAGCACCTCCAGCACCTCCAGCACTTCCAGCACCTCCAGCACCTCCAGCACCTCCAGCACTTCCAGCACCTCCAGCACCTCCAGCACTTTCAGCACCTCCAGCACCTCCAGCACCCCCAGCACTTCCAGCACCTCCAGCACCTCCAGCACCTCCAGCACTTCCAGCACCTCCAGCACCTCCAGCACCTCCAGCACTTCCAGCACTTCCAGCACCTCCAGCACTTCCAGCACCTCCAGCACTTCCAGCACCTCCAGCACTTCCAGCACCTCCAGCAGGGCTTTGCTCGCGCTCTGCTCCTGTTTCCGTCCTCCTCCCGTCTCCTGCCCCAATCCTGCACCCTGCCACAATTATAACGTCTTGAATTAAAAATAGGAATCTATTAAACACAAAGAAAAAAGTATTTTATAATCTTTCATATTGATACTCACTCAGTGTGAAACCTGGGCCTGTTTGGATGAACACAGAGCTGATATCCTGGCAGGTATTGATGAAAGACACACACGAAGCTCTTCATCCACAGCTCTCAGTCTTTCTCGGTTTTTTGTTTTTACTGCAGTAAGACTGGAAAAGCTCACCTCACACAGGTATGTTGTGGAAAATGGGAAGCAATGTCAAAACAGCTTTGTTGGCCAGCATGGGGAACTCCTTGGCAGCTGCCAACCAAAAACTGTCCAAAGGCAGGTCTGCAAATCTTAGCTTGAGACCACGATCTTGTCTCAGTTCAGTTAGTTCCTCCTGCTCCTGTAAAGTCATGTCCTTTCCAACAGTTGATGCTGAGCTGAATGGGTCCCTAACCCAGTCAAGGCACTCCGTGGAGGTTGAAGAGAAATAAAATGACATCTTCTCCTCAAGAGTTTTCAAATGTTTAACTATTATCTCACACAGTGCAGCAGTATTAACATCTTGCCATTTCTTGGTGAGTGGGAACATTTCAAGATTGCCACTTTCCACATGTTGCTGCCAGAGTTGCACTTTTGAACGGAATCCATTTATTTTATCCGTACTTGTAAGCAGGTTTTCATTTCGGCCTTGCATTCGTGTGTTAAGTTCATTCAGGTGATGAAAAATATCTGCCAGGTATGCCAGCCTTGCACACCACTCATCACTTGCAAGCAGCTTTGTGTAATCAGACCCCTCATTTGACAGAAACACTTTAAGTTCCTCTCGCAGCTCATACACACGGGCCAGCACCTTGCCGCGCGACAACCACCGGACCTCCGTATGAAACAGCAACACTTTATGCTCCGCTCCCATTTCCTCACACAAAGCTGCAAATATGCGACTTTTCACAGGTCGTGACTTCACAAAGTTTACCATGCGCACAACATCATCCAACACAGGAACAAGGTCTGCTGGTAAAGTCTTGGCTACGAGGGCTTCGCGATGTAAAAAACAATGCGTACTGATCACATCTGGGTTTTTTTCCTTCACTCTGCTTACAAAGCCTTTGATGCGCCCGACCATGGCTGCGGCTCCATCAGTGCAGACACCTGCGCAGTTTTCCCACTTGAGTCCTCCTTTTTCCAGATATTCTGACGTGACCCGAAAAATTTCCTCTCCTGTTGTTTTTTCTGGCAAAGCCTTGCAAAAAAGAAAGTTTTCTCGGATTGTGTCTCCATCCACAAAACGCACATTGGCCAAGAGTTGAGCATGTCCACTTATATCAGTAGACTCATCAATTTGCAAAGCAAATTTATTACTGATACGGATCTTGTCCAAAACCACACTTTCAATATCTGCAGACATCTCATTAATGCGTCTGGAAATGGTGTTATCTGAGAGCGGGACTTTGGCTATTTCTTTTGCCGCGTCGGGTCCGAGCATCTCATTTACAATGGCTTTGCAAGCGGGAAGTATTAATTGCTCTGCCACAGTGTGGGACTTTTTTGATTTAGCCACAAGTTCAGCAACATGGTAACTAGCTTTAAGGGCTCTCTCGTTTACCTTTGCCGTTTTTCTCATGAAAGTTGCCTGTTTCTCCGTGTGATCACGCAGGCGAACAAAATACTCCACATTTTTATTTTGGAGTGAAGGGTGTTTTGTTTGTAGATGGCGTTTAAGCTTACTTGGGACCATAGCACTGTTGGAGAGCTTTTCACTACATACCAAGCACAACGGAGTCGGTGCCGTTGCATCTCCGGTAAAAGTAAATCCAAATGAAAGATAGCTTTCGTTGTATTGCCTCGTGCCAGAAGCTTTGCTGGACGTCACCGTCTTTGCTCTCTTTTGACCTCCACTCATACTAGAGCTTTCATCTGGGTCTGGATTTTGTCCAGGGTCCATTTCAGAGTCAGCATTTTTCCTCTTCAAAAACGTATCCATCTTTCACCGTCGTCCTGCTACCACCGTCAACGCCACCTGCCGCTGCATCCATGCGTCACTTAAGGCTGATTGATGGTTCCGCGTTACACCAACGCAGAGCCTACACCGTAGCCTACGCCAGGGCTGGACTGGGACAAAAAATCGGCCCGGGCATTTTGAGCCTAGACCGGCCCACCAGGTATTGATGGAAAGAAAATGAAGCTTATGAATGAAAACAAACGTTCTTGTGACACCGCTTGTACACTGTCTTGTTGGTGTGTATGTTCTTGTCTAATAAACCTAAACCTACACCATCCCCCCCAGTCCCGTTATAGATGTACTTAGTACTGTTTCTGAGTAGACCAGCAAACTTGTATGGCAAGCCGTTTTAACATTTAATAGCTAGACTGGATATGTGTTGCAGATATCTGTAATTCAATTGTTCCTAGTCAAAAAGAACATTTCAGATATCTACAATGATATATTAACCCATTTTAAACAGGGGGAACGCATTCTGACAGCGTGAAATACTGCTGTCAGAATGCGTTCCCCCTCTGTTTACCATGAAGGGATGCTCACACATCTTTCAAATTCATACTGCTGACTTCTTTCACCACCACAGATAAGTCCTGTGATTTTCAGGCTGGGGGTGGGCCCTCGCAAAATTTTTTGGGTTTTTCGGGTCGGATCGGGTGTCTATATGCGCAATTTTAACTCTCACATTAGCAAAATACTGGATAACTTCCCCTGCCTCATCATCATTTGGCTTGCCTCGACGCGGGGCCCCACGGCTCCTTGAGACCCGGTTGGATCGGTGATTTTTGTAACAAATTTATCAAACGAGCCTTTCAGAGAGGCATTAAACTCTTCCATTTTCTTTAGTTTTTTTTCTTTTTTCATCCCCTGATGGAAATTTCCTGATTCTGTCTCGTTCTCTCGACATTGTGTGACAGTTTGTTCCAACTCCACCCGTCTGGATCAAAGCACCTTGTGTCTGCGCTTGGTTTGACGCAGTTGTACTGAACAACAGACACGCGCATCATTGTACATATATTTATTGATATGCACAGACTAGTACACATTTAGGTCTGTAATGGAACGTGACTGTTGATATTTATAAGGGAAAAAACGAAAAAAAATGTGAAAAAAAAAAAGAATTTGAAAAAAAAAAAAAAAAAAAAACGGCCCATGGCGCGCGAGGCCCCTTGGGGCGCGAGGCCCCTTGGGGCGCGAGACTTCAGCCCATAACCAATCTAACTCATCATAACCAATCGGCCAGTGGTACCAGTTGTTGTCAGGTAAAAAACAAAATCAAATGGGCCGATGGGCCTGCCCGGGCCAAAAAAAATAAAAATATCGGCCAGCCCAAAATCGGGCCGGCCGATGGTGATTTTGGGCCGGCCCGGGCCCGGTATGCCATCGGGCATACCGGGCAAATGCCCGGTATGCCCGATGGCCAGTCCACCCCTGGCCTACGCCGTACCTTACGTCGTAGGCTCTGCGTCGATTTAACGCGGAACCATCAATCAGGCATAAATTCCCGCGTCTCCAGGGACAAAGCAATTAGTTACGCGCTGCTGCCACCTACTGGTATGGAAGAGAAGTGTACCACATGATTACTACGCTGGAACGCACAGGCACAGAAATTGATATTTTCCCACGGCACACCTGACAATATCTCGCGGCACACCAGTGTGCCGCGGCACACTGGTTGAAAAACACTGTGCTAGAGAGCTTCATGGAGTTCTCCCATTGAAAGAGGTGAATCTAAATTCAATAATATCAATTTCATATAAAGTCTACGCGTTTGTGTGTTTTAGGAAGGTCTTCTTATTTTAGACTATGTTTAAATATTGTGCTCAAACACAAAGATGACATGAATGAAGTTCAAATGGGCAAAGAGTTGGTATTTGAAACCATAGGACTTGGGACTGTATACAACTATTCTCAAAGGCTTATTCTTGTATACTTTACAGACTTTGAAAGGAATTATTTATAGTGGTAATTCATCCTCTTCATAAGACATTATCAGATAGCTGGGGCTTGAAAGACAGAAACAATCATGGCTATTTTCACTGAAATGGGAATTTTAACATAATTGCATCATGTTTAGACAGAATAAGAGGAAAAGAGGGAAGTGCGTCCTTGTTGCTCGCTGATGAGTGCGGAGCGTGAGGCTGCACCATGCGTCATGCAGCTGGAGCAGATGCCACTTGTGTGAATAGAAGAACTGCGGGTGATCCTTCTAGACTGTTAAGACTTCCTGTATGTTTCCCAAATGAATTCACTGTGATTGAGGAGGAGGCAACAACACTCCTCCTCTTGTTGCTTTCACTGTCTATTTCCCTACCATGCACCATAGAGCTCGGTCTGAGAGGCCTTCATTGCAAGATGCAAATGTCAGTTTTGAAGGGAGACCAGAGGGGGGCTTACTGGAAAACTAAGAACAAGTAAGAGATAATTAGTTTTGTGTAAAGTAGCATTTTAACTCTAGAAATGCATATATTCCTGTTTAATTGTGCTGTACTGAATGTTTTACCTGATTCAGAGCATAAGATGTTATTTTTTCCACACACTACAAACATCTGTAGAAGTCCTTGACATTGTCTTTTTTTAATTCAAGCTTCAGCTTTGTTATTTTTGCTCTATACACAAGTCTCAGTGCTCATCTCTGTGTTTTGAAATGTTGAAAAGCAGGAAGAAGAGGCACTCAGACTGTACAGCTGCTGGCAACTCTTCACAAGAAACTATTTAATTCACGGGGAGGTGAGTGGACTGCATGGGAGAACAACTGAAGACATTGGGGACACAGACAATACTGTCGACAGCCAACATTATGATTTAGCCACAATGATTCAATGGGAGAATCATCAAATGAGACTGAGCTGGAGTAATTTCATGGTAATAGTTGTACAAGATGTAGTCCCTGGACTGATGAAATCCAATGAGGCATGGGATTTTATCAAATCTCACAGTAACAATGATACTAATGATGAACTTAGATATGTGATTACCCCCCCACAGACTATATGTAAAAGAGAGTCAGCCAGTCAACTTATTCAACCAGTTTTAACATGAAAACAATGTGCAGATGTATTAAGGCAAAACAGTGATCGTGTCTGCGAGGCGCCGGAAACACAACTGGTTCTAGTTGACCTTTTTTTTTTTTTCTTTTGTCTGCACACATATTAATGGTTAAAACCATGCTGGTAAGAACCTAAGGCATATATAGGTGCATTTTTTATATAAAATACATATGATATATATTTTTTAATATGTCATATATTTATTTTATTAACATATATATAAGGGAGTCGACAGTCAGTCGACCTCCTCCCTTTTGTTGTAATATAGTTGCTTTTTCTCAGTTGAGAAGTTGTGATAATTGCAGAGTAAACCTCAGACTAATTCACTTAATGAATGCTATTTGAAGTTAGGAGTTTGCACACATGGAATCCAGTTAACCAAATGAGTTTTAAGGTTTAGTGTCATTCTCAAGGGTAAAATGAATACCCAAGTTTACTAAAATATTTGAGCTAAAATAAATTAAAATATTTTTTTGCTGTTCATAAGTAGCATCTGCTGATGTGAATCATGCCTTGAAAAAAGGAGATCTCTGAAGATGTGCAACTGAGAGTAGTTGATCTGCATAAAGCAGGAATACTAAATCATACGGATACAGAGTCGTTAGGTATCGATCCATACACAGTTTCAGATAAGTTCATACTTTAGTTACTCTTCCTAGAGGTGGTAGCTCAGTGCAATTGACCCCGAAGGCAAAATGCAGAATCCTCAACAACAGCTAAAGGCCTGAGGACAGACCAGAAACTACCAAGCGTCTCTATGAGTCGACCATACATAGTTTATGTCAGGGTGTCCATGGCAGAATACCACACTGCTCTCAAAAATACATAAATAAATAAATAATAATAATTGCTGCTACCCTGAAGTTTTCTACAGAGTACCATGGCAATCTGCAATGTTTTGTGAACAAAATAAGCAACTCTGACATTATCATGCTTCAAATTCACATTCCTTATTTTAAACCAATATTAATATGTTGTTGTTATAGGCCACCATGCTCAAATGTGGATTATTTAGACAATATATGCAGTATGCTGCAGAATGTAACTGCCAAAAACTTTGAGGTCTTTTTTGTGGGAGATATGAATATCAATTGGTTTAATAGTAACTGTCCTCTGAGGAAAAGGCTGGGAGATGCAGCTGCGGTATGTAACCTTTCTCAGATCATGAATATGCCGACAAGAATTAATATTAACAAGCATGGGTCACTGTCGTCGACTTGTATAGATCATCTCTTTACGAACAGCCCAGAGAAATGTTCAAAACCAGTGTCGGTACCTGTTGGGTTC
This sequence comes from Cololabis saira, assembly GCF_033807715.1. Taxonomy (NCBI): domain Eukaryota; kingdom Metazoa; phylum Chordata; class Actinopteri; order Beloniformes; family Belonidae; genus Cololabis; species Cololabis saira. The sequence goes on along the minus strand of NC_084604.1, from coordinate 6,076,610 downwards.
AGTGACCACAACATTATTGCACTAACGATAAAAACAAAAGTACCGAAAGCTGGACCTAAAGTAATACTAAGGAGAATTTACAAAACTTTCTCAGAAAACAAATTCATAGAAGATCTAAAAAATGTAAATTGGCAATCTGTTCTGGATTGTTTGCACCCGGAAGCTGCATTAGACACCTTTATGAAATTATTCTCAACTGTTTGTGATAAACATGCTCCCATTAAGAAGCTATCAGTTAGATCAGTTAAAGCGCCCTGGATTGATAATGAACTAAAGAGTTATATTAAAGAAAGAAACTTACTTAAGAAGTCTGCTATCAATAATGGAAGCTTGGCATGTTTACCGTGCAATGAGGAATAAAATCACTAAAATGAACAGGCAAAAGAAGAAACATTATTATAGATCTAAATTTGCAGAATGTAAGGCTGACAGCAAAAAGATGTGGCGAATACTTAAGGATGTTGTAGGTAAAGGTAAAGTAAATAATACAACTACATTCATTGAATGTGATGGTGCATTTCTGACAAAACCAAAGGATATTGCAAATTATTTTAATGATTATTTCGTTAAAAAAGTGAACACAATCAGATCTCAAATGTTGTCTGTGCATGGTACAGTCTCTGACTCCATTATCAATGAGGAGATTATGAAGGGTAAGGAATGTAACTTCAGTTTCAGTATGATCAAGGAAGATGAGCTGGAGAAACTTTTGTTATCAATTAAAAGTGATAATCCCTGTGGTATTGATAACTTAGATGCCAGACTATTGAAGTTAGCGGCCGGAGTAGTGGTGAAGCCAGTTTTGCACATTTTTAAATTATGTTTGGAGGAGTGTGTCTTTCCTCAGCTGTGGAAAGTTGCTAAAATCACTCCACTGTTGAAGAATAATAGAGAGCCTCTATCAGGACCTAACAGTAGACCGATCAGTATTTTGCCAGTTTTAGGCAAAATTATGGAGAAAATCCTGTTTACTCAAATTCAGAAGTATTTTGAAGAGAATAGAATTAATTCTGAGCACCAACATGCCTATAGAACTGGCTATTCAACCTGCTCAGCCTTGACATCTCTTACAGATCAGTGGTTAAAGAGAATCGATGAGAAATTGATTGTTGGGGTAGTGATGTTGGACTTTAGTGCAGCTTTTAATATGATAGATCATGAGTTGTTACTCAGAAAGCTGTCATCTTACAATTTGAATGATTCAGCTATCAGATTATTAAAAAGTTATTTGTCTAACAGACAGCAAGGTGTGATGTTTAATGGCACTCTCTCAGGAATCACAACGCTGTATAGTGGGGTTCCTCAGGGGAGCAGCCTTGGGCCGCTACTATACTCCATCTTCGTGAATGACATGCCTTATGTATTTAAGCATGCAGGAGCAGCAATTTATGCGGATGACACGACATTGCATGTCTCTGCAGAAAATATTACATCCGTGGAAAAGTTACTTAAACAGGAATTAATGGTAACCTCAGAGTGGATTATGGAGAATAGGCTAAAGCTGAATGTATTGAAAACTAAATGTATGGTTATTGGATCTAATCATGCACTGAGGGCTGAACCTAAACTGCATCTTTCTATGAATGGCATTGTTATAGAACAGGTCAAAAAAGCCAAATTGTTGGGAGTAATAGTGGATGAAGTGTTGTCTTGGTCAAATCATATCAATAGTATAGTGTCTAAAATGAGTTACAATATTTCTAATATTAGAAGAATCACCTACCTGTTGAATGAATCAACCATCAAATTGTTACTTAACTCCTTAGTTCTGTCCCATCTGAACTACTGCCCAACAGTTTGGTCCAGTGCCTCGAAGAAATATATTTCCAAATTGCAGCTAACTCAAAACAGGGCAGCACGCCTAGCTCTGAGGTGCTCTATTAGAGAAAGTGTCAGGAGTATGCACAGGAGACTCACATGGATGCAGGTGGAAGAAAGACTGGCTTATAGTCTCATAATGTTTTTGAAAAAGACTTACACCTTACAGAAACCTGTTTTTTTTTATTTACAACTTCATCTGACAAACGAGAAACATAATTACAGAACTAGACACGCCTCAGCAAACAACTTCACCTTGCCTTTACCGAGAACTAACGCACTCAAAAGGTCTGTTATGTACAGGGCTGTAGCTCACTGGAACAGTCTCCCCCCACACTTGATTTCAACCACAGGAATGGCTAGTTTCAAAAGTAAACTGAGAGAAGCTGTGTTTCGACATAATATTCTGTCACAATAGTCTATTGGAAAACTACGTTAAAGGAATCCATTCATGTTAATTTTTCAATGTTCATATTATTATTATTAGTATTTGTTCATATGCACTGAGACATTTATGTTAATTTTTTCAGGTTAATTGATCTATGTTATTCTTTGTACAAATGCTGTATTGTTGATTAATTGTATCATTTAATGTGGACCCCAGGAAGAATAGTCTTCATATTTATGCGGACTAATGGTGATCCAATAAATAATAAATAAATAAATAAATGCTGTTCTCCGCACTCTGTGTCAGTCCTTCACACGTCACATTCAAATGTATAGCTCACTTGGCTAACAATATGTAGACTTTCTTTTCTTTTGATTTTAACTTTATTTTTTCGTCATGTGCTGCATTAAAAAGACGAATCTTAATGTGAAATATGAAGATGGCGAGAGAATCAATGTTACAGTTTAAAGAAGATAGTTCCAGAGTCGTGGGGCAGAGCGACTGAAAGCTTTACACCCCATAGAGGACAAATGGGCAGGTGGGGGGAGGAGGAAGAAGGCTGAGGGTTGTGTGGGGTGTTGTGTAAGGTAGCAAAAGTTCTAAGAGGTATGAAGAATGGATGAGGATGAGACCTTGAAGGTGACGGGCAGAATTTTTAAGTCAATTTGGGATTGGACTGGGAAGTATTTAAGCCGCTTGAGAATGGGTGTGATCTGCCCTGTAGAGGAAGTTCCGAAGATGATACAAGCGGTTGAATTCTGAACTAGCTTTAGCTTAGAGTGGAGTTGTGCAGTACACGAAGATGAAGAGAATTACATTAATTGTTGCAGGATGTGACCAGGGCTTGAACAAGAGTAGCAGTGCTGTTCGGTGTGAGTGATGGACGGAGAAGGCTGATGTTTGTCAAGTGGAAGTAAGCAGACCAGGTAACATTATTAACATGAGCAGTGAAAGACATGAAGGTCGACACCTGTCACCAGATGGTAATAGGCAGTGTTCATTTTGACAGCAAATTCTGATTTATTCTTAGTCTTTTGAATAACACACCATTTAGTTTTAGTCATATTTTAGTCATCTGAAATCTTTTAGTCTTAGTCTAGTTTTAGTCGACTAAATATCAAAAGAGTTTTAGTCTTAGTCTAGTCTTAGTCTTTTAGTCTTAGTAGACCAAATATTAACAGATTTTAGTCGACTAAATGTTTCTCCAGAATTTCTGATCAATGGAAATATTCAGCAATCTGTTATTTAATGGTAATGCGATTTGAATATGCATTACAGACACAGTTGTAATATGAAACATGTATTTTATTTTATTCTGAATGTCAAACATATGACCATGGCTTTTCCACAAAAGATAATCAAACATAAAATAAGCATAAGGCCTGCTCTCCCTGAAAAATATACATGCTCCCTGAAAAAGATATGCATTCTCCCTGAATGATATGCAATGTATATAACATTCTTTCAAGCTTAAGTACAATATTCTTGAAATGGATAACGTAAGTTACGGATGTAACTATGGTTCTGTGAATTCCTGGATGACTGCCAGTGGCAGTAAACAGAGTGGATATGTCTCCTCGCGCTCCGCGCAGGTCGAGATTTAATAACAACAGTGTCACGTGAGTGACGTGTAGGCTACCTGTGCGTCTATAAATACCGCCCGGTAGACTACATCCGGCCTCCCAGAATCTTCTCGCAGGAAGTTCGGAGTGACCGGTGTGACTGGCAGTCATCCAGGAATTCACAGAACCATAGTTACATCCGTAACTTACGTTCTGTTTCATTCCCTCCTGACTGCCAGTGGCAGTAAACAGAGTGGATGACTCATACCAACACTGTCACGAGGAACAACACCCACCTAGTGGTCAGCCGCAGAAGCCAAAGGCAGAACGGCCGCAGCCAGCGTGGACCCAGAGGCCACGTTAAGGCGATAGAATCTGGAGAAGGTGCACGGCACCGTCCAGGATGCCGCTGCACAGATCTCCGACAATGGTACCCCTCTCATTGCCGCCCAGGAAGTGGCCACACCCCTGGTGGAATGACAGACAACGCCTGAAGGGGCAGGTCTACCTGCCACGTCATAAGCCTGTTTGATTGCTTCAACAATCCAGTGGGATAGTCGTTGCTTCGACAGGGCACGGCCCTTGTGCGCCCCCCTGTAGCACACAAACAACTGCTCAGAGCGTCGAAAGCTCTGTGTTGCCTGAAGGTACAGCCGCAACGCCCGGACTGGGCACAGCAAATTAGCCCGCTCCTCCAGCCGGGACTCAAACGGGGGAGGATGGTATGCTGCCAACTCTATGGCCTGATTGGCATGGTCAGGGGGTAACACCTTTGGCAGGAAAGCGACATTTGGCCACAGGGTCACTCCTGAGCTGTCCGCCTTCCACCGAAGGCACGTAGGACTGACTGAAAGGGCGTGGAGCTCGCTCACACGCTTGGCAGACGTAACAGCCAACAGAAAGGCGGTCTTCCATGACGTCGTCCCCAAGGACCCCCCTGCCATAGGCTCAAAGGGTGCCTCGCCCAAGGCCTGCAGGACCAGCGGCAGGTCCCACTCTGCTGCACGCTGCACTCTGGGGGGGCGCAGTCTCCTGGCACCCCGCAGAAACTGTGCCACCCAGTAATGCGCACAAACTGGTCTACCATCGACGTGGCCATGGTGGACAGAAATAGCCGCTACGTGCACCTTCAAGGTCGAGGCCGCCCGGCCCGCCTCAAACAGATACTGCAGGTACCGCAGTACAATTTGTAACGGACAGGAGATCGGGTCAAAACCCCCGTCCCTGCACCAGGAGGAGAAAGCGGCCCAGCAATGCGAATACACCCTTCTTGTGGAAGGAGCTCTAGCATTCTGCAAGGTCTCACATACCGAGGGCTCGAGGTGCGTCAAGAATGACCCTCCCCTCTCAACGGCCAGGCCCAGAGTTGAAGGAGGCTCGGAGAGGGATGCCATACCTCCCCGCCCAGCTGGGACAGGAGGTCCGACCGTACTGGGAGCTGCCAAGGCTCCCCGTCCAACAGGCTGAGGAGCGTGGAGAACCAAATCCTCGAGGGCCACTTGGGCGCCACCAGGAGGACCCTGTGACCCGATAATCTCACCCTGTGAAGTGTGGGCATCACCAGGGGAATCGGAGGGAACGCATAAAGGAGGCCACTCAGCCAAGTGTTGGCGAGAGCGTCCATCCCGAGCGGGGCATTGGTCTCTGCCAAAGAGAACCACAGTGGACAATGAGTCGTACACTCCGAGGCGAACAGATCCACACGGGCTTCCCCGTATCGATCCCAAATCATTCGCACCACCTGGGGGTGCAACCGCCAGTCCCCTGGGGGCAGCTGCCAGCGTGAGAGGGAATCCGCCACCACGTTGGCTCTGCCAGGGAGGTGCATTGCCCTCAAGGAGGCCAATTGAGGATGAGCCCACATCCACAATCTCCGGGCCTCGTTCAAGGAGTCCAGCGACCTGGTTCCCCCCTGGTGGTTGACATGAAACACTGTCGAAGTGTTGTCTGTCCGGACGAGGACATGCTTGCCCCTGAGAAAGGGCAAGAAGTGCCTCAGCGCCAAGTAGACAGTCCGGAGTTCTAGGACATTGATGTGCCGTCCCCGCCACAGAGGGCCCCAAACCCCCTGGACTGACCTCTTCTGCCATACCGCACCCCAACCCTGAGGTGAGGCATCTGTTGTCACCACCTCTCGCCTCAGAGGGACTGAGCCGAGAGGAACACCGTGCAATAGAAAGGTGCTGTCCCGCCACCGGTGGAGATGAATAAGGCACTGGTGTGTAACCTTGACCTTGACCCACCTGTGAAGGCGAGGGTCCATCTGGAGGCTGTTGAACCACATCTGCAGGGGGCGCAGGTGCAGCAGCCCCAGAGGTGTCACAGCCGAGGCCGCCGACAGCATCCCCAGCAGTCGGAGCCATGCGTGGACGGGCAACCTCATCCCGAGGCGGAAGGACCGTAGCAGGTCCTGAATCCGCTCTGCCCGCTCTGTAGTAAGGCGTGCCTGCATCGATACGGAATCGAGGGACAGGCCGATGAAGGTGGTCTGCTGCGTAGGACGCAACAAGCTCTTCTCCCAATTTACCGACATGCCCAGAGCCTCGATATGTGTGAGGACCCTGGATGTCATCAGCTCCGCCTCCTGGAGCGAGGGGGCGCATATAAGCCAGTCGTCCAGATATGGGAGAATCTTTACCCCCGACAGGCATAGCGATGTCAAGGCTGCCCTCATGCATCTGGTGAAGATGCGAGGAGCCAGGGACAGGCCGAAAGGCAGGACGGTGAACTGGTAGGCGTGGCCTTGAATGGCAAAACTGAGAAACCGTCTGTGGTCTGGGTGTATTGGGACGTGAAAGTAGGCGTCCTTGAGGTCTATGGAGGTGAACCACTCCCCTGGAGTGACAGAGTGAAGGACGTCGCGTGTACGCAGCATCCGAAATGGGAGGACCTTCAGGTACTGGTTCAGACCCCGAAGGTCCAGCACAGGCCGAAGAGAAGTGTCTTTCTTCGGAATGAGGAAGTATGTTGAGTAAAACCCACTGCTCTGTGTATGTGGGTGAACTCTTGTGATGGCCTTTTTGTCCAAGAGTTTGGCTATCTCTTGTGACAAACACAGGGACCTCCCGGGGTCTCTGACTGAGGTTTCCCTGACCCCGGAGGGTGGTGGGGGCCGGCGGCGGAACTGCAACCTGTAGCCCTGGGACAGTGTTTTCAAAACCCATACATCCTGAGAATGGGCTGCCCAATAGGCCAGGTGCTGATGTGAAAACCTGCCCACCGCCGGCCCGAGGCCCTCATAGAGTGCCTCGAGGATTATTTGGGGGCTTGGGGGGACGCTGGTGTTGCCCCTGCACCCGCTGAGACCGGCGAGGTGGAGGGTGTGCGCCCCTGGACTGACGCCCACCACCCCCAGCAACCCGGCTGTGCTGCCAGGGCTGCGGAGGGGGGCTCGGGGGATGTGAGCGGCGCAGGTCTTGTGCGCCCCGTCTCCTGGAGTGCTGAGCTGGGGGTCCCATGCTCGCACTCCGACGACCCCAGGCCTCTGATGCCTGACCCGACTGCTTCCTGCGCTCCAACGCCTGTTCTACCTCTGGCCCAAACAACTGGCCCGGCACTACAGGAAGCTTCCGTAGCGTCTGCCTGCAATCGTCAGACATGGGTGCCTGCGCCAGCCACACCTGACGCCGCGTCACCACCAGGGTGGACATCAGGCGGCCAAGCTCTCTGGTCATCAGCCCGAAGGCTTGGAGCGCAGCGTCGTTCGTGTCACCCAACTCCCCGCCCTCATGCTCCGACTGCAACATCTGGGACTGGGCGAGGAGGAGCACGGAGAGGGAGTTCCCAATGCGAGCCATGCGGCCTGCCGCATCATAAGCCGTCGAGAGAAGGCTATCCGTTACCCGGCACTGAGGCCTAGGACAGTGGGCCTTATCTTTGAGCGCCTCATCTGGTGAAAGGACCAGTGAGGCGATACACGGGTCCACCGGAGGCATGTGAACCAGGCCATGTTGCTCCGCCTGGCGCATGGAGGCCAAAGTCCTCGCATCCTTGCCATGGTAGGCAAACGCCTTTGGATCTGCCCAGCAGCGCTGCAGCTCCTGCAAAAAAAGCAGGCGAGGGCGGGACATCAAAGGGCGGGGCTACAGGAGTCCGGCGAAAGAATGGGTTGCTCGCCGGTTGGGCAGCGGGCGCATCATCCAGCCCGACCTTAGCCAGGGCCGCACGCAGTGTTGCCTGCAAAGGGCAGGGGCCCTCTCCCAGCTCAGTGCTCCCAGAGCTCCTGAGGGATGTCTCCGAGCCAGCCTCTGCCTGTATGCTAGCTGGGTCAACCACCAGACACGGCAGCTCAGGGGAGGGATACTCGCCAGAGCTAAACACACTGTCACGGCCTTGAAACATGGAGTTTGAAGCCCTGGTAGACATAGCATCGTCTCCACAATCTGACTCCCAGGGGACCGCCAGAGGTGGGGAGGGCAGAGCCCGCTCCCTCACTAAGGCCTTAAGCTGCTCCAGTTCAGCCCGTAAATCCTCCATCTCACTGCGTGAGGGAGCATCCTTCGCCTTCTTCTGCGTAGGGCCACTGCGCTCGTCATGGGGCCCCGCTCTGCGCTTGTCCCGGTGCTTTTTGCGGGAACCTGCACTGACATGAGCGGGCCCAGAGGGTGGGAGGTCGCTCCTAAACAGGAGGCCTTCCACCTGACGCAGCCGTTCCTCTCTCACCGAGAGCGGCAAAATGCTGCAGTTGATGCAGGGGTCGGAGAGGGCCTCCCTCAGGTGCCCCACCCCCAGACACTGGGGGCACAATTCATGGCCATCCTCTACCAACAGTAGAGTGCCACACGATGTACAAGCCATCATCGCTTCCTCCAAAAAATAAAAGGGTCAAGTTAGGAAATCTGGGCGAGAACCGAGACTCGATCAGAACATCTAACAGACTCCTCACACCACTGTTTTCAATCCAAACAATTCAGTGTGGAGCCAGGCAATCCAAGCGAGAACTGTGGCCGCCACAGAACGCGTCCGGAACCTCTGGACTAGCTTCTTTTTTTTTTTAAATATATATATATTTTTTAAATTTATATATATATATATATATATATATATATATATATATATATATATATTAGGGGTGTCACGGTACACACAAGTCACGGTTCGGTACGTACCTCGGTACAGGGGTCACGGTTCGGTACGGGTTCGGTACGGGTTCGGTACAACGGGGAAAAAAATACAAAAAGTCCCAAATGTATAAGACGAGTTTTTTCTTCCTTTATTTTGATCATAGCATTTGAAAGTTAAAGTTTGTTCAATTGGCTACAAAACTAAAAAGCATCTCTTATTAAAGTGTAAAATAAATAGAATAAAACATTTAACTTGTGCATTAGTGTTTTTAATTTTACCACGGACTGGTTTATGTGAGCGCGGGATGGGACATTGTAACGAGGCTCGAGCACTTTTAATAAATACTTGAACCCGGGCTCCTCTACTGCTGCATATGGGCAGAGCCGTCTGGGGGCGGAGCATTCTCCATGGGCCTTATGATAGTCATTTTAACGTTCAACAACACCTCATCCTACCCATCAAACTACATTTATTCTCACTTTTATTGAGCCAAGCCTATAGGCCTATGCTGCAGAAAGCAGAGTAAAGTCACAAACTTGTTCAGAAGAACACACACACACACACACACACACACACACACACACACACACACACACACACACACACACACACACACACACACACACACACACACACACACACACACACACACACAGGCCTGACAGCTGTCAATCACATGGCTCTGAAAACTCAGGTAGTCACGGACTGACTCAGTTCATTCTTTGATACAAAAAAAACATAACTGGTCTAAATTACACAATCTATTTAGATAGATATAGACACAGCGGTCTATAACATAATTTCTGAGCTCTATAACAGAGAATAGACTCGGCGGTCTCGTTCACAACAACACAAGCTCATTAAAATAGGCAGCTGGTCAAGAAACTGATAAATAAATTATTTATGAAGGTTACACTCACTCACCAACGGTAGTTGACTCTTCCATAACCCAAAATAATCCAGGTAACGTGGAAAACGGGGTAACATTCAAAACTTTGTACAAATTTAGTCCTCTTTTAAACTTTAGCGCTAATCTCCTTCACTGTGACTGTTAAGGCTGATTTATGGTACCGCGTTACACCAACGCAGCGCCTACGGCGAAGGTTGCGCGTCGCCGCATAACCTCGCCGTAGACTGCGCCGTACCCCACGGCGTATGCTCTGCGTCGATTTAACGTAGAACCATAAATCAGGCTTTATAGCCAATCCGCGTTGGCACACGGCCCTGATGCGTTCAGGACAGTTGTAAATTAAGCAACATTTTATCGTTATTATAGCCTACAATTTATGATGATATATGAATTGCACATATATTTATTGATATGCACAGACTAGCCCACATTTAGGTCTGTAATGGAACGTGACTGTTGATATTTATAAGGGGGAAAAAAAAAGATGATTAATTTTTTTTTTTTTTTAACTCAGTCAGACGTATTCGCCGTATGACTGCGTGAACCGAACCGTGACCCCCGTACCGTGACGGGACGGGACGAATACAAATACCGTTACACCCCTAATATATATATATATATACACAGCACGAAAAGATGAGTTTATGGGAATATGCTGACATAGCATTTAACCGGTAATGTTTGTGTTTGCTGGGTGTATGTGGATGTTATTGGGAATTTACTGGTGAAAGAAGTTTACTGTGAAATACGGCCATTTCTGAGCTGTAATCGGGAGTTTACTGACCCCAATTTTTTGCCACGGGTAGAGGAACAGCAGGGGACCTTTAAGGCCTTTGTTTGGGGAGGGGAGGGGAGGGGAGCCGCCGCCCCACCACCCCCAGCCCCCCCCTCCCCGGGGACCCCCCCCCCCCCCCATACAAACAATTGTATGGCACAAAACCAGTCTTTATTTTTATTTGCACAGGCTGAATCCAATTAATTAAACAAGACAGAGTATAGTACAGGAGTGGTATGCAATTCAATTCAATTCAATTTGATGTGTGCTGCTGACGTCCCTGACTCCCCCAGTCTGACCTTCGGCAGGAGGGTCCCCCCCTTATGATCCTGGTCCTGCTCAAGGTTTCTTCCCTCCTAAAGGGGAGTTCTTCTTGCCACTGTTTGGCTTAAGGCTTTTCTCCCACTATGGGAGTTTTTACCTGCCATTGTTCATATAATAATTGCTCGGGGGTTTATGTTTATGTTTATGTTCATGTTCTGGGTCTCTGGAAAGCGTCTAGAGACAACATCTGTTGTATTAGACGCTATATAAATAAAATTGAATTGAATTGAATTGAATTGATGGGCCTTATTGGCATGAAAGCAAGACAAAAAAAGTATGGTTCCAATTTTGGAACCGGAACCGAAATCCCAAAATTCGAGATTCGTTTAAAAATGCGCACTTCGAATCTTCATTTCGAGTCCTGGCAGTTTTTTTTTTTTTTCTCTCTCTCTCTCTCTCTCTCTCTCACCCACCCCCACCCCCCCCCCCCCCCCCCCCCCCCCCGCCCCCCGCGCGCGCTCTGAGTATTACGTCACATCCGCGGCTGCGCAGTGTACTGTTTAGACAAATTCAAACAAAATGGAGGGAAGCGGTGGAAAAATCAAAACGGTCTAAAGTGTGGTTATATTATGGTAAGAGAACTGACGGATTGGCGACATGTGTGAAGTGTGAGCGAGAAATCTCGTGCAAGGGGGGGAAGTACGTCAAATATGGCCAAACATTTAATCACCCACGGATTATATGTGAGGGACTGTGGCATATTTAAAAATACCGGGAAAACGGAGCCGACGGACCCGGTGGACCCGGCAGCAGCAACAAGTAAGATACTCTGTCAATACACTGCATTGCATTACATTATTCCTCCTATTAAACATCATATTATAATTGTAAATTAAAGTTATTACAGTTTTTAAAATTGTTACATATTAATTACATATTGTTTGATTTTTATTTGTTACATATTAATTACATATTGTTTGATTCATGATTAAATTGAGAATAATTTGATCAACAAACTAGTGTAGTGTGAATTAAGATTAATTAATTAATTAATTAATTAATGATTATTTTGTTTTCCTTTTTTCCAAAACACTCTCCAAACTGACAAATGAGGACTACAGAAAAGCAGAGAAATTTATTGAACTCATGGAGATCCTGTACACATCAACCCTTTGTGCCTCAACTGAAAAGAGCTCCACCTTAGGCCAAGTCCTACCAATCTTGCAAAAGCTGAAGAACCATTTCACAGTCCGAGATGGAGAGTCACTGTTTGTCTCCTGTCTAAAGAAGACAATCTGGACTGATCTATTAAAGCGATATCAGGTAAAAATCAATGTCACTGAGACAAATTCATCATGTATTTTTTATTACTCTAATTAAATCTAAATTACATGTTCAAATTTTTCAGAACTTCCTTGGCGAAGCAACTGCCATGGACCCTCGCTCTAAGCATACGCTAGAGGAAGAGGATGCTGAGGAACCGGATCAATGAGAAAATCCTTGCTGCACATGATCCTGCAGAAACAGAACAGGTAATGTCAATTGAATGAATTTAGATTTGTACACATACTGATTTCCTGCACATGTTCTGTATTACTTATTTGTTTCCGACTGTCTGATTACACTTACCTGCTGCAGCTGACAGCCTGGTGTCTTCGGCAAGGAGGGACGCAAGCAGACTGACGAGCCAAGAGGGGAGGAGAGCGAGGAATCGGAGGATGAGACTGTTTCAGTGAGTACACTTCAATAAACATTAAACGTTCCTTTAATCATACTTTATTTAAAAAAAATCAATGACTGTATGTTGTTTTGAGTTTGAATTACTTTTTTCTTTTAAAGGTGACCTATTATGAAAAACACGTTTTTTCTTGTTTTAACATATATAAAGTGGTCTCCCCTCACCCTGCCAGCACAGGGGAGACAAAATACCATGAATTTCTGCAAGCTCTCTGACCCCCGCCGGACTGAGTCCCCAGTGTCACGTGGCCTTTTTTTGAGCCATTCTGAATCTGCGCCTATGGTGACGTCACCCTAGGCGCTCATTTCCATAGGTTCAGCCTCCGCTGCTGAAACCACGCCCACAACCAGCTCTCTGGCTCTGGCTGGAGCGGTCCATCCTTCAGCCAGTCGGACGCGGCGGATCCAGGTTAAATCATGCAGGTTCCCGGGTGATTTGGGAGCTGGGTCCTCGGGGGTCTGTCCCAGGCTGGACCAGCTTCACCCTTCGAGATTTTCAGCCAAATCTGTCGGTTTGATCCCCGATAACGGGCGATGCGCCGCGGATGCGCTCCGGAGCGGATCCGTGCGCCCGCCGTGGAGTTGCGGCGCCCGTCGCGCAGCATCCGCCGGGTAGATCCGGCTGAAATTCCGCTGGTCGGTCCCCGGGAGTCCCTGCTACCAGTCCAGGGGGGTTCCTGCGGTCCCGGCCGGTGGGAACCGGTCATATTTCCCGGTTAAAGCCGCGGTGATGCGCGCTGATCCAGCAGCGCTGATCCAGCAGCGCTGCTCCCGGGCGCCTGGCTTGGCTCCGCGGCCAGCGTTCAGACTCCGCCGGGCAGATCCGGCTTAAATAGTGCATAAATGTTATTTATATACAACTCATATTTTATTTTTTTAACAATAAAGTTGCCATTTGTGAAAATTCAGTGTTGTATTTATTTACAGGCTCGGGCTGCTCTGGCGGAGCAGGTTTATTCTCCTCCCCTGCTACACGTCATTCAGGGAGCCAATCAGCACAGAGCCTCATTATCATACCCCCCCCCTTCCCTAAAAATGAGGCGCAGAAAAAGAGGTTAGAAGCGGTAAAACTAGTGACAGGGCCCACAGGCTGGATTTATGATTTATGTAGAAAAAACAAGCTTTAGATTGTTTTTAAGACATTCAAGGCCTGTTTAAAATATACATTAAATGCCATAATAGGTCTCCTTTAAGCTTCAAACGAGGAAGAAGATGAAGCTAACGCCCCTGGAGAAGCTTTTCGCTGAGGATGATATCCTGAAATGGAAGCAGTTTGACGAGGAGGAAGTGCATCTCATTGACAACAGTAACTTTGAACGCATGGTGGGTTTTGCAAATCTGAAAATGTGTCTAGTCAATAGGGTTGAAGTGAAAAGGTATTGCTGAGCACTTATGATGCATATTCCAACAGAAAACTACGCTACAGCGCGAGTCGGGATGCAGCGGCATCAGAAGAGAAGTGAAATACGTGCAAGGCCGCGCTGATCTCCGCAATCTGAAGCCTACAATGGTAATTGTAAAAAAAAAAAAAAAAAAAAAAAGGTTGCTACTATGCGGATACCACTTATCACGGGTTCTTTTTGGAACGTAACCCCCACAAAAACAAGGGATTTCTGTATATGAATACTCATGCATACATACCTGTCAAGTTTTGGATATAAAAATAAGGGAAATTTTCCGCCACCCGCTGTCCAACCAGCCCAACCAGTATTACATTTTAAGACAGGTTTACAAAATATTTAAAATATCTACCTCAATAACTTACAAACTACAATTATATGCTCTTTATGTACCTTTGTTGACACTGAAATGCTGTTGACATGCCTATGTATGTAGTTCCTATAATAGAGTCTAAATGAAAACAAAGGGGAATTAAAGCACATTTATTTATTTTAAATATTTTCAGTTTATATACAAATTGATTGTCTTCAAGTGAAACATTTTCTTTTAATTTGTCATTGTCACTCATGTGGGTCTCTGGCTCCCATTTTTAGATATATTTACAAGATAGTTTTCGCTTTTCTGGCAGAAATGTCTTTCTCATTACATCCATCCATCTGATTTGTTGTTTTTTTTCCCGTTGTTGCCACTAACTTTGTGAGAACTGCCCTCCAGGCGACAGCAAGGGGCAGTTCTTGCCAGGTTAGTGATAATTCAGTTTGTAGAGGCACAATAACCCTTTTAAAAAATTATTATATCATAAAGCGGGAAATTTACAGGAAAATACTAATAAAATATGGTAGTTTCCTGGCCAAAACGGGAGACTTGACAGGTATGGGCATAGCACCAGAATTAAAATAAAATATTGATTACCAACCATTTAATTCAGTAAAGGACAATAAAAAAAAATGTGTGTGTGTATGTGTATGTATATATATATATATATATATATATATATATATATATATATATATATATATATATATATATATATATATATATATATATTTGTCCTTTACTGAATTAAATGGTTGCTAATCAATAATTCCACCAATTAATTAGCCTGCCTGAGTTTCTCCTGCCCTTATAACATTATGACCTTTAATTTAAAATATTCATATTTTAGATTGTAGTTCATCTTATACCCCTTCAAACACAATGACAATTAAAGCTGCAAGCAGCGATGAACGGGCCCTCGCACTCACGTCCACCGCCCCCCATAAGCATATCAGAAATGACACCACCCACGACTCTCTATGTCAAACCATTAAAAAGTTATAGCAGAAAAAAGGGACAACCAATCAGAGGAAGGGGTGGGGCTAATTCAGGCCAATGAAGGTCAAGGACTCATTACAGAGTCCTATGACACCACCCACAACTTCCTATGTCAAACCATTCAAAAGTTATGGCAGAGAAAAGTATTCTAGGGGGCGCTGTTGAGCCGTTAGGCCACGCCCATTAATGCAAACCATTAAATATCAAATGTATCACCAGGCCTGGCTTGCATGCAAAATTTGGTGACTTTTGGAGAACTATCAAATATGGACCAATCAGATGAAGGGGACGAGCGCTTTTTCACGTCTAGCGTCGCCACGGTAACACTTTTGAAAGAGAAAAGTAATGTGCGTCGTCGCAGGAAAGAGACGCACAACTTGATGTAAAAAAACACAAAATTTGCTTACAAAATTTTCAGCATACTTCCAGGCTCGAACTCCCGACCACCGGCACCAAAGACCGCAATGATCTGGTTGAGCTATATCTCAGCTGATACCTCACTTTGACTTACTGGCTTAGGACAGACCAATATAACGATATAATGTCTGGAACTTTTTTTTCCTAATTTTTTAAATATTTGTAAGGTATAAATATTAGTAAAACATTACTATTTTATTATTACTTTTTCTGTAACCATTCTACCGAGGTTATAACCGGGCTGAGCACGGAACTATTTCTAACGTCACCACATTACAACAGCTGATTGGTCGGGGGGCGGGGCCGTCATCACCCTACTTGCCACTGATTGGTCGGGGGGCGGGGCCGTCATCACCCTACTCGCCACTGATTGGTCGGGGGGCGGGGCCGGCAGACGTTTGAATCAGGAAGCGGGAGTCAAACCATTAAAAAGTTATAGCAGAAAAAAGGGACAACCAATCAGAAGAAGGGGCGGGGCTAATTAAGGCCAACGAAGCTTAAGGACTCATTACAGAGTCCCATGACACCACCCACAACTTCCTATGTCAAACCATTCAAAAGTTATGGCAGATAAAAGTATTCTAGGGGGCGCTGTTGAGCCGTTAGGCCACGCCCATTAATGCAAACCATGAAATATCAAATTTATCGCCAAGTCTGTCTTGCATGCAAAATTTGGTGACTTTTGGAGAACTATCAAATATGGACCAATCAGATTTCAAAATGGCCGACTTCCTGTTCGGTTTCGGCCATGGCTCCAAGAGACTTTTCTTTAAGTTGTGCCATGATACAGGTGTGTAGCGATTTTCGTGCATGTACGTCAAACCGTATTGTGGGGCTTGAGGCACAAAGTTTTCCGGGGGGCGCTGTTGAGCCATTTTGCCACGCCCATTAATGCAAACCGTGAAATATCAAATTTTTCGCCAGGCCTGGCTTGCATGCCAAATTTGGTGCCTTTTGGAGAACTATCAAATATGGACCAATCACATGAAGGGGGGGTGCGCTTGTTGGCGTCTAGCGTCGCCACGGTAACACTTTTGAAAGAGAAAAGTAATGCGTTTAGTCGCAGGATGGAGACGCACATTTTGATGTATAACACATCTGGGTTCACGATACGGTTCGGGCCGTATTAATTCTCGAAGGAATGGCATATATTGCTCCAAAATTACGCGATTAATTCAGAATGTTCAAAATGGCCGACTTCCTGTTCTGTTTCGGCCATGGCGCCAAGAGACTTTTCTTTAAGTAGTGACATGATACAGGTGTGTAGCGATTTTCGTTCATGTACGTCAAACCGTATTGTGGGGCTTGAGGCGCAAAGTTTTTTCTGTCTGAACCAATCAGATGAAGGGTGGGCGCGCTTTTCGGCGTCTAGCGTCGCCACGGTAACACTTTTGAAAGAGAAAAGTAATGCGTGGTGTCGGTGGATGGAGACGCACATTTTGATGTATAACACACCTGGGTGCACGTTACGGTTCGGGCCGTATTAACTGCCGAAGGAAGGCATAAATTTCGCCAATATGACACGATTAATTCAAAATGGCCGACTTCCTGTTCGGTTTCTCGACTTGACGCCCAGAGACTTTTCTTTAAGTTTGGCCATGATACAGGTGTGTACCGATTTTCGTGCATGTACGTCAAAACGTATCGTGGGGCTTGAGGCACAAAGTTTTCAAGGGGGCGCTGTGGAGCCATTTTGCCACGCCCATTAATGCAAAACATTAAATATAAAATTTTTCGCCAGGCCTGACTTGCATGCAAAATTTGGTGACTTTTTGAGCACGTTTAGGGGGGCAAAAAGGCCCTCCTTTCGTCAGAAAAATAATAATAATAATAACTAGAAAATTTCATGAAATTTTTATATGGGCATGCCCTACCGCCCATTCGACCCCTCTTGCTGCTTTGGTTTAGGGCTGTAGTGGTTGTGTTCGGGGTGGTTCTATGTCAGTTTGAGGTGTTTGCAGTTGTATTGCATTCATTCCTGTGCTCCCAATAGTTATTAAAGGCGTGCGCTTTTTGGCGCCTAGTGCCCCCCACGGTGACGCTTTTGACTGAAAAAAGTAATGCCCATCGAGGCAACATGGAGACGCATCTAACGATGTATGCCATGCATGGGTGCACGTTGCGGTTCAGGCTACATTAATGGATAGGTTTTTGTTTCACCGTGGTAAAAAAACCCATCCGAATGAATGGGGCCATTTGGCATGGATTTTGACATAAAATTTCCTTAAATAACAGCTTCGTGAAATTTGAATATGTTGAAGTCCACAGCGTGCCGAGTCGGGGAACATTTGTAGGATGTCTCTATGATAATCTGTTGCCTAGCAACAAGCGTCCAAAGTCAAACGGAAATAAAGAAAAAAATTAAAGGTCATTATCGCAAAAAGTGTAATAATTGGCATAATGAGCTTGGAAGGTCCGTTAGTGCCAATCGGGCCGAGTGTTTGAACGTTTGAACGATGTCTCTACGATAAAGTCTGGCCGAGCAATAAACGTTTGAATTTTTGCCTTTTTTTTTGCTTTTTGGCATCTAGCGTTGCCACGGTAACACTTTCGACTGAGAAAAGTAATGCCCATCGAGGCACGATCGAGACGCATCCAACGATGTATGCCATGCATGGGTGCACGTTCCGGTCTGGGCAGCATTAACAGATGTTTTATTCACATGCTCCCCCATACAAATGCATAGGTTTTTGTTGCCATGGTAACAAGCTCCATAGGATAGAATGGGACAGTTAGGCTTCAATATCTCAAAAGCTGTAAACGGCAGCGTAATGAGACCTTAGTATGTTGTAGTCCACAGCAACCCGAGTCTTTTAACGTTAAATTAAAGTCTCTACGATATCGTGTTGCCGCGCAACAAGCGTCTGAAATTCCATTAGCATCAAAATGAGCAAAGTGGAATATCTCAAAAACCGTAATAGCAAGCATGACGAGACTAAAATATGTTGCAGTACAAAGCGTCCCGGGTTTGTCAATGTTGTAATGATGTCTGTACGATAAACCGTTGCCTAGCAACAAACGTCCAAAATAAAAGGGATTTTTTTTTTAAATTGAAAGTTAAATATCGCAAAAACCGTAATAACTAGAATGATGAAGTTGTATGGTCCTTTAAAGACTCTCGGGCCAAGTGTTTCAAAGTTTGAACGATGTCTCTACGATAAAGTTCGGCCGAGCAATAAGCGCGGGAATTTTCGCCTTTTTTTTTGCTTTTTGGCAACAAGCGTTGCCACGGTAACCCCTATTACTGAGAAAAGTAATACCCATCGAATCACGATGGAGACGCATCCAACGATGTATGCCATGCATGGGTGCACGTTGCGGTTCGGGCCGTATTAACGGACGAAAAAAAGTGCGGAATAAGAATAATAAGAAAAGGGAAACCTTTTCTGTATACCAATATATCGCCTTCATTTTCATGTTTTTCCTCATTTTTTCGGGCGTGTTTTAGTTTTTGGGGATTTTTTTTTCCACATCCGAGCGGGGTCATGCTGTACACCCGCTGGTGTGACGTGGGACTTTTGCGACTTTAGCTTGTTAGCAAAATGCTAGCAACATTGCCCTTTGGCCCATTCTGGACGATTGCAATATGGTCATGCCATTACTTGGCATGCCCATAATAATAACGCGAAGAATTCCTACAGATACAATAGGGCCTTCGCACTGAAGGTGCTCGGGCCCTAACTAGTGAGCATCCATAGTCCATCCATCCAAGCATCCATAGTGAAAAGGAAAATAATATTCAAATTATGTCATTTTTGTTGCTTGCCAAATTGCCGAGCGCATGTGTCCCCGCTCCAGGAAAAAAGTTCAGGCTCAGGATTTTTTTTAACTTTAAGCCCTGGGTTAGTGTGTTACAGTATATGGAACTGAGATGTTTTTAATTTAGTGTTAATTGAATATTGGTAAAAATTACACACATTTTAATTGCTACTCTATATTTTGCAGTTGCTGGTCTCCAGGGCTAGATGTGTAGAGACTCCCGCTGAAATGGCTGTGGGCGCGTGCAACCCTTGACCTGATGTCAGAAGAAGAAGATGGCGTTGTAGATGGACGGGCGGTGTGGATAGTTTCACCTCCAGCCCAAAGAGACGAGAAGCTTTTGCTTTTTTTGCCTTTAATTTGCTTTTAAAAGTGCCTTTTTTGTTTTTTTCATGTGGACACACACTGAACTTTTTGGAATACTGTGTTTTAATTTTCTGCAATAAATACATTTACTTGTACTGAGGTGGTTGCTTATTTGATTTCTGAAATGTGCATGTATTTGTAGCCTGGTAAACTGCAGGTAGCTTGCAGTAATCCTCTCGGGTGAAATTTTCTTTTGCACCAGTAGAGGTTGCTGTGCTTGGGGGGGTTGGGGGGATGGGGCTTGGGGGGGTTGGGGGGATGGGGCTTGGGGGGGGTTGGGGGGTGAGGGTTTGGGGGGGTGGGGCTTGGGGGGGGGTTGGGGGGGTGGGGCTTGTGGGGGGGTGGGGCTTGGGGGAGGTTGGGGGGTGAGGCTTGGGGGGGGGTTGGGGGGTGAGGCTTGGGTCGGTGAAGTTACCCCCCACCCCCCTCAAGTCTGGAATGTCACACCTTTGTGTGACAATAGCCAGCATGGCACCCTGCTGAGCTGGCTACTCCAAACACAGCAGGAGGTCCCAGTACAATACGGGTGTTTCCGGACCGGGAACATTTTTTGTTTTCGGCTGGTTTACCTTACATAAATTCCCGTGCTAGTGCCTAAAATACCGGTGGTATACACAGCCGTAAACCCTGGTTTTTTTGCTGTGATATATATATATATATATATATATATATATATTTTTTTAAAGCTTAAGTAAAAAATACTTACCAAGCCAGGCTAGGAACCAACAGACGAGAGCAGTGGGCGGACCACTGAACGCGGCTGGGACATCTAGCATGTGGAGGAATCAGCTCAGCACAAACAATTCAAGACCGTTTGTGTGGCTGGGGAGCGAGCCAGCCCGAGACACGGGCGCTCGAATCCTCCAGATGGAAAAAGGGAGAGGTAAGATGGCTTGACAGCCACAGCCTTAGAGGGCACCAAGAGTCACAGGCAGGCTGTCAAACACCACCAACCAGAGTTGAGCTTACCTCCCCGAACCTGCAGAAAATATAGATCCGAAACACGGATCTACGGAGCGATTAACCCGCGATGTACGTCAGGTTAACAGCGAGAAGATTCAAGAGGCCGGATGTAGTCTACCGGGCGGTATTTATAGACGCACAGGTAGCCTACACGTCACTCACGTGACACTGTTGTTATTAAATCTTGACCTGCGCGGAGCGCGAGGAGACATATCCACTCTGTTTACTGCCACTGGCAGTCAGGAGGGAATGAAACAGAACCACATAACTCTGAACTCACTGTCTTCTACTGTCTGTTACTCTGTGCAAAATCAAAAAGATTAAGAACAATAAAGTGCAATTCTCAAATAAACACTATTGGTTGTAAAGCCATTGCACATAGTATCTCACTCATCACTCATCTTCTTCCGCTTATCCGTTCCCGGGTCGCGGGGGCAGCAGCCTCAGCAGGGATGCCCAGACTTCCTTCACCCCAGGCCAGCCGAGAGACATAGTCTCTCCAGCGTGTCCTGGGTCTTCCCCGGGGTCTCCTCCCGGAGGGATATGCCTGGAACACCTCCCTAGGGAGGCGTCCAGGAGGATCCGGTACAGATGCCCAAGCCCCCTCAGCTGACTCCTCTCTTGTCCTTTCGGTCACTACCCAAAGTTCATGACCATAGGTGAGGGTAGGGGCGTAGATTGACCGGTAAATCGAGAGCTTCGCCTTTCGACTCAGCTCCTTCTTCACCACGACGGTCCGGTACATCGACCGCATAACTGCAGACGCTGCACCGATCCGTCTGTCAATCTCACGCTCCATTATTCCCTCACTCGTGAACAAGATCCTGAGATACTTGAACTCCTCCACCTGAGGCAGGACTTCTCCACCCACCCGGAGAAGGCATGCCACCCTTTCCCGATGGAGAACCATGGCCTCTGTTTTGGAGGTGCTGATTCTCATCCCTGCCGCGTCGCACTCGGCCTCAAACCGCCCCAGCACATGCTGAAGGTCCCGGTCCGATGAAGCCAACAGGACAACATCATCTGCAAAAAGCAGAGATGAAATCCTGAGGTTCCCAAACCGGATCCCCTCCGGCCCTGGCTACGCCTAGAAATTCTGTCCATAAAAATTATGAACAGGACCGGTGACAAAGGGCAGCCCTGCCGGAGTCCAACATGCACCGGGAACAAGTCTGATCTACTGCCGGCAATGTGAACCAAACTCCTGCTCCGATCATACAGAGACCGGACAGCCCTTAATAGAGGGCCCCGGACTCCATACTCACTGAGCGGCCCCCACAGAATGGCACAAGGAACACGGTCAAATGCTTTCTCCAGATCCACAAAGCACATGTAGACTGGTTGGGCAAATTCCCATGAACCCTCAAGCACCCTGCGGAGGGTGTAGAGCTGGTCCAGTGTTCCACGACCGGGACGAAAACCGCATTGTTCCTCCTGAATCCGAGGTTCAACTATCGGCCGTATTCTCCTCTCCAGTACCCTGGAGCAGACTTTCCCGGGGAGGCTGAGAAGTGTGATCCCCCTATAGTTGGAACACACTCTCCGGCCCCCCTTTTTAAACAGAGGGACCACCACCCCGGTTTGCCACCCCAGCGGTACTGTCCCCTTCCTCCATGCAATGTTGCAGAGGCGTGTCAACCAAGACAGCCCTACGACATCCAGAGACTTGAGGTACTCAGGGCGAATCTCATCCACCCCCGGTGCCCTGCCACTGAGGAGCTTACGAACTACCTCAGTGACCTCGGCTTGGGTGATGGATGAGCACGCCCCAGAGTCCCCACACAGTATCTAAATACAGAAACTTCACTACTGTTATGATCTTTGTTTTTGTCCTAGAACTAGCTCTGACATTTCTGTTGTTCATGATACATGCCGTTGCATTCGGACCGGGTGCACTGCAAAACGTTAGCATGTTGCTAACGAGGGTCAGCTTAACTGAAATAAAGCAACGCTGTGTAACTAAGACTGTGCAACTAAACACAACGTAAATAACTTAACTGTTGTGAAAACAGCCTACAAACTGTACGAAGTTCAGCAAACTTGTCTTTGTGGTCTTCCTGTGTAACTGTTCTGCTACGCTCAACATAGATCAACCTACCCTCACAATGAAATTCGCTCTGATTGGATTTCTTCCCAACTTGTCCCACAAAACAGTAGTTCTGATTGGATCTCTTGTCCATTCGTCCTTCCCAACATTTTTGTCTCGTTTTTATTTGTTGACTAAAGTGTCAGTTATATTTCATCATAGTCTTTGTCATCATATCTGACTTTTATTTAGTTTTTATTTAGTCCGTCCATGAAAAAAGGTTTGTTGATGAATATTTTTTGTCATAGTCTTCGTCAACGAAATTAACACTGGTAAAAGGTAAACGATACCCGGGCCACACCAACACAGAAGGCAGTCTAGTGTTTTATTTTTCCCAGCAGAAATACTAATTAAATATACTAATAAAAACAATGTAAATATTGGCCAGTAAAAAGATTAAGAACAAGATAAGAATAATAAAAACAACTCAGTCTAGAAAGTCTGTTCTCCAGCCACGTCCAACTGTACTAAAATATTTTTTCACATAGCTGGCTGTGGTCTGTCCAGTGGCAGAGGCGCTGCTCGGCGTTGTTGTCTGTGTTGCTGTCTGCGTTGCTGTCGGTGTGGCGTCTTATATTGTCCTCAGCCCTCACAGTCCTGATGATCCGAGGTGATCCGGCGGCTGAAAACAAACACAAAAGATTAAAAATCAACCTCACATGAATTCACAGGCTGATTCGGGTCCCTTTGACTTCTCGTAACTCGGGCCCATCAACGATCTCGTAGCTGCTCGGCGCCATGTACACCGTGGAGGCGGGCTCTGCAGTGTACACGACAGCGGGTGGCCGTGTACACCGCTGCACATCTGAGGAAGACCGGTGAGGGATCGCGTGCCTGGTCCCGCCTCCTCCTGATGAGCTTGACCTGTTTTTTATAATCTTGGCCACGCTGATTGCCAGCCAGTCACTGGGAGACAAGTATAGAGAGGGAATACAAAGGGGAAGAACCATACGTTTGTGTCCTGTCCTTGAGTATGTGAGTTATAATTACAGTTTTAAAGGGTGTGTCAGGATTTGACATTTTCCTGTTTTATTTTGAAAGCCCATGTCTTTGTGTTTAAGTTCTGTCTTGATCTTCCTGTTTCCCATCTGTCCTGATCGTCTGAACTTGTGTCTTGTTAACCTTTGTGTATATCTAGTCTTGTCTTTCCCTTGCTCCTTGCTGGTCCGTCCTGTTTCCTTCCTCCATGTTTCCACAGTCAGGTTTTTGTACAGATGGAACCAGTTCCATGTGACGCCACTCACGCATTAATCTCACGAGATATCTCGCAAGAATCCCGTCTCTTGGTAGAGGGGGGAGGAGGGGGGGGGTCATCAGAGGCTGCAGTGTAGCCAAACAACCACCAGGGGGCATCTGTGAGCAGGAGGACACCGCTCATCCCCCAGCAGCAGAGAGCCAAATTATTAAGGAGGACAAAATAATCTCAGGCTTTCAGTTGACGCATATTATTATTATTTTGTTTAATGTACTGTAGGACACATGTAAACAATATTGAAAAAGCGAACAAAATAAATACAGTCATTCATTCATTTATTCCACTTCTGTTCTGAGCTGTTGCATCCTGACTCTGTAGCGTGTTTTTCTCCTAAAGCCGCAACGCAGGGTGTTTTTTCCAGAGATGAACATAGTTACTGTATGGTCGTTGTTGTCGCTATCTTTTCTTCTGGGCAAAAATAATTATTATTATAATTATTTTTCTGTTTAATGTAGGACACATGTAAACAATATTGAAAAAACGACCAAAATAAATAGTCATATCCACTGCTGCATCTGGACTCTGTTAGCGTCTTTTTCTACTAAAGCCGCAGTGCAGGGGTGTTTTTTCGAGAAAATAGTTATGGGTCGTTGTTGTGGCTCTTTTTTTATTCTGGGCAAAAAGATTCTTATACTCTGATTCTTATAAACCGACATGCTCCTGTTATTACATTTCGTAGAAAATAAAAAAAGTTGCAAGTGCATTTTATAAAAATCTTCTCAAAATGCAATAACTTATTACATAATGTGGCAAAATCTATTACAAAATGGGGCAGTTTATTACAAAATGCAAAATGAAAAAGTTATTACATTTTGGACATTTATTACAAAATGCAACGAGGAATGCTCAAGCCTCCTGACTCAGCCGTCTGATGTCCCCGCCCCCCCAGCAGGCCCCGCCCCCCAGCAGACCCCGCCTCCCCAGCGTCCCCCGACCAATCAGTGGTGGAGGGTGATGACGTCAGATGCAGCCCGACTCCCGCCCTCTGTAAAAAACAGAACTCATATCAAGTCGTAGTTTCTGCCTCCACCTAGCGGCTAAGACTGAAAAGTGCAGTTCAAACGAATGCCTGAATCTTGTATCCCGCGAGTGAAACAGCCATGTTAATTTGGGACCATCTGTAAGTTTTTGATTCTGGTTCACAGTCTGATCTTATATCCTGCTCAGCAGCGTTTTTGGTTACGTTTTTCTGAATAAATCACAGTTTTTGGGAACTCCTGCCTCCCGCTCTCCTGCATCTGGGTCCTCACTAAAACCTTCCTGACAGAACGGACAAGCCAGCATGGACCCAGTAGGAGAGCGGATATCCCTTTGGCAGTATTTCCGCCGGGAGGCAGAGAAGACCATGCCGTGGTTCAGGGAGGAGGAGTCCCCCTTCTGGGGAACGCGCCTGGCTTTCGGTGGGCCCAAGAGCAGGGTCAGTGCAGGCGGAAGACACGACGATGGCAGCGGCAACCCCCTCCTGTCCCTGTTTCGGGGGTGGTCCTGGACGCACCCCGGCCTGTTGCTGGTCCGGGGGTGGTCCCGCACGCATCAGCCCCTGTTCCTGTTTCGGCGGTGGTCCTGGACGCATCAGTTCTGGCTCCAGTGATGGTCCCGGATGCCCTTCAGCCAGTGCCGAGGACCCGGTGTCCCCCCGAGCCAGTGCCGAGGACCCGGTGTCCCCCTCAGCCGGCGCCTCGCTGTCTGTCGGCCCCGAAGCCGGCCCCTCGGATTCTGTCGGCCCCGAAGCCGGCCCCTCGGGTTCTGTCGGCCCCGAAGCCGGCCCCTCGGGTTCTGCCGGCCCTTCGGACTCTAAGTTCCACGCCACGGCCAAGTTCCACGCCACGGCCAAGTTCCACGCCACAGCCAAGTTCCACGCCACGGCCAAGTTCCACGCCACAGTCAAGTTCCACGCCACGGCCAAGTTCCACGCCACGTCCAAGTTCCACGCCACGGCCGCTGCCACAGTCCAAGCCTAGGTTCCAAGGACGGCCTCCCGAACTATCTCACCGGTCGGCCCAGCCCCGAGGGCGGCCTCCCGAACTGTCTCAAGTCCCAAGTAAAACTCTTGTTGACCCACTCATCCACCTACTTGGTCACTTCTTTTGTTCCGATATGTCTCAGCTCTTCATTCCACATAGCATATTTGTTCTCATTTGCTACTGGCCACACTGCCTTCTATGTGGACCTTGTTTGGATTTAATCTTGTCAATGCAGTGAAGGCCTAAAGAAATTAATTTGAAGATGTGTCCTGCTCAACCCTTATGTGTGAATGCAAGATAAGGACTTTCACAACAGGACATCTTTGTACTATTCTCACATGTCCATATGCTCCTGTAACACCACTGTAGCTCAGGGGCACCATGCTAAACTTCAGTCTCTCATGCTTTATTCCCAGGATATGGGTGAAAAATGGCATCAGCTTTGCTCTACAGAAGGTAAGCAAAACTTGATGTTTTGAGTTGCAAAGACGTGCGGCTAAGGTGAACAATATAAAGTGTATTCCTAAAAGAAATCCTGAGTGTCTTTTGTCTTTTGTTGGTATTAAGAGTTAAAGCAGGTTAACAACAAAGAGGGAGCAGGAAAGTAATAAAAAGAAAGCTGTTTTCCTCTTGTTAATCCAAGATTCATGTTGGCAATTACACAAAGTCATTTAAATGCTAACAAGCTAGATGGATAAAACAAAACATGACCTAAAAGGATAACCCTCAAAATATTCCCTCTGATTAAACAAGAGAAGGACCAAACAAGTCTCACTAAACAAAGGTGCACACAAAACATTTTCAAACAATGGGACACCATGTGAGAAATTAAGTTTTGGTAGGGAAAAGTGAAATTAGCTTTGGTAATAAGAAGGAAATACAACATCAACATGTCGACCAGTGCTGAGGGAGTGTTGTGAATGATACAAATAAGATTTAAAGAAGCCTGAACATTTCACATTAAAATACAAATTTTGATTTCATATGAATTTCACTTGTTTACTTACTTTTGGGATGTATAGACTAGTTCACACAGTCTCCCGTTGCTTCTACCAACATAAACTAGCCTATGTAAGCTTGAATCCCAGTCTACTGCAACGAATGAATATTGCTCACAGAGCGACTGTTGACATCATGGCAGGGGCAAGTTAGAGACCCAATAATGTAATGATAGAAGAGAAAATGACCAAGCATAAGACCAAACAAAAGTAAATCTTGGAAAATGCCATAAAAGTGACCCAACCTCTGGCTCTACAGGGGCACTCAAACAGCTGTAGACCAAATAAATTGTGCTGCTTTCATTTTACTCTTTGCTCTTCATTACTGCTTTTTAACCCTAATTTGCATATTAAGGATACTTTTTTTCCAGTGCTCCACTTGTACATATTTGGTGCAAACCACATTGGTGACACAACTGACAACTGATCTGTACAAAATCCTCACAACCTCGGTTTTGAAGAAGGCTTCGTAAATCTCATAAACAATAGACAGGAACATGTATCAAATGTTAGGACCGAGAAATAATTAACACTGTATCTTGTAATAATAGTTCACATATGTATGGGAACTAAGAGGACCAGTTGCTTGCATTTTAAAAGCAAAATGATGTTAGTAAATTTCAGTCATTAAGCATCATATTGTAATTGGATATTGATTTTTAGATCCCAGAATACGTTACATTTACATTTTATTACTTTACATTATAGTTAGCAAATGATTTTATCCAAAGTGACTTCCAACAGAGGAATTTGATCAAGTCCCAGTAACAAAGTAGGTGCAAATTAGTTGGCATTTCCATAAATTCAGCTAAATGCTGCCAAAGCAACAAGTTCATGACAAAAGGTGTTCTTGGAACAGGAAACTCTTTCAACATCTTCTTGACCAAAACGAGGGATGACTCTGCTCTTGCAGCAACTGGTACAGTAACTTCTTCTACCATTTAGAAACAATGTGGGAGAAGAATCTCGACTGAGACTGCCTTGTGTGAAGAGAGGACAAGGCCATTTGATGTTCTTGTAATGAGCGGGAAGGGGTGTAAGCCTTTACGATTGAATGTATGTAAGCAAATGGAAAACTTGAGATCCCCTTGTAGGAAAGTATTAGAGACTTGTGTTTTTGGTTTAGCCACAGGTAGCCAATGAAGCTCAATGTTACGAAACCCCTGGTTAAGCCATGTACAGGAGTCGAAATCAAGGGTCACATAGCATGATATTTGAGATAAAGGGATCCCAAGCATTACAAGATGCAAATGACTGAGTCAACACAGGGTTTTTAAATGGTGTGCTCGTTTTTACTGTCAATCCAGCAAGATATTTACAATATTTACAAGTTTAGCAAAGTACCAAAACAAAAGTATGCCACTGCCAGGGGACGCAGATGTTGCCAAAATAACAAACTAAGCAGCTAAGGAAAAACACAGTTCTGTCTAACTGTCTAATAAGAAAACAAAAGCCTATCTGCCTAACTACACTAACCAGTGGGGTAAAATACAGTAGTGGCAACCATCCCTTACCTAGTGTGACTTAACATAGATTCTACCTAATTGATGCCCCCCGGCTTACCTGTCCCAAGGCAGGGCATATACACCAGACTAAGTAGAAGAACAGAAATAACAGCAGGGTGTGCTTTGGACTCTGAGTAAGCAGCCGTCAACTGGGTGTGAGAGAGCCCGAGAGAACTGGCAAACAGCCCTTTTATAGGGCACAAGTGGAGATGATTGGTGGAGGGCGGAGACAGGGAATCAGAGGCTGGCCAATGAGAGATGGGTGGGTAATGGCTGGTGGTTATGGACCTCAGACCTGTAGAGAATGAGGGGTGGGGAGGGGAGGAGAAGGTGGAAGAGAAATACAGAGACACAGAGAACCCTACCTATGTGGCACGTAACACTTAATGAAGAGAGTTATGTCTGGGTTAATTAAAGACCAGACACAGCATTGCATTCTGGACCTTTTTGTAGAGTTTTGATCGCACAAACTGGAAGGACGGCTAGGAGGGCATTGCAGGAACTGGGGCAGGATATAATCATGCCCTGTAAGGTCTTATTGTTTGTATGTTGTAGAGAGCAAAGCAGCACGACTGGGACACTGTGGTCAGAGAAAGATAACTGGTCATCAAACTTGACATCCAGGTTCTATGTGAGCTTTTTGGGAGTGACAGTAGTACTATAGATGCAATCTTGATGTCGATATTGAGGCTGAATGAATAATGGGCATGGATAACCAGGACTTCAGTTTTAGATGAGTTAAGTTGAAGGTGGTGATCTTTCATCCATGCAGATAGGTAAGAGAGGCAAGCTGAGAATTATGCAGCGACTGTAGGAATGACAGGCAGAGTTTTGTATTATGTGTATTATAGTAGTGATATGAGAGGCCATGTTAAGGAATAATTTGGCCCAATGAGGTGGTTTATATGGCAATAAGAAGGGGCCGAAGTACCAAGCCTTTGGACGCTCCTGTGAAGAGGCAATGTAATGAAGATGTTTTCCCTTGCGATGAACCAAGAATGCACGGACCCTGAGATGCAGTGTTTGAGAGTATAGAGAGCAGTATGTTGTGGTTAACTGTACAAAGGACAGCAGATAAGTGAAGAAGGGAAAGCACAAAGGAGCAGCAGGTCAGCTCCTCTTAGGGCTTCTGTCACACAAGGTGGAGCTGTTTTGGTGGAGCGGCCCTTTTCAAACCCAGACCGATTTATATTAAAAAAGGTTATTTTGTGTGAGGTAGTCCAATACCTATTTAGAAACTGCTCATTGGATTAGGTTTGTAGGACCTGTGTCCGGAAGACAGCCAGAAGCACTACTACCAGTGAATAGTTTGGATAGTTCCAAACTATTCTGATACACAGACAAGGCGGTGGAGGTCGGAGGAATAAATGCCCGTAACTCGTGTAGTGACAGACCTGTAGATTTTGTTAAGACAAAGTTATTCACATAATAAAACCCCGGCCATCTGTGAGACCTCCTCGGCAGTTCTAGTGTGAAGCCATTTCCTTTCTGCCCCTCTGAGAGTCTTGCACAACTAACTGATGGTATCAGTCAGCCACAGACAAGGCTGAGTCGAGCATGCAGGCTTGGTGGATAGAGGACACAGACTATCCGACAAGTGCTCAGTGTAGGGCTGAGAGCAGCACTGAGAGCAGCTTGAGCAAGGAGAATGTGCTAAGAGGAGGAAAGGTGGTGGTAACAACCAAGGCAAAGTGCGTCAGGGACAGGTTACAAAGGTTGTAGCGGAAAGAGACTAGAATAGTCTGGTGCTGGCATCAGGGGTTGATCCAGAAGGCGAATAGAAAAGCAAATGAAGAAGTAGTCAAAGACGAGTAATGGTGTGACCAGTATGCAATCAGCTTTGCAGTTTCTACTGAGACTCAAGTCAAGTTTTTAGTTTGTTTGTTTTTTTTTTACCACTTTTTGTGAGTTGGAGGACAGCAAGTCAGCTTGAGGCCAAATGAACTTGGATGTTTATGTCACCTAAGACGAGTAGCGGAAGATCTGTATCTAACTCATCCACAAAGATAACAGATAAAATCCCAGAGACTTTAACCGGAGCCGTCACCATGATAGCATGGTATTC
This sequence comes from Cololabis saira, assembly GCF_033807715.1. Lineage (NCBI taxonomy): Eukaryota > Metazoa > Chordata > Actinopteri > Beloniformes > Belonidae > Cololabis > Cololabis saira. The sequence continues at coordinate 6,045,999 of NC_084604.1, read as the reverse complement.
AAACGGAGTTCATGTGTTGTCTGGGTGCAGCAGAGCGAATTTCCATCCGTCAGAAATCAGGATGGCAGTCCTGCCTCCTTGCCTCAAACAGCAGGATGTGTGGTAAAAATAGTAGTTAGAGGACAGTGTAGCTGGAGTAGCCATATTTACAGGTTTTATCCAGGTTTCAGTGAGCACCAGGGACTATAGTCTTAAGCTGTTGGACCAGAAGTGAAGATGGCTGTTGTTTACTGCAGATTGGCAGTTGCACAATGATGTTCACGTGGCTGTGGTTTGTTTTAGCAACCTGAGATTAGACAGATTTCTTTGACTTCTGACAGAACAATATTGTTTGCGGATGCCAATGACTGAAAGCACACTTGTCAGAGCCGAGGGTTAAGTGCTATTGCAATTAGGGATGTCAAATTAGCACGTTAATTGTGAATAAATACAGGCATATTAAGCGTGTTATGTTTTTTAATCTCTAACTTTACTTTTTCTGTTTGCAATTTGCCTTTATTATGAAATCTGTGTTTGTGCGGTGGGCTTCCTGTGCTTGAGTTGTGGGTGGAAAACAACGGTCAGTCACACCTTGAAGTGGACATTGATTGGCTGTCACTGTGTTTGGGCTTATTTAGCATATGCTGGACAGGCTCCTATTGTAGCTGGACAGGCATGGGGGGGTGGGGTGGTGGGGGGTCTTATAACTACTTCAAAATACATATGCAACAAATGATGGCGCCCCCAACATGAGCAACAGCCGCAACAAAACGCAACAGAATGCAAGATCCATTTTCTCCACCCCAACGTAGTGGGTATCATATGAAACTAGAAAAGCTACACTTACAGATCATACCGAACATAATCTTTTCTGGGCCGACCACTTTATGCCAATCTCAAAACAAACAGAAAGCCAAAATTCACATTTCACAGCCAGCACATCAGATTTGCGTGTTCATTGCACAGTATGTAAGCAAACCCAGAAGCTATTCTCCCCAAAAGCAGTATATTTTATTTCCTTACCATTTCGTTGTCATTTTCAGTCTATCCACACCATTCTTTGACCAAAATTCACAGCTTAATCCATACTAATGAAACTGCTTCATCTGCAGTCATTTCATATCCTGCCGGTTGTTGCCATTTTGTTGACTCCTCGTGGCTTTTGGGAATTTACGTAAACTTTGTTGACATTCTACATGTTGCGAGCTTTCAAACGAGACACTTGAACGAGACGTCATCCATCAGGTCTCTACCGCTGAGCGTAAACGCTGGAGCGCGGCAGCCATCTTGGATCAGTGACGCACAGTTGCACAGCGCATAGAGAGACGCACCGAAAGACCCTCACAGAGCACAGTGATTTTTGGATTGAGATTTTACATTTACAAAATCATGTATCATCAAATCATCAAAGTAATTTATAGCCATATAAAAACAAATTCGGGACATTTTGGCACAGTATCCAAGTGCCCAAATAGAGAGTCCGCCTGGTACTATCCACACTAAAACCTTTATGAAATCTATGTGCCTGAAGCTATTCTCATGTAACTTGGTACAGTTGTAGTCAAGGAGTTGCTGAATCCAGGCAGTGGTATCTTTACAATTATATGCATTGCTATCATGGTGTTTTCCACTGTGCAAACAAAAATAAATTAGACAAGGATACAATTTATTTATTTTTCTTTGGTTGATCGCAATTTGGTCGGGCATGTGAACATTTACAATTTTTCTGACACTGAAATGTATTCTGTGAGCTATCCATTGAGAGAGAAGTTTTGTATTGGGTACAATTATCAAAGTGCATTCACTCTCAATTCAATAATTTTTCTTGAAAGTAGAAAAAAAAACAAATTTTTTTATTTGTTTACTAGCTTTTTTACTTTTTCTTTTTTTTCCTTCTAAGTAACATTTCTTTATTTCTCACATCACATATATTTCACAGGTATATTAAGAAAAAGACTCCACTCAAGCATCTCAAGTTAGTTAGTTAGTTAGGACAACCTTAAACTTATGGAAAACTTGTAGCTTTTTCTATTCCCTTTAGTTTTTTTTTTATTATTTATTCCAGTCTGTTGTGGTACTACTGGTCTTTGCCAATGAAAATAAAATAAATGACGTGCCTTTTTACAGTTACATTTACCATGTAAAAATGACAACCACTGCAAGAAATAAAGGTTGAAGAAATGTTTTCAGACATTTTTTTTCCCCAGACGAGTTTTCAGGCTTGTGGCCCTCCCAGAGTCAGATAACTACTTAGCTGAGCTGCAGGGATTGTTACACCAAGAACTGTGCTTTTCATCCCCACAGAGCCTTTTTGATCTGTGATTATCCAGTACCTGAAATCACCACTTAGTTTCTCACCACTTCCAACTTGGTGGAAGTTCACTTCACTATGGAAATTTAGCTGAAAGCAGTGTAATTTTGAGAATTGGTTTTAAATGCACAGACTCTAGGCAGGTGGGGATTTAAATTAAGTTACAAAACTTTCATGGACTTCAGGAACAGGTCACACATGCTTTGCGCCTACAAATGTTGCAGCTTTTGAAGGTGCCACAGGTTTCAGTGAAGCTGCCATGCTCTTGTGGAGAATGTTAAATGCTCTATACTGGTTAAGATAAACTTTACTTTCGGGACTAAAGCTAAAACTAATGCTTTTAGGATTTATTGAGTATTTGCTTTGACAGCTGTTTCTCATTAAGGGTTTTGCACTGATTAATTTGGATGCTAAATAAAAGGTTTTACAGGGAATTGTGTTCTGTGGTGAGAAAAGTTGTAAAGCAAAAAGTTGTGAAGCAAACCCATTTAATTAAATATTGATAGTCTCAAATAGATTGAATAGTCTCAAATGGATGTCTCTGTTGGTGACCTAAACTGCAAGCAATGCTAATTAAATGTTTTGCTGTCAGGGGACCCAGCACTGAATCCCCATAAGCCTCCTCGACTGCAGAAAGGATTAAATCCCACTTCAAAGCTATTAAGAAGAACAGAGTTGTGCATACTTCGTACTGAGGATAGGACCGTTTAAGTGGTTGAAAAAGAGCAGACACCTCTGAGTTTTCCCTTTTTCATTTTGCTTTGAATACAGGTAGAATCTTTATGGTATTTATGGTCATCCTTGAAAAATTTATAAAATTTATAGTCACGTCATACAAAATGTGAAAAAAACTAAAATATAAAACACAACTACAAAGAGAGATTTTGCTATGAGGGATACTTCAAAGTCAGATAACCGTCTCACCTGTTTTTGTACCTGGTTGGACAGATGCTCCATGTGCCTGGGCTACAACAGGGTTACTCAAGATCAATATATTTTACCTCTTATTTAGGACCTCTTTGAAGGTTTGATTGGAGGAGAGGTATTTAGGAAAAGTAAAAAAAAAACTTGCTGTAAATCAGGCCTAATTATGGAACTACAATCAAAACAACTGCGTGTGGAGATATTAAGTCTTGGCTCTCTGACATGTCTGACTTTTGCATTAAAATGAAGCAACTGGATGAGCTTTAAACAAACCTAAAACTTGAAAGTTGACAGAAAACTGGAAAACTGTTTCTGGAGGACCCAGGTTCAACCCAATGTTGGGCGTCGCCCATGTGAACTCTGAACTTATAAAATGTATGAACACTTCGTGAATGTGTATATTCAACTTTGAAACGGCTCAGCTGAAAATCGGCTGTAATGTGGCTCCAAAATTGGCCGACCTGAACTACAACCCCCAGCATGCCTTGCGTGGGGGGGGTGGCGCCTACAAGCGGCGCGCATCCAATCACAATGAGGCACCGATGACGGCACCGATGACGTCACCGCAGCGCGCGTAGGATCAAAACGCTGCGCTGCTCGTTCATCGCTCTCTTTTTCCTTCATTCAACTGGCGGATCAGCACGTCTTTCTGGCTCCGGGCCAAAGGGACCACGGCCTTCCCCCCCCCAAAGGGGGGGATACGAGGAGAGGTCTGCAGCGTGGTCTGGCCGGAGTATCAGCAAGGACCCGCGGCGCAGACAGCGGCGCAGACAGCGGCGCTGAATCCCTCTCTCCTTTTCCTCTCTCTCTTCCGATCAACCTCATCCTGAGCAGCAGGACGTTTGGCCCCGGGCCAAGGTCCCATCTTCCTTTCTCCCCCAGCTGGGGGGAGGTGTAAGGCCCCCCCCATCGGATCGGGCCGCTCCGTTGGACCTGCAGCCCATTGAAGCCGCGGAGCCGCTCCGATCAGCTCTCGGTCTCAACTTTTCATCCGGAGCTCCGACTCCCGCTTCACGTGTCCCCGGTCCCTGGGAGCTGGAAAGGGGGGAGAAGCCGCTTCGAAGCTCGGCCCCGGCCCAGGGTGAGACCCGTTCCTCTTTCCTTACTTCTCTCTCTCTGCTCTTGAGTTCACCTGAAAGGACCTGTGGACAGCCTGCCCCGCGCAGAACCGAGACGCATCCCGCCGCCCCATCCGGGGCCACGCGCTCATCAGCCCGACGGTAACCCGCACGTCCCAAGAAGTGGACCGGCCCGCGCGCACCGAGACGACGTGATAGCCTCCGGACCGGGGGGGGAGCACCGGCTGCTTCACGCTGTAGCCCCGTCGTCCTCTCGTGAATCCAGAGTCAGGAGGAGGAGCGGGAGAGGCGGGAGGACTCTCTTGGATCGGACTCCGACCAAAGACCCGGCAGGAACCCCTGATCGGCACCCGGAGACCCGAGGAGGCGTGAGGTTTTGAGACCTGGGTGTATGAGTTTAACTGGGAGTGTTACAGAGCAAAATCTGTGTTCAGAGCTGAGATTACATCAGCATCATCATCAGGACTGTTGTCATTAATTTGTAGTCACTACTTTCTGCTAGTCATTCATGTTTTAAAGCGCCGTTTCGCCAGTTGATCACTTTTTAAACACCGGGATCACCATCCGTTCTAATTGCACGTGGCGTGGTTACAGTTCCGCCATCTTTAAAATACCACCCTCTAAACACTGCAATATTTTAAACTGTACATGTTCGTGATATCATTTATTATTGCTTTGATTTCTTTTTTTTTCATTCCATGCATTTAACTTTCATTTCATTTTTATTGATTGTTGTTTTTCTAGTTAGTTAATGGTTTTATAATACTTAAGTTCTGCCATCGGGATTTATTGGGTATTTATTTACATCTCTTTGATACCCGTATGTAAATAAATTCTGATTGATTTTTAATGAGTGGTTGTTGTTATTTCATACAAGATTTGGTCACAAACTGATTGTTTAAGCAGAACCAGTGCTCGGATCTCACGCCTTCAACTGGTATTCTGTAAGTGATAGTAAGATTTGCTGTTCTGCAGGATAATTCAAATCATATGAGACTGATTTTCTGCTGTTTAGTTATCATTTTTCCCCGGATTAAGGCCCTGGGGTGGTGCCCCTACGAGAATTATTATCATTTTGATAATTCAATTTGATAAATAGTCGACTTTATTAATTATTAATAATTCTTTAATAGAATTATCATTAGCCTTCGATAACTGACCAGCTTAGCTACCTGAGTTGCACAACATTGATGAGCCTGAAACGATATTTAGTTTTAATTCTGTTCATTGTGGAGGAAGCTGCCTCACAGCTGTATGTGGACCCAAACATGGGCAGGATGTTTTAAAATGGTCAGCTTATTTTTTGTGAAACACACACACACGGCGCACCGACCGAAAAGGCGCCGTCTACACACACGGAGCGCCACCTTGCAACACACACAAGCATACAAGTGTGCATATTTAAAAATAGAGCGGGAACAAAACTTAGTTTGATTGTACTTTATTAAAGTTATTTACATTAATCAGTTGTCAGGACTCAGCGTGTCGGCTTTCATCCGAGCCTGATCGCGCTGAGACCGGGAGAAGTGATCAGCTGAGGCCGGGAGAAGTGATCAGCTGAGACCGGGAGAAGTGATCAGCTGAGTCCGGGAGAAGTGATCAGCTGAGACCGGGAGAACTGATCAGCTCTGCGACGGTTACGAGCCAGGCGCGCTGCTCTCTGGCCGCGCTGAGCAGCCGAGTGACTTTCCGATGTTTTTGCGAAAGCCCGAACAACAGTCCAGCCCAGCAGTTACATCAGCCCACGCATCTACAATCCATCAGCAGTAAACGACAAAGCCGCCGACCGAGCGGCAGCCGACCTCCCAGCCGCTGGGACGCGTCAGGATAAATGATCACGCCGTGCTCGCTCTGCCCGTTGGTGGGCGCAGACCCAAGTAATCGATCCCTGATCCTGGTGGATCTAAACGTACTCTGTGCAAAATAAAGGATTTTCTCTGTAAATACACACCATTTATCTTACTATTACACGTACAGTTGCTGAGTGTCTTCTTCTCCTCATTTGGTCGGGAGTTGCTATGCAGTCCCGCAGCCCACACGTACAAAACAGAATTCTTTTGCGGCCCTCTAGGTGGCGCTCACGGCCCAGGTTTGGACCGCGGCCCTATGGTTAAGAATCACTGATCTAGAGGATACTGCACTGTCCCACTCAGGAAACATGTATCTAGACAAGATTTATTCTCCTTTCGAGCCTCTAAAACGAACTCAATACCAAGTAATACTGTCAATTATGAGCTTGTTTACCAAACATTTTAAAATACTGTTGTTAGAACACAAACTGCTATCTAAAAGCTGTATATCATTGTTATTGTCACAGTTGTCTGTTTTATGTATCTAATTGATTCTTATTTACAAGGGACCATCAACCTGTCCAATGGTTTCAAATATGACAGTTAGCCTGTGGCTAAGATGACTATTTATCTTAGAAACTGCCTGTCTCCACCTTATGTAGGTTTATTTTGGTGTCCAGGTGGTTACCACGCCGTGAATAGTGATGGACAAAGGCTGGCTCTGGCAGAATATTCTCCAAATAAAGATTTCAGGTGTCGCTGTCTGAAGGAGAGGTCCTTTTCACTTACTGTGCTGCCTCCAGACGGACGCAAATAGTTGTACTGCGTATTTAAGGGAGTTACATTGGAAGTACTCTGGATGAACCAAATCTGACATTTTCTGCTTTCATTCTTTGTTTAAATTTCATTGCAATAAACAACAAAAAAGACAAAATCCATAATTGAGCAAAAGTGCTAAGTGAATGTACAAAAAATAAATGAACACTTTGTGTTGTGCTGGGTCAAAAGCCTATTAGTCACATTTCCAATTCAATCTATGACAATTAATTTATCACTTAGTGAAATTTTACAGCTTTTGCTTAATATTAGTGATTCCATCTCTTTTTCTATTTTTCCAATCCACAGAAATGAACAAAGATGTCATTCTGCTGTCAAAACTAGGAACACTGCCTGCGGCAAAAGCAAGCCCTCGCAGGCTAATAAAGATGTCTACTGTTGGCTCAAACTAACTCAGGAGGGAAAAGTCGAGTGTTTTTTTGACTGTGCAGAGCCAAAGTGACAACCTGTATCAGGCTGAAAAAATAATGAGCTAGAATGTTCACTCATCACTTTTGCAGCAGCATCTCTTTGTGATTAGACAGAAGAGTCTGCCCTGTCCACGCTCCCCCCGTCAGAGTGCCGTTGTTTCTGGAGAACTTGGAAAGTTGCTCAGTCGTGGCTTGCCTGTGGTAGAGCAGTCGGGTACTTCACCTTATAAATGCTTGGCTGAAGAAGGCACTTGCCGCCTGAATGCGTCCGCAGAAAGCCTGGGCGGCATGCAGCTGTATAAAAGGAATGATGAGATAGACTTCCTGTCATGGTTGGAAGTCAGCGACTGTGACCCCTGTGTAATGACTTCAATTGTGGAGGGTTTTCTCTTTGATATGGCCTGTGTGTAAATACAGTAAAGGAAAATGAATGTCCAAAATAGCAGTTTTCACCTGTGACTGCTCTTTTTCCCTGGGTGAGCACACATCCCTGTGCCACAACCAAAGTGAATTAAATGAGATTTTTCACTTTTGCCACAAGCTGGAATATTTCCACAGGAGGAGAATGAAATAGGCATAGTGTATAATCCTCTCTGAAAGGATTGGAGAGGAGTGAACTTGTCCAGCAGAAGCAAATTAAGATGTCAGCCGCAGTGTTTGAAAGCAGAACAGCACCAAATCTCAGGAGGTGAGATACTGGACTGACTTAAAAAGATGCAAATGACCTCAATTATCAATACAATTTCCTTTTTAAATTGGACTCAATAAGTGCAATTTTACTCCCATATACATTTCACTGGCCTCCACACAGACCCCCTACCAAGTGTAAAAACATTGATTTGCATCATGCGTGTGGTGGTTTTACAAAGATAGACTGTTTATATCAGGTTATTGATTTTTCTTTTCTTTCATAGAATACTGAAGAGTTTGGTTTCTTGGCTGATAGGTGTATCACCGCATAACATGGGGGTAAATAACGTAGCAGAATTAAATAACCTGGACCATGTCCTTGTGTGTATCGTACGACCTGCTAGCTTGATTACTATGGTGATGAGTCGTGGTCCATGCGATGATAAACACCACAGCTTCTGTGAAAAGATAATATTAACCGTGTTTTCTTAGAAGCAAAGTCCAAATAGTTTGCTACGGTTCTGTACCGCGGTAGAATTCTCACGTATTCAAGTACTTTGCTGTGTATCTGTACTTCTTCATCTTCACTGACTTTGTAGAGCGCCGCACTGAGCCACGAGTCACATTGAGTAACTGAAACACAATTCTGAGTTGGTAAAGATCAGAGCTTATTTTTCACATTCATAACTCCAAGTGTCTCCTTGAACCAGACGTTCCTGTGAACCCAGCACCTCTCTGAAGTGGCCCGCATGTGCACCAGATACCATTTGTTTGACATGTGTGACGACCCTCTTTGCCTTCCTGCCTTGTGGCTTGTCTTCCTCCCCCCCCAGGTGGCAGTGGGGGGGGGGGGGGGGGCTGAGGGTCATCAGAGAGGTGGCAGCACCTGTTCTCAACGAGCCTTTAAAATGCTCTGGCTGCTCACTTCTCCCCTCTCTCTCATCACACACACACACTGTTTCCCGCATGCACTGATCTACTGACTACACACGCCATATTTAATTAAGGTTTTTTATCTTGTGATTATTATTTGGTAATATTTAATGAAAACCATTTTTGATTGGCTTTCCTTGTGTTGCGTCTCCCTCTTTGTCATGGCCGTGCGGCCCGTTTCGTGACAAGTGGGGGCTTGTCCAATCAAGTTTGATTTGTTTCAGGCTGTTGGGTGCCCAAATTGATTAAGGGATTTGTTTGTGAGTGGATGGTGTCAGCTATGGAGATGTCTAGTGTTCCCTGTTTTTAGGAGATGCAGTTTTCTGAATAAAGTTTCAAAGTTTATTTAGATGGGACAATGCATATTAATGCACACTACATTAAGCAGTGTGAATACATTAAACAGTGTGAATACACAGGGTTTTAGCAGAAATGCTAGTTTCCACCCGCAGTCCCCACATACAACCAGACACACTCACACTCACAACTACGGGCAATTTAGAATCATCAATTAACCTACTATGCATGTTTTTGGACTGTGGGAGGAAACCGGAGTACCCGGAGGAAACCCACGCAAGCACGGGGAGAACATGCAAACTCCACACAGAAAGACCTGCTGGGCCTGGGAGTGGAACCGGGAACCTTCTTGCTGTGAGGCAACAGTGCTAACCACTAAGCCACCGTGCTGCCCATAGGAAAGTTAATTTAGTTTTTTAGTTTGACTGTTGTTCAGTTGGAGGAGGTTTGTCCTGTGTTCAGTGTGTTGATTAAAAGGGCAGATGTAGGCTATCAGCAGTGAGGCAGGGTCTTCTGGTGTGTTGAGTCTGGTTTTTGTGGAGTTTCCCTTGATAGGTATAGCGACGTGGTCCTTTTGGGCACGTTGGTTTTTTTTTTGTGTGTGTGGTGTGCGAGCAGAGCAGTTGTCTCTGGGACAGATCCGTAGCTGTTTGAGTAACCAGCTTGACTGGGGGCTTTACCAAGCTACTGGTTTCAGTGTTTCAAGATCGCACCGCTAAAGCTACATGAAGACTAGGGTTCAGTGAGATTAGGTTAGTTTGGTATAGGCAGTTTAGTTAGTAGGGGAGTTCCACATCAACTTGTGGGGACACTGGTAGTGTCTTTGTGCACCAGTTGGCCTGTGCAGCACTGGCTGTAGCTCTGTTCTAGAGTATGTTCTTTTGCTGAGCTTAAGACAGTGTTTACTGTAGAATGGCAGGGATAGAGGAATTTATTGCTGCCCTAAGTGAGGGTTTTTCTGGATCGTTGCACTAAGGGTCAGCTGTTGAAAATTGAACACATGGCTACGCAACTTAGATGGAACTACAACTTGAAAAATGGGGTCACCAGCAAAGTCCTCACCATGAGGCAACCACTTCCTCAGCAAAAATACCATCCTGAAGTAGCCACTGGCAACATTTTCCACCTCCCTGGCTGACAAAACAGACTGAAATGCCTTTTCTAATGATGGGTCAGCACTTTGCTCACTCCCCAGGTCAATGTGAGACACAGACAAAGGTAAATCCGGCAAACATGGCAAAGCAGTCTCCCCTTTCCTCCTCCGACTCATTGCCCGTGTAACCGCACATGCAGAAAACACTTCAGGGAAACACAGAGAACTTTGATCAGGCTGTTCTGAACTCAACGGAGAATTAGTGACAACTTGAGGCGGCGGCTCACGTGCCCAAACACGACTGCCAGCCAAATCGTTACCCAGAATTCTATCATTCCTATTCCTTCGACTGGTAACGCTGGTCTCACCCCAATAGGCACTTCCCCCTGCACCAAGCCACAATCTAAGGTCATCTTATGCACTGGGACAGGCAACAACCCCATCCCTCACATAAGGATCCTATCCCCAGTGTCAGTCTTCTCTGAAAATGGCAAAACAGATTCCACAACATAAAAATTAACAGCACCAGTATCTCTCAAGATCTTAACAGGAACCTTAGTGTCACTCCCAGCCCGTGTTACAAACCTATCAGAGACAAAAGGCCCATAAGACACGCTAGGGTACTCAACCACACCGAATTCAGCCTGCCCATCTTGACAACGTCCCACACACACACACACACACACACACACACACACACACACACACACACACACACACACACACACACACACACACACACACACACACACACACACACACACACACACACACACACACACACACACACACACCTTGTTTTGCATCTCACTCTTTGTCATGGCCATGCAGCGCGGTTCGTGACACATGTATCATTTGTGTCAGCAACAAAAAAATAAAGAAAACATATATGTGTATATGTGTAGATGTATGTATATACAGTATATATATATACACATATATCCATTGAGAATAAGATTAGAGGTTTGATGTAAAGTGTATGCGTAAAAGCATATTTATATATGGGTAAAACATTTTATTGAGCTATTGAAATGATAATCCTGAGGTGCTCCTAAATAATTATTCCAAAAAATGTCAGCGTTTTGCACAACATCGCCTATCACTGGTCTAATGAAGGAACAGATATGCTTGAGGCTTGGTCCAGGTTGAAAGATGCAGCCATTTGTCAATCATTTCACAATGATCCACTTCCCACAGCAGTGAAATGCCAAGTCAGCCATGTGTGACAGTTGACAAGGGTGTGTGGTTGACCCAAATGCAGCACAACGGCACGGAGTGTTCAGTAAAAGTCTGTATTAAAGTCAACCTCACAGCAGGCAATAGAGCAGAGTTCAGTCCTCAGGATCGTGGTAACGCTCAGTCGCAGGAGAGCAAATTTGTACATTTACAGTGAGCGAAAATAACAGAGTCAAATTCCCTGTCTTGTTTGACCAGACTTGGCCAAATAAACATGATTCTGATTCTGATTCTGAATACCAGAAAACAGCTGGTGTGAGCGCTGAGTAGATCTGGAAGCCGGAACACAGGAACTGAAACACCAGTCAGTCAGAGCAATCACTAGGCAGCCCAGGGAGCAGGCAAACAGAAACCGTGGACTCCTCGATGATGAGGGGTCCTCCATCTCGCTTAGAGGGTTCTGTAGGGCTGGTCCGGGTGTTGCTGGTGGCAGTTGGTGAAACCGGCGGGGACCCATGATCTCGCCTCCAGACCATAACCCTCCCAGTCTACCAGATAATGGATGCCCCTCCCACAGCAGCGGGAGTAGATGAGGCGGCGAATGGAGTAGGCGAGACCTCCATCGAAGAACCGGGGAGGTGGGGGGGGACCAGAGGGCTTTCCATCACAGACTGGATTCTAGAAACATGGAATGTAGGGTGGACCCGCATGGACCGGGGAAGCTTCAGGCAGACTGCAGCAGGGTTAATGATTTTGAGGATGTCGAACGGATCAATAAACTTAGGAGTCAGCAGAAGAGGAAGGTCCTGGGTCGATAACCAGACCTTCTGCCCCACCCGGTGAGTGGGTGCGGTGGAGGGTCAGCGGTTGGCTGAGGCAGAGTATTGGTCCACAGGCTGTTGGAGGGCAGCGCTGGCCCAGGCGCGCCGACATTGGCAGATGAAAGTCTGTACGGCTGGGCAGGAAACTATCTCCAGGGCTGGGAACAGGGGTGGTTGATACCCGTTGGTGCACTAGAATGGGGAGAGGCTGGTAGATGAGCTTTTGTTTCACATCATTACAGTTCTTCCACCCACATCAGCATCATGCAACGGAGGGCCACCTCCATCTCCTGGTTCTTCCGCTCCGTCTGGCCATTGGATTGGGGATGAAACCCGGAGGACAGGCTGGCTGTGGCCCTGACGAGGGTGCAGAACTCCCTCCAAAAGACAGAGGAAAACTGCTGTCCCAGGTCAGAGACCACATCCATAGTTAGGCCACAGGATGGGACACGTGTTGGATGACCAACTCAGCAGTCTCTTTGGCCGAAGGCAGCTTAGGGAAGGGGATGAAATGCGCCATCTTGCTGAACCGGTCTACCACCGTGAGGATGGCGGTGTGCCCTTGGGATGCAGCTTTTCCATAACCTCCGCATGCAGAGCTACCGACACTGCCCACTTCTGCGGGGTCAGGCTCTCTCGGGCAACTTGCAATGTGTCGGCTGGGGTCATCTTGGCGAGTTCGGACTGTTATGGATTATTTTCTTTGAACCCAAGCGGACGACACCAGACAGGGTTAAACTTTAGCCAAAAACACAGCGTGGTTTAATTGTAAAACACAAAAAGCTCCCACAGGGAATCCACAGAGAGATGTACAAAAAAAACCCTTACTCACAGGGAACACAAACATTCCTCACAGGGAACTCGAAAATCACAAGGCACAGAGCAACAAACAAACAAAACGAACTCGCCCCAAGCTATTGGCAGCCCCGCTCTTTAACTTCTCCCATGGATGAGCTGACGAGCTGCAGCTGAGCGCTCAGAGCGCGACTCCACTGTCTGCCGGAGCGCGCAGCTCTTCTGGCCACACGCTGCGCCGACTCCACGCTCCCAGCAACCGGGTTGCAGACAGAAGCCCAGCCGGCCGAGCCCTAACAATTTTAAGTATTATGTAAGAGCAGGGTCACCGCAACAGGGGCTTGCTTCGTAGCCCACAGGCTGTATCTAGTTATTTCAATACTACAACATGTAACTTTTACTCAGACAAAACTTGAAGAACTATTTAAACTTCAGTATATATTTAAGTAGTACCTTAAAATGTTGAACAGAAAAAAACGCTAATTGTGTGTATAATGATTAGCCTTCCCACACATGTCTTACTTTGTTTCCATAGTACTTAAAGAACAACAATCAGAAAAAAAAGAATGATAACACTAGTAATAATAATAATATAAATCTGCTCACCCAGGAAAAATGTATCCCCACATGCTTTGGTGTAACTGGAGCTGCCGTCAGTCACCACTGCAGTGCATTTACAGCTTCATCTGGTGTGTGAAACCTGGTAGGAGCATCTTCCCCCGACAGCTTTTGTTTCACATCATTACAGTTCTTCCTCCACACAGTGGAAAGTAAAAGGACCAGGCCCACTGCTCATATATGGCTGAGTATATACAGTATACATGTTATACTCACCGAGGAATGTATACGATCTATGATCATTATTACAGTAAAGCCTCAGAGACATCTGGAGGAATGTACAACAACACACACAAACACACACATCATTCTGATCCTACGACAGAGCCTACATGCAATTAGTTTTTCTCTCTTTTATTGTTCCAGCAACAGTAAACTTGGCAGTTGTGAATTAACTAGCAAGACAGATTTAACCGTTGATTCTTTTGCTAAAGCATCTTACTGTGCTTAAACTGTACTGGTTCTTCACTGGTTAGTGATGTAACGTAAAGAACCAGTAATGCAGACTGACCTGCAAGACAAGGTGACTAAGGAAACTGTACAGACAATCTTCTTCCTGGTGGTCCACTTTTAGCTTTTTAGTCATCTCAAAGATCAAACCTACAAACCCTTTTTCGGCAAGAAAGAGTTCCACATTTTAACCAGGTCTTGGTGTTGAAAAGACTCGCCACGCATCCGTCTTGTGCTTCTCCACTACGGGCCGAGGCGGGTAGAGGCGTGCCGAGTAGGTACTTTTTCTGTACCTATTCTGCCGAGGTTCTAAGCGTGCTGAGTCGGCCCTGTATCTGACGTCATCACACTACACGCCACTGATTGGTCGGGGGCGGGGCCGTCAGACGTTTGAATCAGGAAGTGGGGAGTCAGCGCGAGCGCAGCCCGCGGCTTCCTCATTTTATCCGACAGGCAATGGCAGCGCAAAAGTCTGTTTCATGATCCAACTCTGAGGTGCAAATGTTCCTAAACCTGGTGGCTGAGGAGAGAATTAAAAAGGGATGTAGACGGGTGATAAGGAATGATCAGATCTACCACCATTAGTCACTTCCCAGCCGCTAGCGGCACCCAGCTGATTTCTCATCAGCGCCGACGAACAAAATAAAAAACAAAAAGCGTCGCCGCTTGAAGCTTCTTATACTCTCATTTTTTAACTTGATATCGAACACAAGCCACAGATCCAGCAGCACATCTATCATCTCCTCCAGGTTCTACATCTTTAGTGTTGTTGTCTTCTCTGTTTAGATCACACAATCAAGTACGTCACAGCAGCACGAGGCGTGCCGAGTCGGGGCGCGCTGAGTAGGTACTAGTGGATAAGCGCCATTAAACACTGAATTCACTGAGCACACATTGGAGTGGGTGCAAGGATTGAACCCACAACTCAACTCTAACTTTATTTATAAAGCACTTTAAAAACAACACACTTGACCAACGTGCTGAACACAAACATGGATCCAGAGAAAAACATTACACATGTAAAAACATGTCAAATATAAAACATAAAAGCATAGAACAAAAAAAAACTGTAAAATTGAGTTTTTTCTCAAAGTCAGAAGAATCAATAAGACACCAATTACCATGAAAAATACCATGTACCATGGTGTTTTTAAATTCACTCAAAACTGGACCTTTCACCGAAGCTCCTCCACTTACATCACCCCCCTCCGCTTGTCCATTGTTTAATAGCATTATGTGGGGTCTGTTCCAGCGTGGAGGGTCAACAAACTCGTCAAACCTGCGATAAGAAAGTTGGCGTTTTGCGTTATCAAAAAGCAGCTTTAGAGTTGGCTCAGTCAAGTCCGAGTGTGATGGCGCTGAGATCAGCGTGAGCACCTTAAGACTTTATCAACAGTGGGACTTCGGTACCATGATTCAACATGGCAACATCAAATAAATAAGAGGTCCTACTTTTATTTGTTGAAATTGCAATCATATAGTGAATTTGGGCTCATTGTTCTGCAGAAAAGTAACACGGCTGCTGTGGTGCAGGAAAGAGAGCTGGGATGGGACAAATTACAGAGCCAGAGAATGTAGAATTCAAATATTTAATGACATCTATACTCTGGCGTGAATGGTGGAGTGTCGGATATTGTTGATTCACTTTTCATGTAGGTGCAAGCCTGCTCTTGGAAAAGAGCCTGGAAACAGTTGAAGATAAAGTATAAGAAAATAACTCAGGTAACTCAAACGTAACGTACATGGTTGTCAAAACACATTCGGCCCTCAGAAAGGAAAAATCATTCAAGGTGCTTTGAAGGGAATATAGGTGCCATTAGGTCATCCAGAGAAATCCTGCAGGAAAATCCCCTAAATGTGGCAGCAGGAAGCTTTTAAAAAAGTTACTTCAATCTTAAATTATGTTGATTTTAAAATCATGTAGGCTACCTGAAACCCTGTGAAATTCTTCTGAAAGGCCTCTACGACTCTGTGGTCAGGAATAGCGACTACACTACGAAGAAAATTCAGAAACCGCTTGACAGCCATTAACACTTTTGTCCTGTTGAATATGTCTGACATCCACAATATTATAACGCAAATTGTCATTAGAAGAAGAAGAAAAAAGTAAAACAACAGTGAGTATTTAGTGCGAGGAAAGGTTATGGCCATGATAAGTCATTTCTTTGTGATGCACTGAATATTGAGATCATGTTTCCAGGCTATCAACCTGTGCAGGAAACAGCAACGCTTTAACTGAAGTCATCAGGGTGAGAGGTCCCATGTTGCGCTTTTCCTGACTTCAAAAGGTTCAAAATTGACTTAATCTGTAATATACCTAGTTGTCAGGATGTCTGGCTGCCATATTAGAAGGTGCATGATTGATTAAGCAGTAAATAACTTTTTTGAAAGAGTAGAATTTGCATGTGCAGATTGTTCCTCTAAACTCCAAACGCAGATCAAGCCAGCCTAGCATCTATCCCCGTGTGGGGTCAGCCCCAACCCCCTTAGATGCTATTAGGTTCAATAAGAAAGACCTGCTAATTGTCTCTGTTGCCATGGCACTTTACTCACAGTGATGCATCTGATTGGTTTAGGATGGTAACCAATAACAGCAGGGCGGGGGGGCAAACTGGTGCCCACACAGCACACATACCCCTTTTTTCACCAAACAGATTCCAGGGCTGGTTCTGGTTCTGGGCCAGTGCTGAGTTTGAAACCGGGCTTTCTGTTCCCACTGACAAAGAACTGGCTCCGGGCCAGAAAAAACGTTTCCAAGGTAGCACCAACTCTTTGCTGTGCTAGAGGAAAGAACCACTTACGTTCAAATGAGCGACAAATTAACATGGATACAGCAAAGCAGCAGTTGTCTGTGGAGGAGACATTTAGGGATACCATGCACGGATGGTGCTATACGGATCGAGTCCGTATTAGAGCAAATACATTGTTGTTGCTTCAACTTTCGCGCCAATGCAAACCCAGCGACGTAACTAATGTTTGCAGCGACGTAACTGACGCTTACAGTGACATAATGACGTGGCTCCCCTTAGCACCCGAGCTATGAAAAAGCAAACCGGTTCTCAGCTGGTTTGCAAGTTGAACGAGTTGTGAACCAGCAACAGCAGTTGCCCAGAACCAGCCCTGGAACCGATTTGGTGGAAAAGGGGTAACAGAGAAACAGAAGATTTATGGCTCATTTATACTCCATGTTTGCAATGGATACGGACACGTGCCGAGCCTTCTCTCCGTGCCTTGCTTTGATTTCGTCCGTCTATTGGTATCCTTGATATCCCAGACAAAATGGAGCGCTACCACCAGAAGACTCAGACGCAGTATTAAGCATGGTGTGTGAAATACAAGAAAAATGCAACAGGAGAACATAAAGCTTCTCATCTCCCATCTATGTCCATAGTTTGGTTCAGTGATTCAGTGTTTTCGTTTCCCGTGTCTCTGACATTGTCAGGGTTTGGTTTTTTAAGGACCCAAGTGCAGGAGACAGAGGGAGGCTGGAGGCAGGAGTTCTCAAAAACAAAGGGGTTTAATCCAAAAGGGCAAAAGCAAAGCGCTGCAGAGCAGGATAAAATACAAAAACCAGGAACAGGAACAAAAACACGAGGAGACATGGAGGAGAGAACAGTACGGACCGACAGGGAACCAAGGAATGACAAGACAAGATATACTGAAGGGATAACGAGACACAGGTGCAGACACAATCAGGGCAGATGGGACGCAGGCGGGGCAAGACAGAAACTGAAAGTTACAAACTGGGGGGAAGTGTCAAACCCTGACAGTACTCCCCCCTCAAGGGACAGATCCCAGATGTCCCCAGAGTCCTAACCCAGGGTGGGCGGAGGGGGCCTGGAGGAGGGCCCAGGCCACACAAGGCCAAAGCTCCGGGGGCCGCCCTCGGGACCGAGCAGACCAGCGAGAGAGCTCGGGGGGGCGTCCCCGAGGCCTAGGCCTGGGTCTTGGCGGGGGGCGTGACGGGGATTCCTGGCGGGGCTCTGAGACTGGACGGGACTCGGGAACTGGACGGGACTCGGGAATCTGACGGGGCTCGGGAACTTGACGGGGCTCGGGAACCTTGACGGGGCTCGGGAACCTGACGGGGCTCGGGAACCTGACGGGACTCGGGAACCTGACGGGACTCGGGAACCTGACGGGACTCGGGAACCTGACGGAGCTGCGGGACCGCCTCAGAAACAGAGGGCTGCGGGACCGCCTCAGGAACAGAGGGCTGCGGGACCGCCTCAGGAACAGAGGGCTGCGGGACCGCCTCAGGAACAGAGGGCTGCGGGACCGCCTCAGGAACAGAGGGCTGCGGGACCGCCTCAGGAACAGAGGGCTGCGGGACCGCCTCAGGAACAGAGGGCTGCTGGACCGCCTCAGGAACAGAGGACTGCGGGACCGCCTCAGGATCCGGAGTCGGGGCTGACAGGAGGCGGGGAGCCGGAGTCGGGACTGACAGGAGGCGGGTAGCCGGAACAGGAGCAGACAGGATGCGGGGAGCCGGAACAGGAGCAGACAGGATGCGGGGAGCCGGAACAGGAGCAGACAGGATGCGGGGAGCCGTAACAGGAGCAGACAGGATGCGGGGAGCCGGAACAGGAGCAGACAGGGTGCGTGGAGCCGGAGTCGGGGGGCAGAGGATCCCCGGAGCTGCCCGAGTGGGGACCCGGGTCCGTGGCGCTGGCTGCGGGGGTACCCGGGTCCGAGGTGCTGGCCCCGGGGGTACCCGGGTCCGAGGCGCCGGCTGCGGGGGTACCCGGGTCCGGGGCGCTGGCCCCCCCTCAAGGGACAGATCCCAGATGTCCCCACAGTCCACATCCAGGGCGGGCTGGGGGGGAACACGGGTCCTCGGAGCTGGCTGAGGGGGGGCACGGGTCCTCGGAGCTGGCTGAGGGGGGGCACGGGTCCTAAGAGCTGGCTGAGGGGGGGCACGGGTCCTAAGAGCTGGCTGAGGGGGGGCACGGGTCCTAGGAGCTGGCTGAGGGGGGGCACGGGTCCTAGGAGCTGGCTGAGGGGGGGCACGGGTCCTAGGAGCTGGCTGAGGGGGGGCACGGATCCTCGGAGCTGGCTGAGGGGGGGCACGGGTCCTCGGAGCTGGCTGGGGGGGGTCCGGAACCATCACCGGAGGAGGAACTCCAGTAGGAGCTGAGGCGTCCAGGACCACCGCTGGAGCCAGAACAGAGGGCGATGCGTCCAGGACCACCGCTGGAGCAGGAACAGGCTGGGGCTGGCGCTGACGCCGTCGCTTCCCCTGGGGCTGAGAACCCCCGGGCCCGCCTCGAGCCAGGCGTGTTCCCCAGAAGGGGGAAACAGGCTGGGATGCGTCCAGGACCACCTCGGGAACAGGAAGAGGTGCGTCCAGGGCCCCCACCGGAACAGGCTGGGGCTGGGGCTGGCGCTGACGCCGTCGCTTCCCCTGGGCCTGCAGGCTCCTGGGCCCACCCAGAGCCAGGCGTGTTCCCCAAAAGGGGTCCCAATACTCCTCCTGGCGCAAAAAGTCTATAAAGGTGAGGTAGTCTCCCGCTGGGTCCATATGGTCGGTCCGTTCTGTCAGGGTTTGGTTTTTTAAGGACCCAAGTGCAGGAGACAGAGGGAGGCTGGAGGCAGGAGTTCTCAAAAACAAAGGGGTTTAATCCAAAAGGGCAAAAGCAAAGCGCTGCAGAGCAGGATAAAATACAAAAACCAGGCACAGGAACAAAAACACGAGGAGACATGGAGGAGAGAACAGTACGGACCGACAGGGAACCAAGGAATGACAAGACAAGATATACTGAAGGGATAACGAGACACAGGTGCAGACACAATCAGGGCAGATGGGACACTGGCGGGGCAAGACAGAAACTGAAAGTTACAAACGGGGGGGAAGTGTCAAACCCTGACAGACATAGCTAAGTTAAACATTTAACATGAATGAGTCTCCAGATCACTCTATATATCTGTATTTAGATGTATGTGTGTGTGAAATTACAGATGTTTGAGAATGAAATTAAAGGTATGGTGTTTAACAATAAAAATATGTGAAGAATCTGTCATTTCCTCATGGGTGAAGCAATGTAAATAGGCTACCATAAAAGCAACAATATTATTTTAATATAAACCTAAGACAAGGTTTTTCTTAAATTAACAGCAAACTCTCCTCCACAGTCGCTGAGACTAGGGATATCAGTAGTTGCCTCATCACTGCCCCCTGTTGGATTTGTTACCAAACATCCATAACAACGTAAGGCAATATGCAGGATTGTGATGGAAACATCTAGAACAGACGGAAGCACGGACAACGGGCCTTTGGGCTGCAAGATCTAACAGACCTAGAGAGTTTTCAGTCAGAGTAAATATGACCTTATTGTGGTGCTTGATCACTTTGAAAAGGGAGCTAATTTTAATTATATAGGACTTTCTATATAAGACGCAGGTCCACTCTAACCAGTAGGACCTTTTCCATCCATAAAAGCATACGCAATCGCTTATAGGCATCTCCAAATTATTCACTATAAGATCAGTTATCAAGTGATATGAAACCTTTTGGTGTGTTTAAAGGTGGTGAGACAGATGATCTTGGGATTTGTGCAACCAAATCTGCTCTTGACCAGACTATGTTCACAGAGGAAGTTAAAGGGAACAGATTAACTCCATTACTGAAGTGGGCTCTCTCTCACTTCAGGTTCAACATAATTAGTTTACACAAAACTTATTTTCTGAAATAGGCCCTCGGAGAATTAGCTTCTCCTATTTTTTTTCTTGAAATTAATGAAGTGGGAACAACCTTAACAAACAATTATTTGTGCAAATGTTCTCAATATTCGGTTACAAAATATCATTTTGGAAGGAAAACTCTTGCATCTCTTAAAGCTGCACAAAAGGCCAGAAGTCACAACAGTTACATGCTGCTGTGGTTGCGCATGTCTAAAAGTTTAGATTTTCACATTATTTGTCAAGGTTTGTAGATATAAGGACCAACTGCCTCCATTGCAATCTGCAAAAATGTGTACATCTGTCAGACACATTTCAACCACTGATGTGGGCTCCTCATCCTGGAGAAACTTAGCTTGAAACAGTGGGGTCCATCTTTGACTGTAGATTACAGAGTACAGCCGTAGGCTGGGAATGAGAGACGGGGAATGGAGGAGGGAGAGAATCGCAAGTTCATGACTTATGTGTATGTCTGTGTAGCTGTGTGTGTGTGTGTGTGTGTGTGTGTGTGTGTGTGTGTGTGTGTGTGTGTGTGTATGTATGTGTGTATGTGTGTATGTATGTATGTATGTGTGTGTGTGTGTGTGTGTGTGTGTGTGTGTGTGTGTGTGTGTGTGTGTGTGTGTGTGTGTGTGTGTGTGTGTGTGTGTGTGTGTTTGCAATGTGTGAGTCTGTGAACAATATGAATAGGAAACGTACCATTTAACTTCAGAGGAGGGGAGAAAAGATCTGTTGGGGCACGCAGGCAGAGAGCACGGTCCAGTATTCAGTGTGTAGGCATCCAAATCAGGCAGTTCAGAATAACAGGGAGGTGGTCTTTCTTCATTTCCTGCAGAAGAATTATCTGAAAGAAGATGTGTGAGCTGCATATTTTTCCTAGCAGCACATTTTTGACAACACATAGATCCATATTTATCATAGTGTTGATGGTATACTCAGGTACCTGCCTTAAAGAGATGTCTGCGACCCCAAAAGATGTTGAAATTGTGGCACATGTATCTTTGAGCCATCTGTTTAGCATCATCAGCCTGCTGAATCCCTCATCTCCTTGCCGAACCGTCGGTACAGGTCCACTGAAAAACACCTCAGTATTTAAGCATGCAACTTTGTTTATCAGATCAGTGAAGTCTTGCTTTAATACCTCAGATTGTTGCTTCACAACATCAATCAATCAATGCTCCGGATCTTCTTTGAGATATCAGACAACATGTCATTAGTAAAACAGAGTACTTTTGTGTATTTGCTGCAGAAGCAATTTATCTCATTCACAGCTCAGTCGCCCACCATAAGCGTACGAGGCCCAGTGGTCAGCTCTACCTGTAGCCCTTTAGCAAATGATTTAGCCTCATACCTGTCTCTGGAACCGGAAGATGAGCCTTCTCTTAGGGAGTCAGGATTTCGACACCAGACTCGGTGTGGTCCAAAGTCAGCTGGTGCCGGGTTCTGCCTGACAACCATCTTCTCAGATCTGAGGGAGGCGATGTGTAGTGCTTTGGCTTCGCACCAAGAGAGTTCCAGGGAGGACTTGTTGATTTATTGCCATTTATACCCGGCTCCTGTTGTGTCTTGGTGGTGTTCAGTTTTCTGTTAGCCTGCTCCTTTTAACTGTTTTGGGAAATTGGCAGAGTAGATTCATTCCCATATTGTCCTTTTATCTCCCCGTTCACTTCGAGGCTGTGAATTTTTGTTTCCAGTACTGCTGTCTTCTGGAGCAGTTTGTGGTAATCATCCATGGAAAGGGAAAAGGGAGGCATCTTGCTGCTTATTAGCTTCTGCTAGCTGCTGCTAGCTGAGTTCCTCAATCCCAGTCACGATAGCTTGGGCTTCTGCTGCTATTAAGCTACGCTCACAGAGTAGTAAAATGGTTTAAAATAATAGTGGTAGTCTTCAGAAGAAGAAGATTCAGGTTTATTGGCCAAGTCAAGTCAAACAAGACAGGGAATTTGACTAGGTTATTTTCACTCATTGTACAGTAAATAGACAAATGACAGCTCTTATAACTTCGGTAACTGTCATAAATTAAGTTCCCGGTGGTAAGATATCCAGGTCCTGCTTTCCAGAAATTGTTTTGCAGAAAATAAAGAATTGCAGTGGAGAGAAGAAGAGCAAAGCGGGGAGCAAGAGAGCGAAGCGTCTGCACTCAGCTGACGTTAACCACTTTATTCAGTAAGGTAAAATATAGAAATGATAAATTATTATCATATTTTGGAAAGAGTGAATTTGCCGGTCTGAGTCTAATAGTCTGTAGTACAGTCAGGGCTGTCCCTGACCAAATTGGGGCCCTAAGCAAAATGTTATTTGGAGGCCCCCCCACCCTCAAACCTCTCCCCATCCCAAATGTATCATTAGTACAAAATCATTAAAAATAGTCAAACTTCTCAAAAATATAAATTGATATATAACTATTTGTAGCAGGGTGGATGCTACGGGGGCCCGCCCGAAGGATGGAGAGACACGGAGTTTTGTGCAGACCCTTTTATTTGGCAATTAAACACCACACACAGTGCACAAGCATGACAGCAGCTCCTCCGACCCCTTTGCTGCTGTCCAGCTCTGCCTTATAAAGGCAGGCCGGGTGGAGGCGTGGCAGCCACTCAGGTGGATGGGACACAGGTGCGTGTCCCGTCAACCTCTCCACCCGGCCACACTATTATACCAAATTATTATATATTGGCTAAAGTTTGTAGCTTATATACGACCAACTGGTCATGTGACCACTCTTTTTCAACAGAGGTGAATGCAGAGGGCGTTAACAAGGCGTTCAATAAATGTTCATCAGGGCCGCTGGAAAAACAAAAATCTCCAGTCTAGACAGAGATGGAGACAGATTCATATCTTAGCGGCAGCTCAGGTGTTTGTGCTATATAGTTTTATTTCAACAATATACCCACCTTCAAATCAACCACGAGTTTCCTTGTGTTTTGCCTTTTTTCTTCTCTTGTTCGCTCCTGATTTGTGATGTCTTTTGGATGAAAAATTTAAATCTCTGCAAGAGCCTGCTGCATCCTTCTGATTGGTCAGATTTCGGGTGCTTTCAATCATTGCACGGCCAGATAACTCATAACATTCAGATCTCTTTTCTCCCCTCTTCCTCACAGTAGCGCATATGCGTATCCATTACGAATATGCGTTGCCGAGCAAATGCGTCCCTTCACGCAAAACGTGGCCCCCGTTCGCAGAACACGGCGC